>NC_137104.1:37362234-37752234 GCF_949357685.1 Gobio gobio
CATGTTAGCCAAGTTAAACTTTGCTTGACTAAATAAACATTATTAGCCTAGCCTACTAAATAATAGTTCAAGAACCAAAGTCACGTTCAAAGGTAACTATAGCAACAGTACGCCTCTAGAGCGATTTCCATTTAGTGTCAGACTGAAAGCCACAAATTATCACTTTGTTACAGGCTTCACTGTTTGGTTTAAAACGCCTATACGCCGCTTAGATATAGGCTAGTGTGCTAGAGGCGTCCAAATAGTCTTTTGAAAGGAACCTGAGCGCTCCGGAAAAAAAAACCTGAAAGTCGACCCTCATGAAAATCATTGTGTAATTCCAACACTGATATGGTTGTTAGCCAACAGGTGTCATGTCATAAATTCACCGGGAAAACGTCCTGACATACGTAGCGGCAGGATCAGCAGTCGCACAATTTCAGATTGCAAGCAAATAGATGAACCCAATTTAAGTCAATTTTATCACTTTTAAAAACAACAAAATTGAAACAAGGTGATTTACAGCAGAGATATAAAAAACAACAATATAAATTGAAGAAACAATACATACATATAGACAACTAAAAAAGGAAAAAATACAAAAGGGGTCATTATTTAGAATAATAAACCTTCAACTAACTAATAAAAAATAAAAATGACACACCATCAAGAAAAAAAGGGAACCTTTAAACTGGATTTCAAAGCCGCAACAAAGAGCTATATTTGGACGATATTGTGTTTTTCATTTACTGCAGATTTTCAAACCGAAATGTGTTTCAACTGCGAGGTAGTGCGACTGATGTTCAAAGACTGTTGGAGTGCGGGTAATTCAATATTTGAATAGGGATGCAAACAAAGGCGGTGTCAGTACAGGTGGGACACGTTGAGCTGGCTCATGCTCAATAGAAAGATGAATTCAGATTTTCAACCAGCTACACTTCCAATTCACAGCATTCACAATGCACTTTTTTTTCATAAATGCTCACAAAAGAAGAATCTCACCTTAGGAAATTTCTTCTTTCATCTAGCATCCTCACTCTAGATATATGACATTATTTTCTTTAAATCTTCATTGAAATGTGTGTTGTGAAGAGCTATGGTTTACAGTGAGACTTGACTTATAAAAGCCAGTAAGAATGCATTATATAATTCATGCATTTAATGAAAACAGATGAATGGGGTTGGTAACAAAACAGACTTTGACTCAAACCAAAAGCTTTCAAAATCACAAAGACGATTTGTGATGTTTGTGAGTCACTCAACATAAGAACTTCATTTGAGGGAATTCTTCATAGTTGACGCATTTAGAAACTCTGACTCACTAGCAACAAGGACTAGCATCTCCGGTCGCGTGTAAATAAAAGCACCGCTTTTACCTCAAGAATTCACACAGTACATTCTTACAATCCACACAGTACAATCTTACAGTGAAAAAGTCACTTTTAAAATACGTCATGTTTTGTTTTCACACCCCAAAACATTTGGACTACAACTGCATATAGCCTACTAAATGTCCAAAATGGCAAAACTCCAATCTCTCTTGCACTGGGATGAACATGCAACAAAAGGTAAACAGATGATGAGCCAGATGTGGCAGATTTTTCCACCAATACAAGACTTTATCCTTTAAAAATGGAAACCTGTTTTATACAGCTCTATTTAAGCTGATGTTAATGTTCCTGAATATTTTCCTGCCTTCTTCGTGGCTGTTTGACTAAGCAAAACATAGTGCTTATCTTCAGAAGAGCTGTTATCTAATCATCAGTTTATGGGGTACTGAGAAATATCTGTCACAGTGAAAGATATTTGACTGTTTTGATTTTTGTGTAGCTCGGAGAAAACATTCTTTATACTAAATATCTATAGCCTGGATGCCAGCCGAACTTAGCCCCGCCCACAACATTGGATGTCGGGAAGTTCGGTCTGAGCTTGATCCGTTGTGGAGCATCTATGCTCGAACCAATCAAATTGTCAGGGCGGGTTTTGAGTATTTGAGAATTGAGTATGACGACGTCAGGCTAAAATATCTATATTACCTAGGTGTGGTCAATGGGAACAATACAATGGCATCATGAAAAGGTCAAGTCCCCCCTAAAGGCTTGTTTGGAACAATAAAAAGCAGAGAAACACTATGGATAATAAAATGATAAGCTACCACAATCTCTTCCTTACGAGGTCTAATTAGGTCTAACCTCTTCCTTAAGTACATTATGGAGCACTCTTCCCTACTTGAAATCCTCAAATCACCTCTTCATATATTGTTTCAACCACATTAACCCAATTATCTCAAGCCGATCTCACAGGGAAACGCAACTATGCTACGAGGTAACGATTTCATTTGAATTTGTATGATTATTAGATAAAAAGTAAGCATTTCCAGCCCTAACCCCACCGCCCATCACTGGGGCGAAAGCAGATCATATGAAAACGTGTGTATTCGATTGTTTGAATTAATAAGAATTACCACCAATTCGCTAAAAAAATATAATATAAAAATATGAAATAGTTACAAATTGCCATGAGATTATCGATTATTTCATGCCCTGGAACAAAAGTCAAATAATTTTAAATGTTAAAATAAAAATAAATAGACTGTTTTCTATAGAAAATGTGTAATTTTCCCTCTTTTTTCAAAAGTTGTCATTATTTTAGCACTCTATTTAAATTATAGAGAAAGCTAAAGGGGTACTTCAAATGGGCTTTCAATGAGACTTGGTAGTAGAAATGTGAAAAAAATCGGTGGTACTTGACTATACACTCTAAAAAAAAGTCTCGTAATCATAAGGGAACCTTTTTTAGTGCTATATAGCACCAATTTTGGTGCTTCAGTGGTTCTTCAGAGGTGCTATGTAGCACCTTAGTCAAAGAACCGGTGAAGAACCTCTGAAGAACCGGTGAAGAACCTCTGAAGAACCGGTGAAGAACCTCTGAAGAACCGCTGAAGAACCACTGAAGCACCAAAAATGGTGCTATATAGTACTAAAAAAGGTTCCCCTATGATTACGAGCCAAGAACTATTTTTGGTGCCATATAGAACCTTTTTTTTTTAGAGTGCAGAAAAAAGAAAAAAGGCTGTTGTATTCCCTGTTGGGGAAACACCCATAATGCACTGGGCATGTTGCCATCCAAGGCCACTGCCAATCTGCTGTGGATATGCTTACCAAAGTCAAATACCGCCTTGCTTTAGTAGGAAACACTTCTTAGCAAACTTTTAGTCATAATGGTGTCTACTTGTATTGTTCCCGGGTGCAATGATTCAAAGAGTAAACGTTTAGTGGGAGTGTGTTCATTTCGTTTTTAAGAGAAGGATCCAGCACGTTGTGTTAGGCAGCGGCTAAAGGCTGCAAAGAATCATAAACATGGAGAGAAAGCATCTGAAAAACCTCTGTGTTTTCAGTCAACATTTCATACTGGATGACCACGAACATCAGTGTTTTAGGCCAAACAGAAAGAATAAAAAGAAAGAAACTGCGGTTCTGTCAGTTCTGCCCAACCCCCAAAGCAAAACACCATTGTGTACAGGCAAGAAAGCTGTTGCCATAGTGTTTAATTTTTTACCATAATTGTGTTTAAAGAGAAGACAAAGTACAATACAATTGAGTGATACACCTTTCAGTGATATACCTACATTTACAATAACTGTTTTGTTAATAGTAATAAAATATATAGATATAATTTTGATTAAAATCATACATCATTCAAGGGGACAGAAAATATATTCTTAATGATGAATCACCTATAAATAGAAAAAGAGTTTTTTTTTTTTTTTTTTTTTTTTTTACAGAGTTCTATATTAACTGGATATGCTGTGTGATATTTGCTCACGGATCAAATGAGCACACATCTAATGGCTGACGTGTTTTAAAGCCCCGAGTCAAGAACTTCATGTTGCTCATGGTTATGATGGTGGTTGGGTGTTGTGGTTGTATCCAGGATACACACATTACTCACAACAAGTAAACTGTCTTGGCACTGTCTACTCTGCAGAGGAAGAGCGTTCTTAATTTAAACTATGGTGAATTCCTAACATAACCTTCCTTAAACTTGCCACAACCAGCTGACATTCAAACACAACCTTACACAACTACCCTTTACTATTGCCAGTGCTCAACTCACCTCAAATGAAAGACCTTCAGTGATCAAACAAACCGCAACTGGCATACGACAGAGTCTCTTAAAACTGACATGACCTTTTGTGTAATCCTTATCACCTGCTTATAGTGAAGAGCAACCGGTAGCACTGTCACCAGAATTCACCTCATAAAACCCCAAACGAGTCAGTATACCCAGAGCATAGAAGGTACATACTGAGGTTTGAACAATAGCTTGAGCACAATAGCTCAATTATACCACTCAAAAGTTTAGGGTATGTCAAATTTTGTGTTTTTTTAGAATTTTTTGTTTGTTGAATTTTTTACAAGTTGCATTTATTTGATCAAAAAAACAGCGAAAACAGTAATATTGTGCAATATTACTACAAGTTAAAAATGTATTTTCTGTTTCAATTTAAAACGTAATTCGTTCCTGTGATGTCATCGCTGAAATGTTCTCCATTACTCTCTGGTCTTTAATGTCTCACGATCATTCCGAAATCATTTGAATATGCTAGTTTGGTGCTCAGGAAACATTTCTGATTATTATCGATGTTGAAAAAAGTTGTGCTGCTTAATATTTTAGTGGAAACTGTGATACAATTTTTAGGATTCTTTGAATAGAAAGAACAGCATTTATTTGAAAAATAAATCTTTTAGAACATTATAAATGTCTTTACTGTCATTTCTTATTTGTTCATTGCCTCCTTGCTAGGGATGTGTGACGGTGAGGAAATTTTCCCACTGGTTAACCGTTAAAATGTACAGAATGACAAACTCGCTTATATTAAACATAGAACTAAACTAAGGATGCATGATATATCAACCACCACATCGGCCGATATATGTTCATTTTTAATGTCATTATCGGCCCCATAAGAAAATTTGGACGATATATTAAATCCAATATATTAAAGCCGATAAATAATGGATTATTTCCTTCAGCTGAGACACTTCAGATGCGCACTGTTCGCCCGCCATAATGATTTTGAATTGCTTGAAATATGATTGAAATCGCTTAAAAAAATAGGGGTTAAGTACAACATGTACAGCGCAAGTCTGTCATATAGGCTACATACAATTATAATGAGAATATTATAATTATGTGCTTGGGTCATGGCTTTTAATGATGCGACTAATATATATATATATATATATATATATATATATATATATATATATATATATATATATATATATATATTTTTTATTTTTTTTTTTTTATATAAAAAATTTAGATTTAGGTTTATCGGCCAATATATCGGTTATCGGCTTCTCTGTTATCGGTACATCCCTAAACAAAACGAATAAGATGGCATTATTAACACAGCGAATGAGCATGGCATACACTATAGGCCTAATATAAACTCCTGCTGCTGATCTGTGCTGCGACTCTCGTTTGGCTTACACTGAATTGAGAAGATGTGTTTAGTTTCTCTAAGTGAACTAAATGATTTTTATTTAAAAAAATCAAAACACGGGTGGGGGGCGGTGCCACAGTGGAGAAGGGATGTAATCATTGTGCAGATGAACACTGTGTATCACCGGTAACACAGACTATCTCAGCAAGCCTACTCCTTGCTGAATAAAAGAAGGAATCTTACTGACCCCAAACTTTTAAACAGTTGTATAAATACTCAGAAATAGTTACAGTAAAGTATCTGTTAGGAAATAAAACAACTCATAAGATGATGTTTTTAATGCAGGAGCATCTACAAAAAATGTCCACAACACGCACTGGAGTTTCAGGTTTATATAAGACGAGACCATTGGAACATGCAAAGCTAGTAAACGCTGCCAAGGTCTCTCAATGCAGCGTAACCTGTCCTCCAGCGCAACAGCCCTCATTTACCAGTCAAACAAGCCCTGAGTACATATCTAACGCCCAAGGGCCAAAAATGAAAATTCTGTCATTAATTACTTACCCTCATGTCGTTCGACACCCTTAAGACCTCCGTTCATCTTCGGAACAGAAATGAAGATATTTTAGTTGAAATCTGATGGCTCTGAAAGGCCTCCATTGGCTCAATGGCACGTTACACTCTCAAGACCCTTAAAAGGTACTAAAGACGTCGTTACAAAGTCCATCTCACTACAGTGGTTCTAAAATAACTTTATGAATCGGCGACAATAGTTTTTGTGCGCAAAAAATAAACCTAAATAACGACTTACATAGTGATGACGATTTCAAAACACGGCCTCATGAAGCTTCGAAGCGTTATGAATCAGCGAGTCGATTCAGCGGTTTGAATCGCCAAATTTCAGCAGTTTGGCGGTTTGACACGCGATCCGAATCATCATTCGGCTCATTGATTCATAACGCCGATTCATAAAGTTACTTTAGAACCACTGTAGTGAGATGGTACTTTGTAACGACGTCTTTAGTACCTTTTAAGGGTCTTGAGAGTGTAACGTTCCATTGAGCCAATGGAGGCCTTTCAGAGCCATCAGATTTCAACTAAAATATCTTCATTTATGAGTCTGACGGGTGTCGAACGACATGAGGGTAAGTAATTAATGACAGAATTTTCATTTTTGGGTGAACTAACCCTTTAAGGACAAAATCTCTCTCAAAAAAAAAATTCTAAAGGCCATAATGACTATAATGTTATATTAAAATGTTAATGTTGAAAGATTTGGGATGCACTAGGCTACCTGTTTCAGCTGCATATATGCTCATTGAAAATGAATGCATTTTAGTACAATGCAAATACATAAAGAACCATATGTGTGTACTACTGAACATTACATGATTTGTGTCATGTGCAGGTGCGATGGATTGCGTACAAACCAGTAGGGTGTCGGAATGGTATGTGTTCATACTTCTCATCCAACCACATTCAAATTTACTCTTTCCGGATAGGTTTCTTTTTTGTTTCGTTTTTTTAACGTTGACAAGCCGGAATGAAAACAAGCTGAAATGAAATAGGAGTAACGAGGCTATTTTTAAAATGTAAGGAGTAGAATGTACAGATAATTGTGTGAAAATGTAAGGATTAGAAGTAAAAAGTCAGCTGAAAAAGAATTACTCCAGTTAAGTATAGATACCCAAAATTTCTACAAAGTATTTGTACTTCGCTACTTGACACCTCTGGATAGAGCCACTAAGTCGGCAAAAAATAACATGTATTTGTCATTCCACTAGTATATAAATCTTTAAAAAAAAGTTATTTCCTTTGCTGAACAAAACGGAGCCAATGAAAACAACAAGCCATCAAAAGCAAGGTTGTCTAAGAATTTTTTTTATTCTTGATAACGTGAGGTGAGACAGAGACATTTCGTTAGAACTTCTTGATACATGCAAATAATATGCCATTCAAAAGCACAAATAAACACACATTATGTAAATTATGGCTTTCAAGTCAGTATTCGCCGTTGGTAGAATATGGTCCCAGGACTATTGTCTGAAGTGACAGTAAGCGAGGACACACCTATGGACACTGGTCACCTTTCCACACCTCTAACTATTTAAACAGACTGACAGATAAAAGGCAGGTTTGAAGGTTAGGGTGTGGGCTTTGCCTTCATGCCTACAGGAAAATGTCCCTGCAGCTCTTAATGGAAGACTAGCTGATAACAATGTTTTCAGAATGTCTTACAGTACAACGCCTTAGGCTAGCCCTGTCAGGACAACTGAAACCAGGTGGCTCCTTCTAGACACTAAGAATAACAATTTGCATTCTCGGCATACCAGTAAGACACGTCTGAATATACGTATGTATGCTTTTCAACCTGTAGTAGGAGGACATTGACATTGACATTCATAAAAATAAAAGGGATGATGCATTACATCAAGTAAAAAGCCCTTAAACCAAAGAACACAATACAGGATATACTACAAACGCCTGCCAGAATTGTGAATCAAACCCAAACAAAGTGCTTCAAATGAATGAGCTTTCGCCACAGGCAACAACACACATCTGCAAGCCGAAACGTCATTCTGCACTGGTCAGACCTTAAAGGGTTAACTCTGTAGTTTCAACACACCCAAGAAAAAAAGAGAGAGAGAGAGGGAGGTGTAGAGGGAAATTGAGGGTGTGCAGCACATGTGTACAGACAGAGCAACAGTACACTGGACAAACGCTGACCGATACAATCAGAACACTAATACGTGACCTTTTCTAGCGTTTAGCACGTCAATTTTTTTTCATCTTACCTTCGCCTTGCTTTCTTCGCTGCATCCATCTCCACACGGCTATCAAGGTGGCCACATGCCCCACAACAACCAGGGTTGGGAACACGGTTCCAGAAGGGTTTACCGGCATCGGACCTGGAATTGAGTTTGTGAGCTCCGCTCACCAGAGCCAGGCTGGAGGTGAAAGGTGAGGGAGGCTAGGGGGAGGAGGCAGGGGGGCTTTAAATGTACCCAGCAACAAAGTTTCTCCTAGTACGAAAGCTCTAAACGACAGCTGCCCCCCCTCCTGTCCTTTTTTATTTTTTCTCCCTGTCTCTCTTTCTCAGTCCGTGACTATGCGTTTGAGCTTCCTCCACCTCCCGCCCTCCTTTTACAACCTCTCTCGCCTTGACCAATAGCTCAATGCCTGCGTGCTTTTTGTTTCTGTGCTCCGTTTCAGCACTCTCGCTCATTTGCTCTCTGCAGCCTTATGATTCAGAAGAGATCATGTTTCTGCATGGCAACTACAGCTGTTCTCTTATAATCCATTGTAGGAACTTTTTTCTTCTCTAGTCAGTCTTGAGTCTCCGACTCTCAAGTTAATAATACATGAGTGAGGTTTGTTTTGGGGAGTGCACACACTCATACACACACACTCACTTGCCCTCAGCAGTCGATAAGAGTCTGTATCTACCATATTACATAATGTCTTGTCACAAGGTTTTCTGGTCAGCAAAATAAAAAGAAATGCACTGGATCAACTATTTTGTCTTCTTTCATGATAGTTTAATGGAACTGTATATAGCATATTAGAGTGATTTTTTTTCGCAGTTTTTCTCATTCATTATGTAACAGCACTGTACTTCCAGCAGAAAATTACTTCCATATGTTTTCAGCCATGTGCTGTAACTTTCCAGACACCCCCTGCAATTAAAAGGCCCCCGTGCATGGGTTCTCATTTCTAAACAGCAGGAACGCAACACAATGCCAAACAGACTGATAGATGTCTTAGACTTCCTACCGACAAAGAAATGACAAAATATTATTTTATCCTCTGCAGGAGAGAGCTATTGCTCTTGCTGAACCAACAAATCTATTATTAAAGGATGAAAACACAAGAACATGCAGAAACTACAGCAGTTATCCACTATTATAGTAATCTTGTACTTAAAGTGTGGTGCTAAAGGTAATTACTCCAGAATGTTTGTATCCAAACAAATAGCTCATGGCACACCCAAAGTCATAAAACACTAACACACACCCACACTATGCGCATCTACTATTACATTAAGCAATGTACAAAGCAATGACATTAAAATTAAACTGGCACAAGCACCGCCGTTTTAAAACAATGACCATCTTGGTGATCTATGGCCATGTGACCAAGCAGGCGTCACAGTTCTACACTACCGAATAAAGACACCGCAAATAGAGCTGGCGACACATTACGGGACTCGTGCTATGCATAGATGAGACGACGGAAGAGTTTAAAAGTAGAAGAGAATCCAGGTCGGGTATGTAAGTATGCAACAACCCCAGATACCCGTCACTCACTGCTGTGGTTGTAAAAACGTACACGCCAACACACACACAACCTACCAGAAATTATCTTCCAGGTTACTGGGAATAAAACAGTGGCAGGTGAAAGGATGGGATAGAGAGAGACAGACAGACAGACAGACAGACATTAACTATAAATAGAAAGACATTAACTTGATTAGCTGTAACTTGCAAAACCACACCCAGGCTAGTTTACAGGGCTGAACTGAAAACTGCTAATGGATAGAACCAAAATGGCGTCCTCTACAGGCCACACTCTGACCGAACTTCCTTTTAAGTGTTGTACAGTTTCACCTGCCATCCATTTCTCAGGCATGAGATGGATAGCAGGTGCGATACTCAGTAGAGATGGAGCAGGACACCAGCAGAACGGAATGCGTTCTGAATAAATGTAAAATTAAACACTTAAAATGTATCTGTAGTCACGTGAAATTGCTATGTACACAAAAACAGCATTATTAGGAATAGCAGTTATGCAATGCAAATTATATATCAGACACAAACGTTCCCATTTGCTTAAGCAAGACCCCCTAAACAAGGGTCCAATTCAGTGCCCAGTTTCAATTAATATGCACTTAATATCGTCCACAAAAATGAGAAAAGTTCTACAGTTTCAACCTACCATCTGGTCGAGATCGGCAGCAACAGCAGCAGAGGTTCATGTTGAACAAAATTGGCCCTTCTATCGTTTCTCAAGCAAAATACTGACACCAACTGCTAATGTAGCACATCTGACCTCAAGACATTGTATGCTGATCAAACCCAGAGGGGCGTACAGCAGTCAGAAGAGGGGAAAAAAAAAGATAAAACATGGAAGGAAACAGGGAGGGAGAATAAGAGAGAAAGAAAGAGAGAGAGAGAGAGAGAGAGAGAGAGAAGAAAGGGCCACGGGTTTTATTTAATCCAAATGTTTTCCGCTGTGGAAACTGCATCCATGAAACGGTGAAAGTTCATTATACACTTAACTATATAAACATAGCAAATGGATTTATTTTCTTACTATTTTTCAAGAAGTATATGGAAAAAAGACTATGGTGCAAACCAGCCTATATAACAAAGATCTCATTGTGTAATGCCTCTGAAGTCATAAAGCAGTGGGACGTCCCTAAATTTGCTAGAATTAGAAAATAAATGGGAACCTCAACTACTGGGTTTGCATCTGCATTGCCAGGCAACTGCAATTCAAGTCTGCTGTGGTTTGTCAAATAGAGTTTTGCATTAAAACCTCAGAGTTTCAAATTCTACAGGGATCGGTAAAGTGGATGTACCAAAATAATAACGCTTTGCAGGAAAGAAATATTGCAAATGGCACTAACAACCTAGAGTAAAATTGGATTTGGGTAGCTTTTGACCATAACTGACACCACATAACAACCAAACATATACTTTTCAAAAAACAATTAAATACATTAAAAAATTACATGCAGATGTGTGCCAATGTAAACTGCAATAAATTAAGTGATGTGTGTTTAGTTTATAAGATAAATAGTCATAATCCAATGTCAATCAATTAAATTACATTGGAGCATGTTTCAGAATCAGAAACTTGTATTTAATAAAAAAAAAATCCTTTTATATTTTGATTTATTCAAGTGTTCCTTTAAATATGCAAATCAAATGTTGCCTACCTTGGCCTTTCTGGATCAGATCCTCCATGAAGGATCTACCATCATCAATCTCCATTACAGCTTGTTTAAAGCAATAAGTATGATTTACTAAAATGAAATGACTTGACGGACGACAGCGTTTCCCTTTCGTCTCTCTGACCCCGTTTGTCTTTATTTCACTCTGCACTCTGCGCTAAAGCTGGAAATACGTTTTTTGGTAAGATTGAGTTGGCAACATCTTAATGTGATCAAGACTACAGAAGCAAGCATGTTTCTTGCCCATTTTCAAAAGAAGGAGAGAGAGGGGGGAAAAATGAATGGACTTTAATTGGTCTCAGGTCTACTTCTTCTGTGTCATTTATCTGCCTGGGAAAAGGAAACTTCTGGAGCAAAACATAAATGGTTTCTTTTAAAATAGTCCACTGCCTCTGACAGTAAATGTGTCTCGCCCCCATGACATTTTACGAATTAAAGGTCTGTCTTAACTTAAAAAAAAAACGTTTCTGTAGGTATATGTGGACAGGAGGTGGCAGTATAGAGTCAAGCAGCTGTCCTTATCCTGGGAGGGGGTGTAAACTGCATCCTGTGCCATGACCTAGGACCTCTTTGTGCTGTTTAAAACTGAACCAAGATGCCAAGACCTTTACAGTTGTTAAAAAAAAAACCTGTGCCTTTAAAGTTCTTTAACCCTTAAAGACATCTGTTATGCACATATAAAAGAAACTAATAAGACTAAAATTAATAAAACTAAAAAGAAACTATAATTCTATAATGGAAAGTTAAAAAATAATAAATAATACATAACAGATTGTCAAGGATTGCAAGGTACGTCAAATAGAATTTTGGCTATTTTATGTTAAAGGGATAGTTCACCCAAAAATTTAAATTATACCATAATTTACTCACCCTCAAGCCAAGTGTATATGACATTCTTCTTTCAGACAAATACAATCTTGAGTAATATAAAAATCCAAGCTTCATAATGGCAGCCCAAAGTTTGAAGCCCAAAAAAGTGCATCCATCCATTATAAAAAGTAATTCATCTTCGGGGGGTTAATAAAGGCCTTCTGAAGCGGCTTGATGTGAAAAATATCCATATTTAACACGTTATAAAGTAAAATATCTAGCTTCCGGCAGACCGTCTTCCATATTCAACTTACGAAGAAACGCTAACGCTACGTCCGACGTCATTGTCGCGCTTTCCCCGTAAGTTGAATACGGAAGGCGGTCCAGCAGAAACGAGATATTTTACTTTATAACGTGTTAAATATGGACATTTTTCACACTGATTCGCTTCAGAAGGCTTGTATTAACCCCCCGGAGCCGTGTGGAATATGTTTATAATGGATGGATACACTTTTTTGGGCTTCAAATTTTGGCCTACCATTCACTGTCATTATAATGCTTGGAAGAGCCAGGACATTTTCTAATACAACTGATTGTATTTGTTTGAAATAAGAATGTCATAAACACCTAGGATGGCTTGAGGGTGAGTAAATCATGGGGTACTTTTCATTTTTGGGTCCCTTTAAGGATTGTTTTACTATTTGTCCTCTTAAAGGCAAAAGTTTCCCTAATACACCCTTCAGAACGCATCATTTTCAGATTTCTCTGTGGGCGGCTGTCCTTTTGGGCTCATAAATCGCCCGTCTCTCTGAGAGCGGCATGAGGATTCCAGCACTCATTTTGCCTCAATTAGGGTGTTATCGATTTGCCACGGGCTCTTTTGTCTTTTTCGAAAATGCAACAAAGCAGCTTCTGTCGCTGGTTCCTGGAAAAGGATTTCCTTTCACAAAAAGTTAAAGTGAAAACAGTTTCTCCAAAAAGTGTTTCTCTTATCAAAAGCCTAAGTCACTGTAACGTAAGAAAGCAGTCAACCTACTACCTTCAAAGTGCCTGAGGAAAGAGAAGCAAGACAGAGAGAAGAAAGACCGCACAAGCATGTTAAGCACCTCCACATGGGGGTCTTTGCTCTAAAAAGGGCACCGCAGACCCCTCTTCTGCAGAGCTCAGAAGGTCAGAACTCTGACATATGGACACTGCATTTCTGAGACACTCTTTCCCCTCTGCAGTCACTGCAGACATTCCAGTTGAACAAAGTCCTGACCCTATCCATATTAAGGTCATCTGATTTGTTCAATTGCTTATACACTAAATAATGGCTAGGATGCGATTTTCACGGTAATACTGTCATCTCAACACATGCAGTCTGATATACTTGAGTTCCTATAAACCAACAGAGATGTTTTGTATGACATAACTTCATATAACTTTACAAGCTGGTTACACTTTCAGTTCTTCAGAATAGTAAAGCCTGAGGCACATATATTAAACTAATGAATGAAAGGGTACTGAAATGTAGTAACAGTGCAGCTGAACCTGTTTATCATATTATTTCTTAAACTTAAACAAGAAACTACAGCCAGAGTGTAGTTGTACACATGGCAGAAGTTCACTTTATCAGAGTAAAAAAGAAAAAAGAAAAATAAAAGATTAATATGAGCAGCACTTTTTTCCCTACATTGTCCTGAATCAGCCATAGTAGTTATAGGGATGGGGCTACATGCCTTTTGCTTGAGAGACGTATATGTCCTTTACACACATTTGTTTTTGTATGTATTTCTGTATACTGTAGGCCTATATATAAATAATTTTTTTTTATTAAATTTCCTTGTTACAGCCAATGCAGCAGAAGTGTACTTGTTAGTAACTTAAATAACCCAAACTTAGCACAGCTGAAATGACTAAAGCAACAAAAATACAGTAAAAGTGTGGGCTAAATTCAAGTACTTCAGCTCCATTACATTGTAGACTCAGACACACAAAATAAAATAAAATAAATAAAACAATAAATAAAATAAAATCTATATCTATATCTAAAGATCTAAAGAACTAGAAGCACTTCAGGCCCCATTACATTGTAGACTCATAAAATAAAATAAAAATAATAATAATAATAAAAAAAAAAATTATAAAATAAAATAGGATGCCACAGTTGTGTTCACTACCTCTTAAAATTAGAAACTGATATTTACTGCAAAAGCCCAATACCCAAAAGTATCATAAGGAAATCATCTCCAGGGCTGTCTTCAAAATCAGACTTGGGATGTTAAGTTTGATGGATGGTGAAACACTGTTAGTGGAAACTTTGAACAGGGTTTTTTCCCCCACTGCCATGCCAGAACCAAACAATCAACACCACTGGACAGTATGTTTAGGCCCAAGGGGTTTCATAGTCAATAAAGAAAGAGACAAGAGGGTTAGTGTGTACAGAGTCAAGAACAAATTCTCACAAGACTATACAATGTATAAAGGAGGCATTTTGAAAGAAGAATGCCACAATGCTAAAAAAGTGTGTTGTAAAACTACAGTAGCTACAGTAGCTGTTTTACACTGTGTGAAAAACGCTACTTGTTCCGAGGCGCCAAATCAAGTTTAAGAGAAAGGAAAATGTTCTTAGGTAACAAATGACAGACATGAAAAAAATAAATCTCTCCTTATGTTACCAAAACCAACTTTGCACCAGAATCGTTACCTTGTCTCGCAAAAACATAGTTGGAGGCGTAATCATGTTAAACTACAACAGCTAATTGCAACTATCACATTATCAGATAACAGTTATTTAATTAAATAAAAAATAAATATACAAATTATTAAAATGAAAAGAATTATAAATAATAATATTTATTTTAGTGATTTTAGATTTTATTTGAAATTGATATGTATGCTGAAAATAAGAGAAATGGTGAACACTAAATGCACCCTTTAATTTAAGAAACACTTATTTAGAATGTGTTGTTTGGAAGGCCAAATTCATAAATCAACATCATATGCTTCATTTACAGTAATAGGTCACTCAAATACAAGCATGCACCAGGAATAGAGGATGCTAATTACGACTCCTTGTATTTCATAATGGATCATTAAACCTAATGAAAGGTAAATGGCGTAAGTGCTGAAAGAACAAGTTTCCCTGTTTCTTGCTTCATCTCCCTTTAACCGTCGCTATGATACATACAGTACATATACAATCATACGTGTTAATGGATGCTGATGGAAAATACAGCTACGTTACTAGTCTCTCAAAGGGAGATATAGACAATGGTGCCTATGTTTGCAGTGTCTGGCAATATATAAAGCCTAACTCCAAATGTGTGGAAAGAAACATGGCTTACAGATCACCCAGAACATTTTTTTCATGGAACAACTTGGACTAGGGGTGTCTGTTTCACGTCATAACTTTTACAGTTATATTAAATACTTTGAATAATGCATCTGTGTAAGTATGTATCTCAGAAACTGATATATATTATATACATTGTGCATAAGGCATAATGAGAGCTGACTTTTATTAAAACACACATCGCCTTCTGGAGTTTAAAGCTGGTTATATTTGCAATGATTTAAAGTGCAGAATGAAAGAAACGAAGGAATCCCTGACACACCCGTCACCAGAGTATAACAGTAATAAATTCAATAGACATTCTTTCGTGATTTCAAACACAATTTTGAAATTTTCAGAGACACTTGTGCCTTGTCTGCAACTCATGAAGAGATTATCTGTACTCTTGTTCCTCAAAAACATCTCTATTCATTAGTCGCAGCTTTATTTAAAAGAGAATGAATTATCATAATAAATCTCACACAAGGTTTAAATATGCAATATGTCTCCCATTTAAATTCAGTGTTTCAAGACCTCAAGTTTCACAATATGTTCAGATTTCAGAATTTGGCTAAAAACCGGTACACTCCCTGCTGGAAAATACCAGCATATGTTGTTGTGCAGTTTGTAAATATGTTGATAGTGTGCTGGTATATCTCTACCAGATAAACGCTCACACTTCTAAACCATCAAGACCACATTAGTTGACAACATTAACTTACAATAACTAAACTACCATGACCTACTTTGTTAGTTTCACTAGAAAGACGAAGCTTCAAATCTGTAGTATATAGCCTGACACTAACAAAAAGTTCATAAGATGATGGTTTTTGGACACAACATACCATAACACCAATATAGTTTTCTTTAAAGTACACTGTAAATACTATGGTATGTAAACAGGGCTTGACATTAACTTTTTTTGCTCACCAGCCACTGTGGCTAGTGGTTTTCCAAAGTTACTAGCCATTCAGCATTTTCACTGGCCACAATACACAATTTACTGTTTGGAAATTACATTTGATGTGATTAAAGTTGACTTTGTTATGCCTAAATTACTTGATTTTGAGTCATTTTACTTGATTTAGAAGATTTAAACCCCTTTCAAACTTCAAATGCAGAGTGACCACCCAAATTCAGACTACATTGTATATCGGCTGGTATGTGCAAGTGGGCAATATGAGCATAGGCTAATATGAGAAATTTAATATGATATGAGTTATTTTTGTTTGGCTATATAAAAGAACAAAGATGCAAATGAGCAAATTACAAAAAGAAATGTCAGATACAGTAGGATTCTTTAATATGTACACATTTGTTTAACATCTGTAGTTGTTTGATTAACATTAATGACAGACATGTATTTAATTGGGCTGGTGAATACATGGACGTAATATTCTGACACATATCCAGTTATTAACCACCTGTTTACGTACACTTAAGCCATTACCAACATGCGAGATACTCCACACAATGGACATTTTGACATCTGTGTGCGTGTGTATTTGACTATTCAGGCGCAAGGAGAACTGTTTGCTCGTGCAACAGAGAGAGCGCACGCGAGAGAACATTTCTGTTGTGTGTCGTTCAGCGCGATTCCACCTATCCCACCTTCACTAACTGCAAGTTAATCAATAAAGAATTGTAACTGAATTGTAATTTTGTGATACGACGGTCTTGGCATTTCATTTGGCTGTTGGCTGAAATTATATTCAACCCGCCAAAGTGGCTAGTGGGAGTGGCTGCCTTACTCGCCACAGCTGAAATCTACACGCATTTGGCGGGCTGCCGCCTGCCGGGTGTTAATGTCAAGCCCTGTATGTAAATATGGCAATCATGCTATAAATCAAAGAACCATGATAATAACAACTAAAACCATTACTCTACCATGGTATCATTACAGTACAAGGAAAACCAGCATGCAAGTTCATGCTGGATGGAGTACGTGAGGTATTTGTTGAGAAAATCTACATTTTCAGTGACTTTTGAAATGTTATTTTTGCTTAAAGGTCCCATGGCATGAAATTTTTATTTTATGAGGTTTTTCAACATTAATATGAGTTCTCCTAGCCTGAATATTGTCTCCAAGTGGCTAGAAATTTTGATCAGAGTAAACCGAGTTCTGGGTGTCTTTCTCTGCCTTTGAAAAAAATGACAGCACAGACGAGCTGATCTGGAATTTCCCTGTTATGACGTCATAACAGGAACGGTTACCTCCCTTTCCTCCGCCCAGAGAATTTGGCACGCCCATGCAAGCGCTATATTTGTCCTCGAGAGATCATGGCTTGTGAACGAGTGAATGCTGGCAGTTTCTCAGTGTTTGGATGTACAAATGAAAACAGAAGTCTTTTTTCAGTTCCTTCTAATCTGTGATCAATGATTTCTGATGTGTAGCTAATTATTCAAGTTCACACAGAACTGTATTATTCGTGCACACACTGTGGCTTCTCTCTCTCCCAACAGAACAGTGTTTTCGTGTTTTCTATCTTGTGAGTCAGTGTTTTTGTACGTCCTCGTCGCGTCTATCTGCTCTAAAATGTGCATACAGTCGTGAGTAACTCAAACAGTCAGTTCTGCTCAACATCGGCAGAGCTACATCTTTAGAGATAAACCTCACGCACGCCGAAGCTCGTGCTGCACTGACCGGTCGGCCTTCAACATCACCGACCGCCAGTACTGCATCTGGCCCACAGCGGAGGCGCCTTATGTGGCGCAAGATTAAGCAGAAGGGGGGTAAGCGTGAGGGTCTCTGGGCTATGCTAGCCAGCTATCACCACAATAAACTGGATTACATTCAGTTACTGCTGTTGTGTCTTTGTTTGCGCTGTGTACTCAATGCGCGTCACTGACGCTTTTCTTATTATAGGAAAATATCTAAAAATAATGCTAGAATCAACACTTACTCGTAACTCGTTCAACTTGACAGCTGTAATGGTACATTACATGTTACAAAGTTGGCAGAATAAGGATGAAGACGGACTCGGCGTGACTGGGACTCGTGTTTATTCAGAACTCTCAGATACAAACACAATAAAATTGCGCTGACAGCGCTCTCACAACTCTGTACAATATAACTTTGTTTGTTAGCAATCGCTCCGTCTCTTGTCCGTGATGTCCGGTTCGCAAACGTATCATTCTTTTGAACCGGTTCTTTTTAGTGAACCGGTCGAACCAGTTCACCAAATCGGACTGAATCGTTCTAAACTGTTCGAGTCTCGAGTCAGCACTGATCCATAATTGACTAAAGTTACTAACTTTCTGACATGAGTGACAGTCCCTCCGACTAGAAATAAACTAATAACCTGATGTATATGCTAGGAAAATATCTTCAACATTTCACTGAACTGTCACTTAAAATATCTTCAACATTTCACTGAACTGAGACGTGCTGAGAGAAACTGATGAGAAGTGAACTCAGGTCCATCCGTCTCTCTGGCAGGCTCGTGCCTGGGTGCCTCGTAGACCTCGTTAAACCACGCCCCCTCCGCTACAAGATCTGATACTCATTTCAAATGCAAAGATGTCAGCCAATCACAACAGTGGGCGTTTTTACTGAAGTCTCACAGCAGACACGCCCCTTGAAACAGAGCATTCAAGCCAGAGGGCAAACATCAGTATAGAAAAAATGCCTTTTACCGTATTTCTAAATTATGACATTTTATGATGTAAAAATCATACTAACAATATAAGTACACCTCAGGAAACATTATAAAATAATAGAAAAATGCCATGCCATGGGACCTTTAAAACTGGTTAAAATAGTATTTAGAAAAATGGTGAAGGCAAATCGATTCCTCTTGAGAAACAGACACAAAATTAACATCTACCAAGAGTCTCAATCAGCTCCCTAGTTCAGTAGTCAGGGCACTGATCAGGGAGTCAGACATTTTAAAGTCTCAATCGCAGAATCCTTCCAGTGCACTACAAACGATCGCTCCCTAAAAAGTCCCACAATGCACCACCAAACCCATGGTGCATCGATGCTCACTATGCTCCCTTAACGGAAGTTTTGAAGCGCAAAACTTAAATTACGTGAGCCAACTCGACCGATAACGACACGCAATATATGTTTTTAAAAATAGAAAACATTATTTTATTATATTTCAGGATAAACATACATCGTTAGACAGATAATGAACACAATCTAGCTATCATTTATAATTTATTTACGTCTGAAATGTTGCATGTACATGTAACAAGCAAAGTATTTATTATAATCTACTTTAAATAATATTACAAGTAATGTCAGAAAGATATCAGCTCTGCTGTTGTTCATAAATACCAGTAGTGATGATGTACAATGAGGACGTTGTCATGTCGCTGGAAAAAGAGTTTCCCAATGTGTAGTGAGCCAGCATCCTTTACCGTCCTTACCAGTGCCCGAATTCGTGAACACTATATACTGATTCACGAGATCGGGAGCTAGGGAGTTGATTGAGACGCACCCCAAGTGAAAACAGTCAATGCTTTTCTCAGGAGCCAAGCCACAAGTAGTGCGCAAGTCCATCTGTAAGTCATTGTCTGACGCTGAAACTGATTTAGGGTGAAGCTGGGTAAACAAAAACCTTGTGTAGTCTAAACCCCCCGAAGAAAGTGTGCTTAAATCACGCTGATCTGCAAAGTCTCAACCAGGCATATCTCATCAGTCAATGACAGCATAAAATGATTAGACGCACTTCATACAAATAAGCCAAAGCATTTATAGCAATGAGCAGTATGCCGCTGTGCACACTTATATTCATATTCACTGAGAGATGCTGCCTTTCATTTTAGACCTCACACTAATTTGAGTATCTCTCAGACAGTAGCTTTCCTAGTTACTATCAAACACAAAGAGCATTGAAGAGGACAGTTCATAAAACAAACTGTATGAAAGGAGCTCATTGAAAGCCTCTGGCAGATAAAGTGTTCCTAAAACTCCAGTTTCCCTTCGCAACTGGCGCTTCTCACGCATTCCAACGCTTAGTTTATGGGGTGGAATTTATTGCACATGGTTGCTCTCCAAACCATTCAACACACCCCTGCACTCTGACATTATGGGGCAGTGCGAAAGAGCTCAAAAATAGGACAATGGGTATGTGAACACACAGAAACACACATTTGTATCTAATTTTTGTTGTAACATACTACAGTGTAAACTGCAAAATATAAATATAAATATGCGTATATATTAACACACATCGTAACCATGGACATAGCAAACATTGTGCAAGAAGGCGCACAATCTGAAGGGACAAGGAAACTCTCTTTGAAATGAAGTCTATATTTTCAGACACTAAACACATTGAGCAACTGATTTATGCTTTTGGGAGTTCTCAGATGCAGTCTACATATTTTGTATCGAACTCTTACTTACGCAACACAAATTTCATAAATCAATTATATGCTACTTTATACACCCCAATTATCCAATTATAGATCAGAACAGTTATGCGTGTTTCCCAACATGTCTTGCATCCCAAAGCAATGCAACCATATTATATCCATGAAATAGTAACAGCTATGACACAAAACATGTGGCATAGCAACATTCTAAATTCAGTACTTGCAATGCGTATGGGTAATTAAATGGACAGTTTACCTAAAAACTGTCATTATTTACTCACCCTCAAGTTGTTTGAACACAAAAGAAGATATTTTGTAGAATGTTGGTAACCAGATAGTTGACGGTTGCCATTGACTTTCATAGTAGGAAAAAAATACTACTGAGTCAATGGCTACCGTCAACTGTCAACTGCTTACCAACATTCTTCAAAATATCTTCTTTTGTGTTCAACAGAAGAAAGAAACTCATATGGGTAAAAATTGGGGGTGAGTAAATTATGACAAAGTTTTTGGGTGAACTATACCTTAAAGTGTTCTTTCATCTTGGTTAAAGAACACTTGTTTAAAATATAATCTGTCTTTCTATCTGTCAAATTAAAAAAAAAGCATATGAAATGTTTTTCAAAACATTCAAACAAGGTTTTGTCTTGACTTTGCTTTTCTTTCTTTTTTTTTACTTCAAATTCATATTGTCTGAATCATGTTTGCTTGGGAAATTAAAAGGCATTCTTACTGTAATTCTTTTCTGAAAGCATACTCTGGTGTCTAACAACAACATTTATAACTCCTTTCACAATATAGCACAGCTTCTCATACCTTATGGGTTAATTAAACCTGTTAAAATTAGTTTCAGTCTGAACTACTGAGGCTTCCAGCTAAACAGCAGCCCATTAGCTCAAAATTAACTTATCTAGAAGACTGTTATGTCAGAGAGGGGAACCTAATATAATCTAAGCAGGGGCAGGAAGAGATCCATGGCAACGGGAGAGGATGCAGGAAGGTACAGCGAATGACTAATCAGCCCAATACCCTCATGAGATGGGCGCTATTTGGCCTCGAATGTGAGCGAGTGAGTCAGCACTCTGAGCGCCTGCTGGGTGTGGTCCATAACGATCCAGTGTTGCCACAGCAACCTAAAATGACCCATACGGACAATGAGTAATGGCTGAAGGTGTCCAAAACAGCAGTCATGGCCAAATGTGGCATGGTGACTAGCAACACTGAAAAAACAAAGAAGAAAAAAAAAAAAAAAAGCTAGACCTTTTCCTGGAATGCTTCTTGTTTCAAGTTAATCTAAATACAACCCTAGTGGGATGTTTATATATATATATAACTATACTACACATCTATTAACATATTTACTGACATACTGTTTGAGACTTACTGATAAATAAGTTAATTCAACTTTATTTCATTGCAAAATGCACATTTCTTAATATTAAGCCTAAAATGTGTTTAATATCACTATTAGTAAAGATAGTATGATCACTGTATAATATCAGTCTTTAAATGCAAGATATTTAGCACAGTCAAATATACTTTAGAATATCTTTAGTTGGACCTCAGCACTGCTTCAGGATAACTCAAGTGCAATAAAGGGATTGTTCACCCAAAAATTAAAATTACACCATGATTTACTCACTCTCAAGCCATCCTAGGTGTATATGACATTCTTCTTTCAGATGAATAACCCTCATGGTTAATAAAGGTCTTCTGAAGCCAATCGATGGGTTTTTGTAAGAAAAATATCCATATTTAAAACTTTCTAAAGTAAAATATCTAGCTTCCGATGGACCGCCTTCCGTATTCAACTTACGAAGAAAGTGTAACACCTTGCACCGTTCAAAACGCTTATGCTACATCCGACGTCATACACATACACAAAGTCAGTTGCGCTTCAGAAGGCCTTTATTAACCCCCCGGTGCCGTATGGATTACTTTTATAATGGAGTGATGCACTTTTTTGGGCTTAACATTTTGGGCTCCCATTCACTGCCATTATAAATAAATGTTTTAATATAACTCTGATTGTATTTGTCTGAAAAAAGAGTGTCATATACACCTATAGGATGGCTTGAGGGTGAGTAAATCATGGGCTAATTTAAATTTTTGGGTGACTATCCCTTTAAGAACAAAATGAGTTGTTCCAATTTAGCAGACTCTAAGTATACCAAACTAATTTAGTATACCAAAAGTACAATTGTATTTATATTGAGTACATAAATATGTTAATGTATTTGTAGTGTACTTAGAATAAAATAAATGTATTTCAAATACATTTTAGTATATTTATTTTTCACAACAGAATAGAAAACACTGAATAATGTTTGCTGGATCTAAATAATGCCAGCTTCAAAGCTTATTTATTAGGAAAATGATCCTATTATAAGCTAATGGAGTCATTTATGGTTTGGAAAAAATTATTTTGATTGCAAAAATTGATTGCATTTTTTGCATCTAATTGAAATATTATTGAATTTATAGTGACATTGCTGAGTCATAGCATTTAATATATAATTTATCATATTACTGAACATAAGCCTTTTCAGCACTGGTAGTACATCAATTCTGATCTTATTCTGGCACAGACAAAACTAACAATTTTATTTGTACAAACCCCTATACTTAACTATTCAACTGTGCAATTCGTCCTGCACCAGACATGAACGATATCTCAAATCATACAGTTACTGACAAGAGGTATTTAACTTTTCAAAAGATCAAACTTACGATTTTTGCCTAGCAAACCATAAAACATTCCAAAGAATCCCATAGATAGACTTAATATCAGAGGACTTGGGGATGTGTTTGTCTGCCCAGTAAGAAACCCCCAAGCAACCATCAAACAATGCCCTAGCAACCACCCACAACACTAAGTTTTCCTCAGGCCTACATTTTTCTCTTATATTTTCCTCAGAAAATGTACAAATGTGATTGTAAAAACAATGTTTCTTGAACCAATGACTTCTAATCTAGTTTGCACCTCTGATTTAGGACCAGTATTCTAGTCAAGTACTGCAGTTAATTTCTGGAGCTTAAACGGTTTGCGGTACATGGAAACTTCATCCTTGATATGAACGAGGGGAAAGTTCAGTCAGCAGCTCAACAGCATTACAGGTGCCACGCCAATGTGGATAACTGTATTACATTACCACATTACTCATGCTGGAGCCTTAGAGATATCTCTAAGAAAATCCGATACCCCTGATACCAGAAACTTCAAGTAACTCTGAATGAAATGATGCAAAATCCATATAGAAGCACAATATGTGCCCTCTGGCAGTAACAGGACTCACGGAACATTAATAATGCACAGACCATTTGGTAACTTGGGTGTGGTTTTTGGGGAAATGCATCACCAAAATGCCAATTTACTTCCCTAAACTTTACCACCATAACACCCTGGAAAACAGGAAACTTGGCATCATGCGATCAAAGCAACTTTATTGCGCAATCCTTGTCAAAGAAGTTATAATGCGGTTATATTGCTACTTTTTATATCAAATAAACTAAAACTCAAACCTGATCAGATGTCACAGCAACCTGTAAAACCACGTGCGAACATGCAATGTGCTGTTCTGCCAATCAGAAATGCAATTTATATGACATTTGTGGCTTCACTGTACACTCACAACACACAAAACGCTTTATAATCATCGAGAGATAGGACAAATGCATGTGCATATTAAAATGATGCTTGTTGGTTCACAAATAGGATTCTGGCTGAGTCAGATCCTGGACTCCCCCAATGCGGCGAGGTCCTCAGCCACTCAGTCCCATGAAGACTTCTCTGAACTATTATGTGGTACCACGCTACCTTCCAGACCAGACTTGGCACTGTCACAGAGCCCTCGGCTTAGTAATTGAACCGCCAATTGAGCTGAATGTCAGTTATATAACAAAATGATGAAGAATTAAAAGCATATGTCCAAGAGAAGCCTAACATTTACAGACGAAGTGCAAAGGCGCCACAGGAGACGTTTCTGAAGGAGATGTTTACTTATTTTCATTTTATGTTTATGGAAGGCAGGCTTCAGACAGACTTATTGGTCGTCTAAACGTGATTTATTTTGTTTATTTTCATATTCAGTCATACGTTTTCATGGTACAATACCATTCAAAAGTTTGCCGTCAGTACATTTTTTATAAAAAAAAGTTTTTAAGAAAATGATACTTTTATTCAGCAAGGATTACGCAATTACGGATTATAGTAAATTTGTTTAAAAGTGACAGAAATAATTATATTTCAAATAAATGCTGTTATTTTGAACTTTCTACTTTTCAGAATCCTGAAAAAAAAAACTATTTCCACAAAAATATGAAGAAGCATAATTATAATAAAAATAAATATTTCTTGAGCCCCAAATCAGCAAATCAGAATGATTTCCGAAGGATCATGTGACACTAAAGACTGGAGTAATGACTGCTGATAATTCAGCTTTGCCATCACAGGAATAAATTACATTTAAAAATATATATTTAAATAGAAATAGTGTTATTTTAGAATTGCAATAACATGTCACAATATTGCAACGTTTACTGCATTTTTTAAAAATCTAAGAACTGCAGCCTTTGTGAGCATAAAAATAAAAAATTCTTACAGACCAACTTTTCAATGGTAGTGTATATTTTTACGTTCTTTTTTTTTTCTTTTTTTTTTTTAGAATAATCGTCCACTCCAGGCCTTCAAAAAAATGTACTCCAAGGTACTTCAAAGAATACCATGGTACTATCTGGCGGTTTTTATTCAGTAATGTTTTTAAGTCATGAGACTTTAAAACGTTAAAAGTCTTTTTCTCATAATACTGAGAGGGCTGAACCAACATCATACCAGATAAGCAGATGTTTGATGTTTGATGCCAAACGTCTTCTTGTCAAATGTCTTGGCTCCTGTTAAACATTCCCTTCCTTACCAGACACAGATAAGTTTCCCACACCTACAGCTCGAAGAGAAACAGCAACTTACCTGAAAAACAAGAAAAAGAAAAAAACATTAGCAACATTCATGGTTTACACATTTACAGCCTCAGAGGCTAAATGCTCCCCACCCTCAAAATAGTTGTTATAAGTGTTAGCTTGAGTGCTGACGTATTAACTGACGTCTGTTTTTATGGGAAAAGTTGTTAAATACATCAGACAGGACCTGACTCCTCCAATGTGCTAGCTATTAAAAACAGGCAAGGAAGAGAATGTAGCCGAAACAAAAGAAAATAAAGCTCAGGAAACAGCAGACATGGCACGAAAGGTTCCCTTGCAGGATGGTAGTTCACTTTACAACATTAACCCTCAATTAGACACAATAAACATCCTACTGGGCCACAGCTGCACCCTAGTAGTGTGCATTGGATGTAGGAGCAATGAGCTCCATGTTATTATCTTTGTGAGAGCACCACCTACTGGACACTGCAGGCGTGAGATCACACTGATTTTGTAATTGCAGTTATCTTAATTGAAAACAACTTCTGAAGCAAGCTGCCAATATAGCTTGTCTTTGGACTATATGGACCAGGATCAGCAAAATCATCGTTTACAGCCCTACAAAACACTTTAATACTGAGGAGAATGCTGACAAAGGCCTCCAACACGAGGTTTCCTCTCCAAACACTCCTTTTCATCAGTAACAGTGTAGTTTTATTGTAACTGGCTAGGGTTAAAAGGAGAAATTTGATGAATTAGAGGAAGAATTAAAGGCGCAATAATTTGGTACAAGTGGAGTGCAAAAAAAGATTTGATTCAACAACGACATTTATTTAGGCGTAAAAGAAGGCGGGGCTGTTAGTGCGCATTCCAACGCGACACTTTAGTTATAGCAGTGAAAGAGTGCGTCGTAAGATGTAACTAGCTAAACATTTCATATTTGACAACTGTTTTACAATAAAAACATTCAGCAACCAACAGTAATATCAAGTGATGCAAATTACTTGACATTGTTTATGAAATTTCACCATTTTGAATTGAAAATATGACATTATTTATGTAAATCATAACTGAATTTGACGTGACAAGAAACAGCATCTTTACATAAATATTTAAATATTTGATAATATTTAAATATTTTAAATATTATTTGCAAGTAGTTTACAGTACTTCATAACTACAATAGAACTGACTTTTACTGTTCTTATTTCTTTTTCTTTATTTCCTTAAATCCCTTTTAATCCTTAAAATTAAAATCCTTAAAATGAATTCCTTTAAATAAACCAATAAGATCAATACCTTTGAAGCATTCTGAAGTTAGTTCTGATAGCTATGTCTGATGAACAGACTAAAATTTAAGTTGGGATTTACCATTCAAACAGGTTGTTTCACAGAAAAAAATAAGTAATTTGGGTTTGGAACAAGGTGAATTTTCATTTTTGGGTGAACAATTCCTTCAATAAAAATCTCAAGCATAATTTGCATTGAAAAGCATCATTTTCCTGCATTAAACAGGTGAATCACCAGAAAAAAAGTGAATGTAACATGATTAAGGGTATGTCTATACAACAAACAATGTACAATTTTTCCTTTGCGTTTTTAAAAAGGTTTTACGCACAGACGTCAATGTTGTCAAAACGAACCCCAGTTCATGGATCAGCAAAAAGGGCTAAAAACTTTTTCATCCCTTTACAGCCTACAAAACACCTTAATACAACCAGGCCAGTAGTTGGCGACGATGTCACTTTGTTGTTTTGGTTGTCAAGTACTCGTGCATGCCATATAGACTGAACACGTAATAGGCATGTGCATGACGTCAGTTTTCACAAATGAGCTTTTTTGTAGTTTACACGGAGACGATAACGGTATAGTTTTCAAAAACTTGCACTTTGAAACCCATTTTCAAAATTTTGTGTTCTCTTACGAGAGGTTCTCTCGTATTGCGTAAGTTCCTTACGCTACGGGAAAGTATTCTTTCTTCGAGATTTCTGAAAAACCCAAAATTATCCTTAATTTTGTAACATTGTCAACGCAGTGCGGCAGCCTGGCAGACCATAGCAGGCTATTCCAGCGTGCTATTGGCTGCTCTGCTGGCAACTGCAGCAGCCTATCGGTGAGCCCGCGTGACGTGGCGACCAATGAGGGCGCTTCGCGCCCACCTGGCTTCATTTGCCTACAGGTGGGGCGTGGCCACGTGTATATAAGCAGGGCTCACGGGCTGCATATTCGATTTTCTTTTCTTCAGCGAAGCCCTTCGCATCGCTGGATCTGGAACCCGCCGCCGTGATCGTGCAGACGAGCAAGCAGAGGACAGCGCCTGAAGAAGCCGGCAGCATCGCGCCACCTTCAGCCATCCGTGCCTGCTCTGCTATCCGGCAGCATTATATCCTTTCATTGCACGTGTTCTCGCCGTTGCGTCACACGTTTCATAAAAGAGCACGAGCGTTTTTATCAAAACGCCTCGTTCCACCTGCGGCTCGTGCCACGTGCAGCTCAGCACCAGAGACCGCCATGTGTCTGCGCTCTCTGTCTGGGCCGTGACCAGGCCGCCGCCGCACTCCTCGCGGGCGATTGCCCAGAGTGCGAGGAACTCTCTATGTCGACCCTGCGGGCTCGACTCGAGCAGTTTTATGATGACATCACTCCGCTGTTCCCCCCCTCTGTTCAAGCCGCGCCACCGCGCCGCTTATAAGGGATGGTTGGAATGAACGGTTTCGGAGCGAGCCTCCTCCCCCTCTGTTCAAGCCGCGCCACCGCGCCGCTTGCGAGGGATGGTAGAAATGAACGGTCTCGGAGCGAGCCTCCTCCCCCTCTGTTCAAGCCGCGCCACCGCGCCGCTTGCAAGGGATGGTAGAAATGAACGGTCTCGGAGCGAGCCTCTTCCCCCTCTGTTCAAGCCGCGCCACCGCGCCGCTTGCAAGGGATGGTAGAAATGAACGGTCTCGGAGCGAGCCTCCTCCCCCCTCTGTTCATGCCGCGCTAATGCGCCGCTTACATACAAGGGATGGCAGAAACGGACGGTCCTGCAGCTCTCTTTACGTTACAAGAGAGCTGTTCCACCCTCGCGCACATTTCTCAGTCCCCTCATGAGTTCAGGCGACTGGAATTGTTCATTTTGCTGTACACGAGCCTGTTAAGACACGCACGCCAGCGAACAAACGCCGTCATGAGACATGACGCTGACATATGCTCTCCAATGAACCCGCACTCCCCCCTGTTGGACCGCGCAGATTGCGCCGTTCACAAGGAATGAGAGTGCGCACGGTCACGAGCATGTTCAGCGCGCGCGTGCGCGCCGCACTCACCGGAAAATTAACAGAGGGTGTTTTCGTCCCGCTGTGGCCGGACGAACCGCCCTTCTCTAGCATTTCTCAGCCCCCTCTCCAGTTCAGGCGGCTGGAAATATTACTATTGCAGTAACGAGCCTGTCTTTTATGCACGCACGACTGCCAACAAGCACGAGGACGTACTGCCGTATGCTCGCGCTAACTGAACGCTATTGTGTCCCTCCCGGTAGCACAGTGGCAAAATCAGCGGCTGAAACGCCGGAGACCCGAGTTCGAGCCCAGCTCTCGCGGCAGTTAAAAATGTTTACTGTCCGCTTCCCCGGGCTCGCGGCCAGCTTTTCTTACATACAGAAAGCTAACTTGCACCACGTGGCGCTCGAGTATTTTTGGGCGTCTATACATAAGGAGAGAATAGACGGTTAAGTCCCGCTGCGGCCGGACCACCGTTAAAACTCTGTTTTCCTGTCAGTCCCCACTCCTGTGGCTACTGCAGATGTTTTCCACGCAGCCTACGAGCCGGCGGACTCGCCCTCTCGCCTGTTTCCAACTGAAGCCCCTCCAAAGTCCTCCTGGCAGAAGGGGGAAGTGACGGTTAAGTCCCGCCGTGGCCGGACCACCGTCAAAACTCTTCTTCCTGTCAGCCCCCACTCCTGTGGCTGCTGCAGATGGCTCTCACGCAGCCAACGAGCCGGCAAAACTGCCCTCTCGCCTGTCTACAACCGCCGTTTTACGACGAACCAGAGAAATCACGAAGTTGCTTTTATTTCTGGTTGCACGGCTCACGCCGTATGTGTTTTCAAATGCAGTAAACGTGCCCACTTTTGTGTTCACCCCTGCACCCAAGCACCACAAATCCCGTGTCTCTCACTCACATAAAGCGGCCACCGGCCGCTCGAGTGCTAGAGTTAGGTCACGTGTCCGCTTATTTGCGCCCACGCCTAATCACCACACGCGCTGTCACACAGCCACTCTTAACCGGTCATGTTCCACGCTTAAGAGTTGTGCCCGCTCAAACGCGCTCACACATTTTCGCGAACATTCTGCCCCCGGCGCCATGCGCCGCGCCACACACCATTTGTTCTCCGCCCAAGGTGGCCGGAACGACGAGTGTAGGGCCACACACAAGCCACTCCCCGCTCGAAGCGGCAGAGATACAGTGTGTAAGGCGGCCAGCCATCGAGAGCGATCGGCTGGCCCACAGCACAGAGAGCGCGCGCACGGCGCCCGCCCCTCCTATACAGGCCGTCAAACCCGCGAAGCGCGGCGTTTTGAGCCCGGAGGCCGTTCTATCCCGTGTGGCACACGCGAGAGCGTGGGAAGCCATTCCAGGTGTATCAGAATGGGTGCTGAAAACAGTGAAGCACGGCTACACTCTGCAGTTCGCTCGCCACCCTCCGCGCTTCTGTGCGCGTACAGAGACGAGAGTGAGCGAGGAAGTAGCACATCTACTTCGAGCAGAAATAGCCACGCTGCTGTGCAAAGGGGCTATAGAACCGGTTCCCCATTCTATGAGCGAGTCAGGCTTTTACAGCCGGTTTTTTCTCGTGCCAAAAAGGGATGGGTCGCTCAGACCGATTCTGGATCTGAGGCGTCTGAACAAAGCTCTTATGAGAAGATCGTTCAAGATGCTCACGACCAAGCAGATCCTCGCGCATACTCGCCCGAGAGACTGGCTAATCTCCCTAGATTTGAAAGATGCATATTTTCAAATCAAGATAACGCCACGTCACAGGCCATTCTTACGATTCGCCTTCGACGGCCAGGCTTATCAATACACCGTCCTTCCGTTCGGCCTGTCACTAGCACCCCGTACATTTACGAAGTGCATGGACGCGGCCCTCGCTCCTCTGAGAAGTCGAGGGATGCGAGTGTTGAACTATCTGGACGATTGGCTCATCCTGGCGCAGTCAGAGGCCGAGCTCCTCGCCCACAGGGCAATGCTGCTCAGCCATCCGGACAGCCTGGGGCTCACGGTCAATTGGACCAAGAGCTCATTAGTGCCCACGCAATCAACCTCATTTCTGGGTTTGAATCTGGACACTGTGGCAATGTCAGCCCGCCTGTCACCCCAACGCGCGCGCGCCAAGTTCAGCGCATGGCTGAGTACTTCCGGCCGGGCAAAATCGCACCTCTCAAGCTCTTTCAGAGGATGCTGGGACGTATGGCCTCAGCTGCAGCTGTGCTCCAGCTGGGCTTAATGCGCATGCGCCCGCTGCAATGCTGGTTAAACGCCCGAGTGCCTCACAGAGCCTGGGCGTCCGGAGGTTTCAGGATCAGAGTGACTCAGAGCTGTGTTTCAGCCTAGAGCCCTGGTTAGTAGCCGACTGGTACCAGAGGGGAGTGACGATGGGAGCCATCTCACACCGCAAGGTCATCTCGACGGACGCCTCCACCACGGGTTGGGGCGCCGTTTTCGAGGGCAGATCAGCCTCGGGCCTCTGGTCGAGCGAGGAAAAACTCCTACACATAAACTGTTTGGAGATGATAGCGGTAGAGAACGCGCTCAAGCAGTTTCTCCCGCTTATACGAGGACACCACGTGTTGGTCCGGTCGGACAATACCACAGTGGTGTCCTACGTGAACCGGCAGGGCGGTGTCAGGTCCAGGTGTCTGGGCAATCTGACAGAACGCCTGCTCGTGTGGGCAGACAGCTCGCTGCGCTCGCTGAGAGCTGCGCACGTACCGGGCCACCTCAATGTGGGCCCGGACAAGCTGTCCAGGGGCCTCATTCTCTCAGGAGAATGGTCCCTGCACCCCCAGACAGTCCAGCTGGTATGGCGCCTATTCGGCAGAGCGGAGCTCGTCCTCTTTGCAACAAAAGAGAACGCCCGCTGCCCGACGTTTCTGTCCAAAAGCGAGGATGCGCTGTCCCAACCTTGGCCCAGCCTCCCGCTGTATGCTTTCCCGCCGATTTCCCTATTGCCCCAGGTCATAGCGAAAATCAGGGAGACGCGCCGCCCGGTGCTCCTTATAGCGCCGCGCTGGGAGAACCAGATTTGGTACCCAGAGCTGGTGAAGCTGTCGCACTCACCCCCCTGGCCAGTTCCGCTGAGAGCAGACCTCCTCTCTCAAGCAGGAGGGTCAGTTTGGCATCCCCATCCAGAGCGATGGTCTCTGCATGTATGGGTGACCAACGGATACCCGTTGACCTGCCCGAAGGGGTTATGAACACGATTTCACACTCTAGAGCCCCCTCGACGAGGCGGTTATATAGTTCTAAGTGGTCGGTGTTCACTGAGTGGTGTGTTTCCAAGGGATTGGACCCACAGCAATGTGGGGTCCAGCGGGTGCTCTCCTTCCTCCAAGAGCTTTTGGAACTGGGCAGGTCCCCTTCCACGCTCAAAGTGTATGTGGCGGCTATAGCAGCGTTCGCTCAGACGACGCTAGGTAGCACGCTAGGAAGGAACGAGCTCATCATCCGTTTCCTCAGAGGAGCCAGACGGATGAATCCCCCGCGGCCCCCTTTGGTTCCTATATGGGATCTGGCCTTGGTCCTAGAGGCCCTGAAGGCTCATCCCTTTGAACCGCTCGAGACTGTGGAACCAAGGTTCCTTTCGCTAAAAACCGCGTTCCTGATAGCTCTGGCTTCAGTGAAACGCGTGGGGGATCTACACGCGCTCTCAGTGAGCCCGACGTGTATGGAGTTCGGTCCTAATGACTCTAAGGTCATTCTCAGACCGAGGCATGGTTATGTCCCCAAAGCGATCGGCACTCCCTTCAGGGCGCAGATTATCTCCCTCTCGGCTCTGCCAGCATCCGACGAGGGGGACGGTGGCAATATCCTCTGCCCTGTCAGGGCATTGAGGGTTTATGTCACACGCTCCGCCGCCTTCAGGCGTTCTGAGCAGCTATTTGTTTCGTTTGGAGGGCGCGCTAAAGGTCTCGCCTCCTCGAAACAGACCCTGTCCAGGTGGATAGTGGACGCGATTGCAACTGCATACGCTTCCAAACATCTGCAGTGCCCGCTAGGTGTCAGAGCACACTCCACCAGAGGCATGGCCTCTTCGTGGGCTTGGGCCAGAGGGATTTCCATCCACGATATCTGTATGGCGGCAGGCTGGGCCTCCCCGTCTACGTTCGTGAGATTTTACAATCTGGAAGTTCCTGCCTTACAGGCGAAAGTGTTATCAGTTCAATAGGGCTGTTGGTTCTGCCCAGTGATTCTGCGCAGACATAGCTCACATACTGGTAGTAAGTTCGGTACTAGGCTCATGTGAATTTGAAGGAGACCGGCGGTGCCGTTCCCTCATTTACGAGACGAGCTGTTGTGAGTTTGAAGGTGACCGGCGGTGCCGTTACCTCACTCATATAACAAGATATTGTGAATTTGAAGGCGACCGGCGTTGCCGTTCCCTCATTCATGAGACAAGGTGTGGTGAATTTGAAGGAGACCGGCAGGTGCCGTTCCCTCATTCATGGGACAGGGTGTTGTAACCACCTGTTGTAACCACCCGTCAGTTCAAATGAAGTGTCCGTATATGTGGTGGCCCGTTTCCTTTACCGGCCACCCTGCCCGAGCAGTGTTTTTTCCCCGGTTCCCTGGGATACATATGCTGTATGCGAGGCGCGCACGGCGTTGACAATATGTTCCCGTAGCGTAAGGAACTTACGCAATACGAGAGAACCTCTCGTAAGAGAACGATACTCGGTTACTTAACGTAACCTCGGTTCTCTCTAGAAGAGGGAACGAGTATTGCGTTCCTTGCCGTGCGCCCCGCGGGCTTTTACGCTTCAGAACTACGAAAACCGAATATGCAGCCCGTGAGCCCTGCTTATATACACGTGGCCACGCCCCACCTGTAGGCAAATGAAGCCAGGCTCATTGGTCGCCACGTCACGCGGGCTCACCGATAGGCTGCTGCAGTTGCCAGCAGAGCAGCCAATAGCACGCTGGAATAGCCTGCTATGGTCTGCCAGGCTGCCGCACTGCGTTGACAATGTTACAAAATTAAGGATAATTTTGGGTCTTTCAGAAATCTCGAAGAAAGAATACTTTCCCGTAGCGTAAGGAACTTACGCAATACTCGTTCCCTCTTCTAGAGAGAACCGAGGTTACGTTAAGTAACCGAGTATCGTTTTTAGGCCCCGAGAAACGGCGTTGTCGAGCAAATAAACGGTTAAAACGCATAAAAAGTTTTCTATTAAATGCTAAATATATTTGACATCAGAATACTTAGAAACGTTCACTCTGGCCATTGTGTACTAATCACACATATCTGGTGTTAAAACATCAAAAGGTACTAAACATGTTTTATGTTTTCAATTTCACAGTGCCTGAAATGTGGCACCGCTGGGTGGGGTCTCGGAGAATAGAATAGACTGGAATGGCTGATGATGTCATTATTAATTCCATCAACACAATGATGTGACTCCTTTACTTCAGCCTCCAGTTTCTCTGATTTCTGTGTAGTCTACAAGCACACTCTATGGTTTTTCTCCTTTCTAAAGCAGAATAAGCTGCAGACTAAGGCCAGCTACAGAGTAAATCAATATTTACACCGCCTGATCAGGAGCAGATCTTTCCACATTAAATTCCACGCCCATTAGGCACCAAATTATAGCATTTAGCTCCTCATCTGAGGATTGTGATCTTTTGATATAAGGCTAAGATGACTGCTGAGATGTTCTTGATAACTGATGAAACAAAAGGGAATGTGCATATACTAGACTATGGTATCCATTAACATACTGGACTAAATGTTATGCAAATGTGAATCAATAAAATAGGAAAGTGAAAAGGCAACATCTAAAACAGCACATTCTGCTTGAGCAGATACACTGCGTTCATTGTCTAGTAAAAATAGTGGGGAAAATGAAGAAAATTCCTGAATGCCAGGCAGTTCTGATTGTCCTTGCATAGCCTGTACACACACACACACACACACACACACACACACACACACACACACACACACACACACACACACACACACACACACACACACACACACACACACACTCAGACAACATCCTGAAACTATTATCACACACATGCAACTACAAAAATGCATCTATTTCCAGACAAGAAAACATTATTGTGTCTGCCAGATTAAAGTAAAAGTGCTTTGATGAAAACATTATTGTATGCTTGTATGCATGTAAAAAAAGGTGAAAATGGGCAGACAGCCAAACACAACATATAAATACCATCGTCTACACAGCCTTTCCCTGAATAGACCTAGAAGAAGCCATCATTTACCATCTAAACTCTTTCCCTGAAGCACATCAATTCAACTTGTTAACTCTTTGTATAACTGGCAATAGATCATTTGACTCCAGGTTCAACAAGATTCCTGCATCAGATATGTTGTCTCTATGGTGCAGTAGTAAAAGAAAACCATTTAACAGACATAAAAAGCTTTTCTGAAACAAAAGAGAAGGTAGAAAGGCCAAAAGCTCATTAAAATGGAATCTGGGTCTGAATCCAGTGCGGTATTAATCTGAGGCAAATCAGGGGGGAAACAGCAGCATTTGGCTGGTCACTGGACACAGTGAAAACAGCAATACCTACTAATGCCTTCAATAAATCTCCCATGTCTCCCATGGTTATTTTAACTTCAAATATCTTACAGTTCACTTTGATTGTGCTACATTGGGCCAGTATGCTTATTTGGACAAAAACAATTTCAGACTTATACTGTTCTTTCCCTGCCTACTGTAATAATCCAGTGAGATTTTTGTCTGATACAGCCGGTGTGCTCCACACGCTTGAAGCATCTTCAAGCATCTTGGAGAAATTGCTGCAGTTCTTCTGGATTTAGTCTGTCTCAGTTTTTCTGTTTCTTCATGTAATCCCAGATGGACTCGATGATGGTGAGATCAGATCTCCGTGTGGAGCAGACCGGCTGTTGTCCGACTCCTTATGCATACAAAAACCTCAATGGATTATTAAAATTAATGGCAAAAGGAATGTTTGGAAAGGTAAACTGATATGTCCTACTGCCACACTACAGAAAGAGATCTAATTGGCTTAAAACCATTTTGTGGGTGAAAATACTAACGTGCCTAAGACTTTTGCACAGTACAGTAAGTATATGTATCTATCAACCATAAATATTCTCTTAAAGCCATTATTTCTATGATGAAAATCTTTTGAGCTAAAGTACAAGCAGTCCCTCCAGCAGGCAGCAGCTTTCACTGCCATTGATATTCCTGACAGGTATCACACCCAACTCTGCTTTAAGTCTGCCAAGAGTGTGTCCAGCAGAAAGTGACCCCTCAATGAAGTGGGTAAGTAAGGGTAGAGGCCTGTCAGGCATATTAACTAAGACTCTCTGGAGTGTTTGATGGGAGAGAAGCCTTTGTCTGCTTTGACAATTGGGAAAACATTCACTCTGGTCACAACAGCTCTATGCTTAGCAGCTCCATTGAAACACGCTCGAGCTACAATCAGTGATTCAACAGAATAGACACCTTTAGATCACAAATTACTCAGCTTTGGACTGAATAACCTTTTCAGACAGAGAAAAGTAGGAGGAGAAACTAAATAAAGAAAAAGAATGTGAACTATGCAGCCACAAATAATAATAACTGGAAAAGGGGTAGTTTGATGTTTTCATAGTAAATAATGTAATACTGTACTCCCTTAACTTTCTGACATCGGCTAGATGAATATATTAACTCGTCAACATTAACAGTCAAACCAAATTTTATTCAGACACCTTCAACATTTTCTCACATTATTACTGTTTATTCGCTATAGTTTAGAAAATGGTAATAAAATATGACAAGAACTTTTATAGAAAGGCATATAATGGATTACAATTAACCAATCAGCTGTCATCTGTTAAATTTAAGTACACAATTAGATAACACCAATTTAGGTCAACCAATTACCAAGCAATGCTTAATTTTGTTCAGTCTGTGATGTAAAAGGTTGCTTTAGCAATTAAAGAAAAAACACTTAAGCAAAACATGGTCAGGGCAAAGTGTCTGAATAATTTTGGTCCCGAATTGTTATATACATTTTACTGGTAGTCCACTGTATGAAGAATTTTTGGGTATAACATGTCAGAGTTAACTTTATTTTGCTATCCTCACTTACATAAATTAACTATAGTGTCCTGCACCCACTAGTAAAAAATTATATCTGGTGTCAATCATTTTTGTTTTCACTGTACATGTCAACAACGCCTATATAGTCACCAGAAATGCAGCCGGTGACAGTGAGGTTATATGGAGGGAGTAGGCGACAATATTTCTAAACAGCAGAAGAACTACTAATATAAGTAAAATGTGGTTAAGTTATAGGGGAGCGCGGGGCACAACCTAACGCGGGGTTAGTTGTAACACGCATGTTTTAACCCTTTCCACACATGCCAGAATGACGAAACTTAGTGTATTTACTAGTTGCCATATCAACATTATTTAGAGAAAAAAATAGCGGCAAAATTAAAAAATATCTGGAAGATATTACTGAACATGTATTTAACCATAGCAAAAGTAAATTTCTAACTTAAGTTTAGTTTTCATCTCTGTTTTTTGTGTTTATATAAAATAAGACAAATCCGATATTATTGTAATCTTATATCTGTTATTTAACATCCCAGTTGCGCAGATGGGGTGTGTTGTAACACTGTGTTACAATGAGCCCCTATTAGAAATATGCCATTATATTCTATACTTTTATGAATTCTTTTGAGAAACCATGAGAAAAGGGGGAATAATGTCTGAGAGTTAATGTTCAGAAATTATTAATTATTATTATGTTTTGAATTATGCTGTATAGCTGTATTTAGCGATGTGTTTGTAGTCAAACTCAAAAATGCTTATATTTTGAATGATTAAAAAATGCCATTATTTTATTTTAAAAAGTTAATAATTGTGTTTTGTTGACAAAATATTTTAGTTTGTCATGTATATATTTTTTGATTATATCAGGTAACATTTTAAGCTGTCATTTGGTCATGTTACATTGTGCCCCACCACATGTTACAATGTACCCCACCTATGGGGCATGTTGTCACATTTCACTTCCATTCTTTCGGGGTAAATCAAGAAAAAAGTATTCACTGTATTTATGAAAAAAAAACCACATAATTGTACTAGACATGTGTGCAATTAATGTGGGAAACAATAAGTACTCTGAACCCCAAGTGGATTTACACAAACTGAGAAAGTCAAAAAGCATTAGGTTGTGCCCCGCTCTCCGCTACGTGTAGAACGTGTAGAAGAGTAAGTTATAAGAGTCATAGTTGCACTGTATTGGAATTTGGAAATACTAAAAAAAAAATATTTTTAAATAAAATAAAATTAACAAAATCTGCAACTTACAAATAAAACAAGTCCAAATAATTATGTGGACTTAATAATTACGTGTAATAATTGGGCTGAGAATCAAACTAAAGAAAGTAGATAATCCTATATTCACGTTTTTGCCATCTAGTTGACAGGTTCAGATGGCTCTGGTATTGAGTTATGACTCAGCACATTTGAATTGTGAGTCAATATCTGCTCTAATCCATCAACTGAACTTTTACTAAGCAAATGACAAACCACACAAGGTTACGCTAATGTTTGCACTCAAGTAGCATCCAAATTTAACAAGGGCCCCATAACCTAGTGACAGAGCAACAAAAACATTCAGTTTTCTTCCAGCGCCAAGGCACAGAAACACCTTTGCCAATAACCTAAAGCTACAAGAGGCCCAATCCATCTCCAGGCATTTAGTGCTGGTCTATTTTCATGCTCTGATGGACAGACTCTTGAATATCTGCACTCAGCATTTTTCAGCCCAACCTGAGGAAGACCTGGGATGCTTTAGCTACGAAACTGTCATCGCAACCACATAACTCAGTTTATACCGTTTGTATCAATTAATATTGAATTACAGACATCTATCCAATGAAAACACTCAGAGCTGAGTGCTATGACATCAAACTTCCTGGTCCGCTTGCCATTACACACGCTGTACACTACAGGCAGCGCTATAACAGGAACGGGGGAACCCACTGCACTGGCTGTTACCGTGGTGATGCGCCAGTCAGCACACCGAACATGCCGCATGGCTGACGCAGAATCCTGCTGCTTCCCAGCACAGTTAAAAGGAAACATGTAGCCAAGCTCACAAACACAGCCAGAGTTCAAGCATGAGGGACCCAACACAAAAGACCCGGCACTTCCCTTCATAAATAACACAGCAAAGTTGAGCCAGAGAGGACACAATGGAATTAAGAACTTTGCATGCCATTCACGCCCTCCATAAAATCCATTCCCATCCTGTTAAACGGCTCAATTTGCGGCGCATTCCTCTAGGAATTGATCCGCATTGATCAGAGAGGTGAGTACCTTTGAGAGAGGTGATCTCGTGTTGGATGGACCGGGCTGTGTCCATGTCACTGGATTCTGTCACGCTGGTTTCCTGGGAGCGTGTGCGTGTGCACGTGTGTGCGCAAGGTCAGTCCAGTACGATTCCACCAGCTGCAAGACTTCAGGATTTAGTTCTGTTCTCCTCTCGGCTAAGTCTGCAGTGCTGCTTGCTGACCGTGTGGTTTCTCTGTTTTGATCCTCTGGTCTCTCTCTCTCGCTCACCCACTCACTCCTTCTCTCACACTTATTCATTCCCTGTTTGCAGGGAAACTGCGATGTGAAAAGCACCCCTCCCTCACTTCTTCCTCCTCTGTCTTTCCTCCAGCCCATCCCATCCCCCGTGGATCCCATGGGGTGCCTGAACCAATCAAAATGCGGGATAAGTAGAAACTGTGCCCACTTGTGAGACGTTTGAAGGTAGGAGACACAGAAAGGTGTAAAGAAGTGAAATGCAAAAGAAAGTGTAAAAGGATAGAAATGGCACAAGAGAGCTAAATTGAGAGAAATGCACTCAGGGACCTCAGTCGCCTCTCTCTTTCCCTGTAATTTATCAAACCGCAGTATGTTTTTTTAGCTCTTAACATGATGACTCCAAATGCTGTCCATAAAAACAATTTACAACCTGTCAGTTTTTAGCTAAATGCTACCACAGATTCTCATTTAACTCCACATTTTCTATCCGAATCTCTAATTCATCATGACAGCATCAGAGTCCAATGAAAACTTGCTAAAACTGCACCAAATGCACACACAAACCTGCGCTTATGGTCTGTACTTGGCTTTATATTTTTAGCATTTTCCAATGTAAAATAATAATTATTAATTGCACATATAAATAGATCCTTTAGACATATGTAAAGTAAAAGTGTTCAAAATCAAAACAAAACACAAACACATAAAGCACAAGATAAATGTTGTAGGTGGTGCAATAGAGGCATTTTGCCTTCCGAAACCCATTATCAGATGTAAATTTCCACCCCTTAGTCCCTCAAAAATGATTAATTTCAGACAATAATAATAATATTCATATAATAAATGGAGCAATTCCAATAGGGTCCTCGTACCATCTGTGCACGGGCCCCTAACAAGACAAAAAAAATAAATAAATCAATATAGGCTAAAGTGTGGTAATGCAATGCAATGTAAATTCCGAAAATGCTTGTAGATTGTTATTGGCTCATGAAAGCCTGTGAAAACGAGATTATGTGAATGATTAAATCATTGATTAGGCCACCTAATCAGTCACCATCTATTACTCATTTCTATGACGCGTGAAAAGCTTGTAAAGCTATTCAAATGTGAGAATGACAGCTCATTAGCTGACAGAATTGTGGCAGACGGTTTTTTAAATAGCTTCTCATGTCTTTATGTAAGTGTTAAGCTCAAAAATAAGGTGTGATATTAAAAACAATGTTGACAACTAAACAAACAGTTGACAGACACAAACAGATGAGTTAAGATCTAAAGATGAGAGTGTGTAAGCTTTTCACACAATCAACAACAGCAAAACAATCTCATTACATACCCTATTCTTTCGCAATGAATGAATACAGTAATGGAAAAGCATCACAAACATAATTCAGCACCTCTACAGTACAGTGACTCAGCAAAGAAGAATGGCACTGCACTTGCCGCAATAAATGCTTCTGCGAGGAAGTCTACTTGACAGTTATGCAGCAAAAAAAGATCAACTCACATTTAACAATTATTGACTTCATCGGTGCACCTAATCTTTTTCTTCGCCAAAGCATTATTTGATTTTGTCATCAGGCTCTATTGTTGTAATAACTGATGTGTGTGCACAATCAAAGCCAGGACACAAGCTACTCTTGTGGCTAAAACACACAAACAGAGAAAAGCTCCATACAGACTAGATGACACAGCATTTTGAGAGCAGCCAGGCTGGCCTACTGCTGAAGCTCCTGAGATTAGCATCTCTCTCTCTCTCTCTGACACACTCTGTTATTCTATCTCTGCCTGTTTTGTTTTTTTTCCAGTGACCCTTTTTTGCTCTACCTCTACAAGTCTGTCATAGCCATAAGGCAGAGCACAAAGTAGGGTACAATTGGGCTAAAAGCTCCACGGGGTAGCCTAAAAGGCTCCTTTGATTTTATTTTCCTCTAAATCGATAGATGGCACAAAAACTTGCCTCAGCACTTCCCAAACCAATCTGCTTTTCAAGATGCACATGAAAATTTGGCTGATCCTTGACTCGGGCAGCAGCAAGTTGATTCTGCACTAATTTGTTCTAGGCTAATATTTGATGTTCCCTTTCAGTCGGTCACGTTCGACGTACGTCAGAATGTGAACCGACGAATTGCAATATATCCCAATTCGTCGGTTCACATTCTGACGTAAGCATAACACCAACCGAGACGTTTAAAAGGCACTATAATTAACACGATGATAAATATCTGGCTGTCTTTTCCATTTGTTGATATCATATATTAAGTTGGGTGTCCACCTTAGAGATAATCACCATATTTATAATTAATCATAGGCCCAATTAAAAATATATGAATCATATCATAATACAATATTATTTAATGTTACTACTGTATCTATATTAAATTATGGAATCTCATTCAATGCTTTCATTATCTTTATTTTTAAAATATTTTGTTTATGTATTTAACATTTTAATGACAGTATATTTACTGATTTTGTATTATTTTATTTATCAAAATAAACAGAAAATAATGATTGTTTTCAACAAGTATTAACTTAGACATTATTCAATACATATTATTTGAGCTAGAGTATCTGCATAAATAACGTGTGCCTTTTGCCCCATGCTGGGGAGCCTTTTACCCCCGTGTGTGGGGTAAAAGGCCCACTTTGCCAGCTCATACATTTATAAGATTTTTAAACAAAATAAACCACTTTTATGATTTATTTTCACACAAAATATGTTGCTCCATAAATGTTAAATACAAACATATATATTTTTTCTTCAATCATACACTATGGGAGTAGTGAAAAGCAAAAAAAATTCTTAAGGTGTGCCTTTAGCTCTGTTGTACCCTAAAGTTCAAAGGGTTCAAGCTTGAGATATTTAAATATTTCTTATAAGATATGGCATGATATGATGTTATTTATCTATTTATTTACCCTCAAATTGTTTCAAGCATATAGGACTTTATTTTGAAAAGATGATGACTGCTCTGTTCAGTATAGTTAAAGTGAATGAGGACTGGAACTGTCAAGCTCCAAAATTAAAAATTAAAATAAAATAAAAAACCTTATGGTTACTTTCCATGAGATATAAATGTAAATTGTTATTCACTGAAAATCTTGAAAATATGAAACCTCCAGTCAAGATTCATCGTAACTGCTTTGTAAAAGTACATTACTCACACAGGCTTTTCACACTGATAATCCCAGGTTATCGTCGTTCGAAATCCTGTTTTTAACCCCGGAACATTTCACACTTGTAATTTAAAAGAAGGGTTAGAACTGCTTTTGCTGAGTCAAACTAGACCGTGTGAAATGATGCGGTGAACTAAATGCTTAGCAACTGACAGCCAGTCGTGTGCCTCATATTCAAGTGCTCTGTACAGTCACTGAAAAACAGTTTGTTGTATATTTAGTTATTTCAGGCTTTTAAGGGGGAAAATGTTAAATAGTGATCTAAAACAGGTCAATTTGAGTGAGGAAGAGACCGTTTCATTCATACTTTTATCGTCCGAAAATTCCATTCAGGACACTCTTGATAGCAGTCGGTAATATCTAATATGAGGATGCTCAATGCGCAATGTTAGAGCCTTTGCAAAAAGATTGCGTATACAGTGTTCATCCAATCAATAAGATTGACACCGCAAATATGTAAATAAGAATGTTAACCTCGAGTTTAGGAATGTACAGTAGGAAATTTCAGAGTATGAATACTAATGATTATTTGTTAACCCTGGTTAAATTATGAGCAGTGTACAACGCAAAGCAATTTTACCCAGCATTCCATTCGCCCAAGGTTTGTTGACTATTTCAAGTGTGAAAAGCCGCAGATTTTTCTTTTAAGATATTTATATATATATGCTTATGATCTCTGTTTTGGTCAACCTTTGTTAACAAAGTGGCACCCCGTTGCTGAAAAAAAGTGTTTTCAGCATGTCAACAGCATGATCCTTTCTGAATGATCAATTTTTGCAGCTGAACAGTCTGAATGAGCATTATTAAAGCATATCTAGGAACTATGGATGTGTTCAGGAAATGTATAATGGCAAAGTATAAATGAAACTTCAGCTCAGTTATGCCAAAAAATAATAGTTTTCCTCTGAATTTCAGTCACTATTTAGACCCTTGGCCAGTTGCACTGCATTTGATCTGCTTTAGCTTAGTTTGCAGGAAGTGAAAAAAAAAAAAATCTGTGTTGAACTGCTGGGGAAGAAGCCATTGAGAAATAGTAAATAACTACTCTGAAATACGTGTTTTGATTGGTCAGTCAAAACATTGAGCAGTCGCATTTTTTTAATGACTGCAATCCATTGCAACATACCGGAGCTTCTTCCAGTGTCTTTTATATCACTCCACAGTGTACAGCAACGTAAGATCGAATAGCTAATCAGAGATACAAAGAGCTGGATAAGACAAAATGTAAAATGTTAGCTGGTCCACAGAAAAAGTATCATGGACTGTATAGATTAATAATAAATATAAAGCCTACACATTAATATAATTAATATAAGTCATTCATTGCAGTAATTTCTAAGTGGAAGCTTTAAGCTAATCTAAAAGTAAGATACTATATTAATAAAAGTTTTGGGACGCCTGCCTTTACATGCACATGAACTTTAATGACATCCCATTCTTAATCCGTAGAGTTTAATATGGAGTTGGCCCACCCTTTGCAGCTATAACAGCTTCAACTCTTTTGGGAAGGCTTTCCACAAGGTTTAGGAGTGTGTTTATGTGAATTGTTGACCAATCTTCTAGAAGCACATTTGTGAGGTCAGGCACTGATGTCGGACGAGAAGGCCTGGCTCGCAGTCTCTGCTCTAATTCATCCCAAAGGTGTTCTATCGGGTTGAGCTCAGGACTCAAGGTCATTCAAGTTCCTCCACACCAAACTCCTCCATGTCTTTATGGACCTTGCTTTGTGCACTGGTGCGCAGTCATGTTGAAACAGGAAGGGGCCGTCCCCAAACTGTTCCCACAATGTTGGGAGCATGAAACTGTCCATAATAACCTGGCATGCTGAAGAGTTCCTTTCACTTGAGCCAAGCCCAACCTCTGAAAAACAACCCAACACCATGATCGCCCCACCACCAAACTTTACACTTGGCACAATGCAGTCAGACAAGTATCATTTTCCTGGCAACCGCCAAACCCAGACTCATCCATCAGATTTCCAGACATTTGTCACTTCAGAGAACACGTCTCCACTGCTCTAGAGTCCAGTGGTGGCGTGCTTTACACCACTGTGTCCGACACTTTGCATTGCACTTGGTGATGTAAGGCTTGGATGCAGCTGCTCGGCCATGGAAACCCATTCCATGAAGCTCTCAAAGCACAGTTCTTAAGCTAATCTGAAGGCCACACGAAGTTTGGAGGTCTGTAGCTATTGCAGAAAGTTGGCGACTTCTGTGCACTGTGCACCTCAGCATGCGCTGACCCTGCTCACCTCAGCATGCGCTGACCCTGCTCTGTGATTTTATGTGGCCTAGAACTTCGTGGCTGAGTTGCTGTTATTCCCAATTCCACTTAGTAATAATACCACTTGTTGACCAGAACAGTTGACCATAGAATATTTAGTAGTGAGGAAATTTCACGAATGGACCACGCTTGAATTGCCTGAGCTCCTGAGAGTGACCCATTCTTTCACAAATGTTTGCAGAAGCAGTCTGCATGCCTAGGTGCTCGATTTTATACACCTTTGGCCATGGAAGTGATTGGAACACCTGAATTCAATGATTTGGAGGGGTGTCCCAATACTTTTGGCAATATAGTGTATTAAAATGATTTCAACTGAAATTGCATGTCCATGTACACTACCGTTTAAAAGTTTGGGGTCTGTAAGATTTGTTATGCTCACCAAGGCTGCATTTATAAAACATGACAAAACGGTAATATTAGGAAATATTAGTACAATTTAAACTTCATTACTTCATATCTTCATGACTCTAGTCTTCAGTGTCACATGATGCTTCAGAAATCATTCTAATATGCTGAGAATATATTGTGTGATACTGCATTACTAAATACTGGACAGGTAGATGACATATTTTTTTCCTACTAAGTGTGTTGGCTCTGATCACAAAAACACTCTGACCTGGGTCTTACTTTGTCACCTCACAAAAGCTTGTAGAATTCAGCAACTTGCACAGACATGTTTACTCTTTCACATGTTGATCAGTCATCCTGTCTCTCAGTGACCCATCAGCCCACCTCACACAGTGCAACGGCGTTGCAGGAGACTGTTTAAACTGTCCCCATAGATACATGTCAGATAGAAAACTGTCAACAAACACAGGTTTTACATCTGTTTTCATCTATCTATCTATCTATCTATCTATCTATCTATCTATCTATCTATCTATCTATCTATCTATCTATCTATCTATCTATCTATCTATCTATCTATCTATCTATCTATCTATCTATCTATCCATCCATCCATCCATCCATCCATCCATCCATCCATCCATCCATCCATCCATCCATCCATCCATCCATCCATCCATCCATCCATCCATCCATCCATCCATCCATCCATCCATCCATCCATCCATCCATCCATCCATCCATCCATCCATCCATCCATCCATCCATCCATCTATCTATCTATCTATCTATCTATCTATCTATCTATCTATCTATCTATCTATCTATCAAACCCTTTAAAACCAATATAGAGAGTAAAGCGAAATAAAAGGACACTTGAGAGACCTTGATTTTGAGCAACTCTTCTGACGCACAGAATCAAGGTCAGCACTGTTTAATGAGGAACCTTGGCCAATATGATAACTGGCATGCTGATTATTTATCTGAGGGAATTCCTTTTTGTTATTTGTTGGGAATAATTTCTGAAGATGTTGACCCTAGTGCATTGATGTCTCGTTGAGTAACATTTATAAGTTATTGAGCCATCAGTCAAGACGGATAAACACATAAACCAGACACTCAATTAAACCTCATCTGTCAACTTTCACTGTTTAATTATGTGCTGACAGATGACAAATACCAGCACAACGCCTTCCAAGAATCCCATCAAACTTCTGTGTAACCTTTCATGAAACTCACCACGAGATTTCATCTAATTTGTGAGTCAGTGAAGTCTGGGTCCAGACATAACTGTGAGGATACAATCTATTACACTATGGCCCGGTTTCACAGACAGGACATAGACTAAGCCAGGATTAGGCCTTAGTTCGATTAGGGCTTTTAAGTAGATTTTATAAATGTCTTAGAAAAAAACATTACTGGTGAGTATCTTGAGACAAACAATGGCGTTGACATTTTAAGATATGTCAGTGCAAGTTACTTTCAGTTAAAACAGCTCAAATATGTATTTTAATCTAGGACTAGCTTAAGCCTTATATATACACTCAACTAAAGGATTATTAGGAACACCATACTAATACTGTGTTTGACCCCCTTTCGCTTTCAGAACTGCCTTAATTCTATGTGGCATTGATTCAACAAGGTGCTGAAAGCATTCTTTAATTCTTTAGAAATGTTGGCCCATATTGATAGGATAGCATCTTGCAGTTGATGGAGATTTGTGGGATGCACATCCAGGGAACGAAGCTCCCGTTCCACCACATCCCAAAGATGCTCTGTGGGGGCCATTTTAGTACAGTGAACTCATTGTCATGTTCAAGAAACCAATTTGAAATGATTCAAGCTTTGTGACATGGTGCATTATCCTGCTGGAAGTAGCCATCAGAGGATGGGTACATGGTAGTCATAAAGGGATGGACATGGTCAGAAACAATGCTCAGGTAGGCCGTGGCATTTAAACGATGCCCAATTGGCACTTAGGGGCCTAAAGTGTGCCAAGAAAACATCCCCAACACCATTACACCACCACCACCAGCCTGCACAGTGGTAACAAGGCATGATGGATCCATGTTCTCATTCTGTTTACGCCAAATTCTGACTCTACCATCTGAATGTCTCAACAGAAATCGAGACTCATCAGACAACATTTTTCCAGTCTTCAACTGTCCAATTTTTTTGAGCTCGTGCAAATTGTAGCCTCTTTTTCCTATTTGTAGCGGAGATGAGTGGTACTCGGTGGGGTCTTCTGCTGTTTTAGCCCATCCGCCTCAAGGTTGTGTGTGTTGTGGCTTCACAAATGCTTTGCTGCATACATCGGTTGTAACGAGTGGTTATTTCAGTCAAAGTTGCTCTTCTATCAGCTTGAATCAGTCAGCCCATTCTCCTCTGACCTCTAGCATCAACAAGGCATTTTCGCCCACAGGACTGCCACATACTGGATGTTTTTCTCTTTTCACACCATTCTTTGTAAACCCTAGAAATGGTTGTGCGTGAAAATCCCAGTAACTGAGCAGATTGTAAAATACTCAGACCGGCCCATCTGGCACCAACAACCATGCCACGCTCAAAATTGCTTAAATCACCTTTCTTTCCCATTCTGACATTCAGTTTGGAGTTCAGGAGATTGTCTTGACCAGGACCACACCCCTAAATGCATTGAAGCAACTGCCATGTGATTGGTTGATTAGATAATTGCATTAATGTGAAATTGAACAGGTGTTCCTAATAATCCTTTAGGTGAGTGTGTGTGTGTATATATATATATATATATATATATATATATATATATATATTATATTATATTATATTATATATATATATATATATATATATATATATATATATATATATATATATATATATATATATATATATATATATATATATATATATATATATATATATATATATATATACACACACACACACCCAACTGGGCTTTAGGACAATAAATGAACAAATGATAGTGTTCGCACACACACTTAGTAGTATCTAGTATTTGTAGCATTCTTGGTGATGCTTTCCAGACTATTACAAGTAATTTCAGTAAAATTTCACAAAACTTAAAGAAATAATAATACAAACAAATACAATGGATGGATAGATGGATAGATGGATGGGAAACAGCAAATCTTATGTTTTTCTACTTTTCTATAAGTTAAGTGTCAGTAGTGGACTTGCGTGCAGTCTCCAAAAATCCTGAACAATAACCCTAACCCAATAAACTGCCAACGCACATGGCATTCATATTAGCAACCTGATACAGCACTACTGGCATCAGACTGGCCAAGCGTGCCACTGATCAAAGCTAAAACCGCTGTTCCACAATACAAGTCTGAGCCAAGTAAAAAAATAAAAATAGCTTTTTTCACTATACACATTTTTTCAAAGCAGTTTTACCAAAATTCATGATGTTATTGTTTGTAATACCTTAATGCCTAATTGTCCACATTTTGTAGTTTAGAGCTGGACGATATGATTAAAGTGATGTTTTACTGAAAGGGTCAATAAATACTTTCTGACACGCTCACATATTAGCATACAAATAGACTGCTACTGATTAATCATACAGATGAACTTAGTCATCTTCCTTGGGTTTTGTCTGGACAACATAAACAGGAAACGTACAATCGCTACAATATTCCAACAATGACCAAACATTCCATGACTCAACATAATGAAGTGACTGATACGTTTCTACTGCTCCCAGGTTTCTTGGTTTAAATGTGCAGCATTACCAGACGGATGGGGAGTTTGTTGCAGACATCCCTGGTATCCAAGTGACAGAAATTCCACACCAACTGAGCAAATTTTTAACTTACTGACAACCAAGTCACAGACAGTTAGCACATTCATTCTTCCGTAAGTGTGAGTAATCAATCATGATCATCAATCATTAGCTGAAGTGATCAAAAACTGGGTTTCCTGTTCGTCTGGAAAAGGGGCAGAAAAGAGCTGGTGTGCAGTGCAGACCAATCAATTTTTCCAAAACATGCAGATTAGATCAAAACATAGCCATTGGCACCACATACATTAAGCATTAGATGTTGCCTGCAGTGGTGTGGGATATCCTAAAGAGTTGAAGAAAAGAGCAGTAAACAATCTCTGGTTACCAATATTGGCTAGAAAGTATCCCATGTGTGAAATGTAATAGAACAAAAATGTAAATGTGCAAATGTTCTTTTCCAGCTTTTCCTATTCAACTTACTAGAAAACGAATTAAACACCCAAGACACAAATCATGTGTTGGTAAATGTGTGTTAAAGGGGTCATGAACTGTTGTCTGAGGTCAACTTATGACGTTTGCATGGTTTTTACATTCAAAAATTTCATGAATAAGTTATAGGCTATTTTCTACCCTGGTTTTGAGCCTAGCTCCCGAAACGCTCTGTTTTTATGGGTGTGCCGCATTAAAGACTCGCATTAAAGTAAATGCCCACTGCTCTGATTGGATAACAGTTTTGCATATTACAATGAGCTGCGGCTTCCCCGTCAGTACACGTAGGGAATTGTTTTGAAAACTTCCAATGTGAAAAAATGGCAACCGGAATGATTTGCCCATACATTTTCGACCCAGATCCGGAATCGCAGGACAATGAACCAACAACAGCTCAAATAAAAAGGATATTCCAGCCTGTGACAGTGTGGTAAGTTATGTTTAGTTAGAAACGTACACATAATCAGTAGATATCAAACGATCTGTCAGAATGCAATACTATCACATCGTCACCTTCTTAAAATAATTCATTTTTTGACAAAAATGATTTTTTTGCATAAGTAATCTCCTCATGATGCTGGCCATCTCTGGTAAAATTGCCCACATCCTCAGTTGAACAGATCATGCATTCTGTAGTATAATGGCCTATGGCAAGAGTGTGACTTCTGAGAAACCTGAAAAAATGACTTTTTGAAAAAAAAAAAACATTTTTTACTCACATAAGTGTGTTTTACCATTCCTGTCGGATCCAATATAGAAGGCACAGCATAGTTTTTTTTAATCTAATTCTATCTGCAAATCCATTCTCTGTCTTGTTTACAAAAGAATCCGCAGTAAAATGAAGCAAACAAAAATGCAATGTCTTACCCACGTAAGCTGTAACTTCATTAAAAATAAAGTTCAACTGCATTCCTAATATTGGAATCCGAAGGAAGCTTGTGGTTCTTCCACAACCAGGCACTGCACACTATTTTGAAAATCTTCAACAGCATGTTTATTGCTTTGTAGCTCAATGAGCCAGCTGTTAGTGCTGGACGGTATACCGGTTCATACCGAATACCGGTGTTTATTTTTGCTATAATATGAATTTTTATTATACCGCAATACCGGTGTATGTCGCTTAAACAACGTTCGGAACGCGGTGCAGTGCGACACTGTTTGAGAGGGGTCCCTTTTCACTGTTGCACTGTAGTGAGGGCACAGCTGAGATTGCAGCGGAAAATTCAAACGACATGCGGCCCACGCAAGCGTTTTCTGTGCCAAGTGCCGCGATAAGTTTAACAACGTTCACCACGTGGATCATAGATCAGATACAGACCGGAGTGAGCACGTTTAAGTTGTTTATGGACATATTTCAAATACTCTAGTGCTCTAAACATGAACCAGCACCATGTATGCACACATATTTAATCACATCATCTTCAAATGAAATATATGTGCAAGCAAGGACACTGGTACAGCCGCACGTCTGATCATGAACGATGACACGATGGATTATTCTGATACAGAAGACAATGATGTTGACTGAATTTAAAAATATATATATTTTTATTCTTTCTGTGTTAAACTGACATGTGTCGTTTGTTCAGCGAAGGTAAGAACACATTGTGTAGGATCTTACAAACCTGTATTAATTCTACCGCAAAACCGGTTTAATTTTGGAAAATAACGTGATATAAATTTTTGGTCATACCGCCCAGCACTACCAGCTGTCAATAAAAGCTTTTCTTTGACTAACAAGGACGTTTTCAGCTCCGAAACATACAGGGTACTCTTATATTACGATGACATTTTATATATCAAAAGCTCAAGGAAAAGAGTTCTCAATAGAGCAGGAGAAATTCACTAAGAATTAACTACACCTGCTGATATTTTATTTGTACATTCTGTCTGCATTGTTTAGCACCAAATTTAGTGAATAAATTATGCTAATCAAGTAACATGACCAAAAACGCAATTTAAACATCACAATTCTCCATCATCCACCTACGTCAAAGCCACAGCATAAAATATCTCTCTCAACTCCTTTCTTTCCAGCATTCTCTCCAAGAAACACGTTTTCACAGTGTATTAATAACATACCCTTTCTATTCCGGTTCGGAACACCATAACTTCCATTACCCAAACTTTCCCTCTTTAAGACGTGGATGCAGGCCTCGGACAGGAAAACAGCTTTCATTGTTTTTCGATACGCTCCTTTTCCAATTTTCCTTTTCTTTTTCCACTTCAAGTCGACAGTCAATGTTACACTAAAGTATGTGCTAACATGGCATATAACTGCCTTTATGGGACTTTAGTTTACCCCCCAAAAAAGGAAAATTCTGTTATCATTTAATCATTAGATTATGTTCATGCCGTTCCAGACCTGTATACATTTCTTTCTTCAATAGAACACATTTTGAAGAATGTTTCAACTGCTTTCTCTCCATACTGTTGGGATGGCTGTTGTTGCACTACGGACTGTGACACAAAGTTGTCTTCCGGTGTTCATCCAGGATAGCAGAGTCCGGGGTTTGTTGTGTTCAATAAAGCAACTATATTTGCAGAATTAACCATCCATTCTGTGAATAGTATAGGGCAGAATGAAACACATACAGTGAAAGTCAGTGAGGTCCAAAACAAGACTTGACCCCAATGACATTCATTGCATAAACATTATTCTAACTATCCACTTTGGTGTTTTGCAGATAAAATTTGTATTTTAGGTTTGGAATGACATTAGGGTGAATAAATAGTAACCTTTTCATTCAAATTCCTCCCTTTTAATGAAACAGCTCTGTTGTAAAACTATGAATTCTAGAACAAAACTACTTAAAGCATTAGGACATTTCAATAAAGAATGTATGATATGCTTTTTCTTGTTAACATTCTTTGTAAACAGTCAGCAAAATTATCATTCACATTCAAAGAGGGCGACTCTGTACCCCAGCCTGGGTTTCTAAATATAAGGAGCTGACTTTCCCAAGATGATCCACATATTTCACACGGGAACGCTTAATGACATGAATCATTATCACATTACAAAAAGTAATCCCTCAACTCCCATTGGCCATGCCATCATTTGGAACTTCATTTGAGTCATGAGCTTTACTCACTGGTTTATTTTCTGTGCAAAGTGGGTGTGTCTAAGGACAGTTCCAGGAAATCGTGCGTAACATAAATACTGTATGGATACACATCAAATACTTTTAAAGGTGTGACCAGCTTTAGTTCAAATTCAAATCGGTGTCATGAATAAGTGATCGTACACTTGTGCATACTCACGGATGCCTGTATGTTCATGACTATGTGTAGGCTTTTTAGAGGCACTATTTTAGAATGTAAGATCATGTTGCATAAACCTGATCCTAGCTGAGGGACTAGAAGTGTTAGAGCTGTTCCATATGTGGATGCTCTAAAGGTAGCTTAAGATTAAAGCAAGGAAGTTATTTAGATCAAAAACACATGTTTGGCCAGTTACAAACACAGACAGACTTTGTCAATGTCACACCAGGTGCTGTTTACCTCGTTTCACATGATTACGCGAAGTGATCGCATTTAATAAACTGCAATCTCACATTATAAAGGAGACTTTGCTAAACTGATCCTCTTCTCATACCAAAATAAAGAGACTATGGAAGCTTGTTTCTGCCACAGACTTTTTTCCCCTCCCAATTCTGACTTTACAACTCACAATACTGACTTTTTTCCTTGCAAATGCAAGTTTATATCTTGCAATTCTGAGAAAAAAGTCAGAATTGCGAGATAAAAAGTCTGTAACGGAAACAAGCTTCCATAGTCTCTTAATTTTAGTATTTTCACGCAATTTTGAGATATAAAGTCAGAATTGCGAGTTATGAAGTCCAATTCTGTGGCGAAGAAAGGCTGACTTTTTTCAGAATTTCACAATTCTGACTTTATATCTCGCAATTGTGTGAAAATACTAAAATAAAGAAACTATGGAAGCTTGAAAAAACGTTTCCACAAAAAAATATTAAACAGCAATAAAATATTTTCAATATTGACAACAATAAAAATGTGTCTTGAGCACAAAATCAGCAAATGAACTACAGCATTTTTGAACAAATAAACGCAGCCTTGGTGAGCAAAAGAGACTTCTTTTAAATACATTTTTTAAAATCTTACAGACCCCAATTTTTTTTGATTATTGATTATTTTAACAATAATCTATTGTTAGATAATTTTAAATCTAATTTTAACAAACTCCCTAATTAAAATGTTTTGGTTGAAGAAAAATGCCACTTGACATTCATATCTTTTAGGTATGGCTTAAAGGGATAGGTCACCCAAAACTGAAAATGATCCCATAATTTACTCACCCTCAAGCCATCCTTGGTGTATATGACATTCTTCTTACAGGTGAATACAATCTGAGTTAAATAAAAAAATATCCTGGCTAATCCAAGCTTTATAATGGCAGTAAAATATCTAGCTTCCGGCGGACCGCCTTCCGTATTCAACTTACGAAGAAAGTGTAACGCCTCGCACAGTTCAAAACGCTTATGCGATGTCCGACGTCATCGTCGCACCAGTTACGTTTTTTCCGTAAGTGGAATATGGAAGGCGGTCCGCCGGAAGCTAGATATTGTACTTTATAACATGTTAAATATGGATATTTTTCTTACCAATCCCATTGATTCGCTTCAGAAGGCCTTTATTAACCCCACAGAGCTGTGTGGATTACTTTTATAATGGATGGATACACTTTTTTGGGCTTCAAATTTTGGGCTACCATTTACTGCCATAATAATGCCTATAGCAGGACATTTTTTAAATATAACTCAGATTGTATTCGTCTGAAAGAAGAATGTCATATACACCTAGGATGGCTTGAGGGTGAGTAAATCATGGGGAACTTTACATTTTTGGGTGAACTATCCCTTTAAAATACTTTTTGGGGCTCTGTATCTCATTGGTTTAAAATACACAAGGTACGTATTTGGGTTTATAAGTCGCTCCCTTTTTATTATACTTCGCTAATGCACTTCAGGAATTCCAAGAGGACCAAGAGCTATAGCCGTGCCATGGTGACACCAGGAAAATACTCCTGAGGTCAAAGGTTAAATCATTCAGAGTGAGTGTGTATATCATCTCAATATGTGGCCAAACCAAAGTTTAACAGCACATTGCATCTTTAAAAGCTAGTCCTGCCTGAACACAAGGTCACCTCGGGTCAACAGCAGCCGTAAGACAGTCATCTACGGGACCTTGTGTTTGGTTAAGGTTAGAGGACGCACTCCGCTGATCAAACACAGGCTCCTTTACCTGGTTACCATTCAACCTCACAATCAGGCAGCTCAATAAGTATTCCCTAGGGTCAAAGGTCAGTTTGTAGTTCAGAGACGGATGTGGTTAAAGGGGGAAGAAGGTGTGGACTGAATGTGATGTCATAGTCTCGAAATCTGATCCTGCATCTGAAGAGAACTGTGAATGCTTAATTTAAAAGAAACCTAAACATAGGACAGATTTCATTCCAGTTAAAATTAGTTCATCCGTCCTATTTAAGAGACATACGGGAAGAGTATCATGTTTGGATGTTAAAAACAGAAATGATACCAAAATATCCGCTCCGCTGCATTTCAATCCATCAGTACTGAACTGGTGCCACTGTGGGGACAAACCAACTTTAAAACACGCACCTAAAATGAAGAAAAGCGCACAATAATTTGATAAGTTATGCAGTCTATTTATTTATTTCAATCTATGTATTTTCTAATCTTCTCTAAATCTGCCTCTTATCAGTAGGTGTCACAAAAATGAAAGGCGACACAAAAGGGGGGACTGTAAAGTCTCAGAGGGTCATGGAACATTCACACTGGTGCCAAAGGAAGAGATTTTAGAATTTGCCACCATGTGACCACTTCAAAAGGAAAGAGATCCATAGGAAGACACAAAACATTTTACACACTCAGATCATCAAGAGATGTGTTTAAATGGCTTGATATTATTAGACAGGGCTTGTGTAATCCAGCAAACATTTGGGATTCAAACAAAGGGTGCAACCTGACCTCATGGCAATAAATACATGTAACCTGTATACAATCTGCTAGTGCACATAAACGTTTTTGGGGGGAAATAGGTTATTTTGTGTAAAATAAAATGTAATATGTTCAACATTAAGTAAAGTTTTGCATAAAACCCCCTAGAGGATTGGTTCAGACTCATATTCAAACTTATGCTGGCTGTCTGGGTCCAGTTCTCTTTTACAATAATAAACTGGGGCGATATTTATAGATCTCTCCTCAGGACCCAGTCCTGCAGACATGGGGCAGAAGTGGGATTATGGGAGAGGATGGTTACACAGTAACCATGGTTACACAACAACAGCCCGATGAGCCTTTTAACTTAAAACAACTGTCAAGAAATGTCATTATAAGGCGAGAAAACAACAATGGAATCAAATATATGCCATGGTATTCTTAGGTATTTAAGAGCATGTTTTTGGAAGTAGGCATCCTGGGTTTTTTCATGCTCACCAAAGTGGCATTTATTTGATCAAAACAGCAAAAACTGTATAAATATATATATAAAATATATAACTATTGTTATATATTTTAAAATGTAATTTATTCATGTGATAGCAAAGCTGGATTTTCAGCAGCCATTACTCCAGTCTTCAGAGTCACATGATCCTTCAGAAACCAGTATAATGCTGATTTAGTGCTCAAGAAACATTTCTTATCAATGCTTAAAACTGTTAAAAACTCAAAAGTGCTACTGAATGTTTTTGGTTTTTTAATGAAGAACACTGTTTATTTGAAATAGAAATCTTTTGTAACATTATAAATGTCTTTACTGTCACTTTTGATCAATTTAATGCATCCTTGCTAAAAAAAAAATTATCAAAAAAAAACCTTTGAACAGCAATGTATATAATAACACTTTCAGAGTCTGTTTAAATGGCATTCCTGTTCACAACTTCATATTGCAGGCCTTATATGTAAATAAAGGTCTTTATAGCTGCAAAAAATGCACTGACGCATTCTCCAAGTATAAATTATTAACACTTAGTAATAGTAGTGTTTATAGACAGTTCTTTACTGGGTGATTGAAGAACATGATACACCAGGTGGGTTGAAGACATCTGAATTACATCTGAATTAAACGGGCTCGCCTGCATGTGTTTTAACAGAAACAGCTGTAGAACTCATGCCTATCCAAAGTTTCAGAGCTACTATTGACTCTAGGTTTAGTTTTTTGCAACTCTGCAGTCGCGCACATCTTTGCCAATCAATATGGAACTACTTATAACCCGACGGCAATGGCTGAGCTTCAGCCCCCTCTTCTCCAGACGTGAACGCATGCACACAATCACAGTCGCACATATGGTGCATTCACACACGGACAGTGACAGCCACGGCTCGTGTACCTTTATACTTCTCCCTGACGTTCTCGTAGGCTTGAACAAACTCCTGCTCGTCTACGTGAGCAGTCACGCTGGCTGGATCGTACATGGACATGGCCCTGGAGTGAGGTCAGGTCAATCTCTCGTCTATTTTCTCTTCTTCTCTTACTTTCAGTCCCTCTTCGGACGTGCTTTCCTGACGACTGGTCTGTCAGAACAGACTGTGTGTTTGTACAGTCTCACTCTCTCCAGGCTGAATGTGTGTGTGTGAGTATGTGTGTGTATGTATGAGTAAGTGTGTGAGTGAGTATTCCCCCACAGTTCTGGCTCTCGTTCCAGACCACCAGTACCACTCCCCTCCTTAAGCTTGAGAAATACCAACACACACACACAGAGCACAGTCCCACCTCTTAAAGGCATACATGCAACACACATGCACACACAGGAGCAACAGGCTGCTTTCTAAGGACATCAGATCTAGTACAATGAATACGTTATAAAGCTGGCAGATCAGCAGAAGTATGTAGTGTGGGATATTATTGGCTTTGAAATGAGAGCTAAATCTTGGCAGGACTTTGACATTTTTACATACATACAGACCCACTAACAACAATGTGTGAACAAACATACACAAATCCCTGGCATCCACATGGGCATAAAACAGCATAACAATGCTTAAGCTCAAGAGGAAATATCAGATAGAACTAAACAGATAAACTAAAAAACTAAACTTTCAACAATGACAATTGACAACATAAAAAATAAGATCCTGACCAAAGAAATCCTTTAATAATGGTGTTTGCTACAGCAAGCATCAATATTTCTCATCATCCTCCACCATTTGTGCAACAGACATGAAAAATACTTCAAATCATGCAGTTGCAACTTTTATAAATGTTCAGACTTAGGGCCGGATTTACTAACATCTTGTGCCAATGCAAACCCCCTTTTGGTGTTAAAATACTACTGTCAGGATTTATTAAAGACATGCAGTGAAGAATGAGCGTTGAAAAGGCATGGACAGGGTAATTTTTGCAGCTGACCTTATTGCATATACATTTGTAGGAGTTTCCCTTTCAGATGAAAAATGTATGGGAGGAGAGTATTTAAATGGATCATGCAAAGTGATTTAGTAACGTTTGCACTCGACAATTTACAGGTCTTTACGCCATTATTTACCACCCAAAAAACGACATCTTAAACCAGACGCTAACTGGTAGACTGCGACGGTATTATGGAAATGATCCGGCTGAGTCTATGTTCTTTAAACACACTCAGAACTTTACACTCCTATCTGACCTTTTTTTGGAATTGCACTCTCATGCTAATTTGCCCTGTTTAGTCAATCTGGCCCATAGAGTTTACACCTGCCAGCTGATAAAATGGTTGAAAAAGATTTGGACCAGTAAAACAACCCAAAACACCCTAAAAGCCACCAAGCAACACACAAGAAACCACCCAGAATGCTCTAGGAACCACTTGGCAACAAACCAGAAAACCCTAGAAATCTACTAATGACCACCCAAATACCCTGTAAAAAAAAAACATTGGAACAACCCAGAATACCCTAGCAACTAGAGTTGTCGCGATGCCAACATTTCAGTAGTTTGCATCAATACAAGTAAAATTTCACAAAACAATTTTGGTACCACAGCAAACACTGTTGGAACTATTAAATGATTAAATTGAAAAAAAAAAAAATATGAATCACAATAATAAAAATTAAAAGTAAATAAAATGGCATGTCGCCTCCATGCGAATTGACCAAATACTCTGTAATAGTGGTCTAGCAAAAGTCTGCCAGTACTTTTGACATAATTACTAGTAGCTATGCAGAAGCAGAATACCCTAGAAAGCAGTCAGAAACAACTCAGAACTCATTGGAAACCAGGGGCGTTTCCTCCGAGGAGGCAACGGAGGCAGAGCCTCCTCAAAAAATTGGATGAGAAAATAACCCACATTACAAAAATAAAACAATGCAAATATTACAAATTGTTTCATTAAAAAGTGTGAAAAAAAACACTCGTTTTTCTAAACGTCTTTCTTTACTGTCCAACAGCGACACTCACAGGTGCCTCCCCTGAGCCACATTTACACTTTGAACAAAGCCTCTAATCTAAAGCGTGTGGTGGGTTTGATAGGGGGTAATTGAGAATGAAAGGGGGAAAATCACGTGAGGAGACTATGGACTAATCCCCCTAAACCCTCATTCATTCCCTACGTTAGTCAACTAATATAGTTCAATTGAAGGAGTGAATGAAAACGAGTGTGTGAAGTCAGACAGCCGTTGAGTGTACATCGGTTGTACACTTGTTATTGCGGTGCAATGTGGGATTGAATGAATGCACTCAATAATGTCCACTGTGGTTTCGGACACCACTACAAATGGCTGTCCCCTCAAATAATGCCCTATTTGAGGGTATAGGGGCAATTTCGGATTCAGCCTCTGTGAGACTATGGCTGAATCCGAAATCGCCCCCTAAACCCTCATTCATTCCCTACGTTAATCCACTAATATAGTTCACTTGAAGGAGTGAATGAAAACGAGCAAATGAATTTGGACAGCCGTTGTGTGTACATTTGCTGTACACTCGTAATTGCGGTGCAATGTGGGATTGAATGAGTGCAATCAATAACGTCCACTATGGTTTCGGACACCACTACAAATGGCTGTCCCCTCAAATAATGTCCTATTTGAGGGTATAGGGGACGATTTCGGATTCAGCCTATGATTGGATATGATTGGCCTTGATTGGTTCAAGCGATAAATCCCGCCTTTAGTTTTTGCGCGCGTTCTGAATTCGCAAATCAGCCTGAATTAACAAAATTATGCCGTTAATGGGAAGACTAATAAGAAAGTAAGTAAACAGCTTAGCCACTTGGATATCAACACTTTGTCACATCAAAATCAAACTCAAAATGGACTGAAAACATGATTACTGTGGCGTTATTTTTAGTGAGCAATCAGCTTGGTGAAATTGAAGACAAATCTTTGTATCTGTGACCAGTGTTTACCGAGCTTGATGACTGATGTTCCAAAAATAAGTTATTAAAAAAGCAACATTATGAGAAATACACATTTTTGTTAAAGACTACATCCAAATCGAATTAAAAACAGAGGGGAGTAGATCGAGTCCATCAACACCTCACAGTCCTGGGTCGACATTTCATTCAGTAACATTAGGCAGTTTTTATATATATGCTGTTTAATGCTGATGAACACATATGATTTAGATATGCATCTGCTTACATATGCTATCACTTGTTTCTGCTTCGTCTTCACATGTGTTTTAATCAGGAGATTCTGTACTCTTTCAGAAGAGATGTGTAATGGCGCCCCCTACCTCACTATAACTATATAAGACATTTCGAGAAGCAGCCTGCGGTGGACATTCAAACCGGCCCACATCCAAGTGTGATGTGAGAAGCCACACCCATCTCTAAATAAGTCAAACTAGTTCAGCGAAAACTCCGCCCAGCAGCCGATTCTTAAGATTTGAATGTTCATGTCAATCACAGTACTGATTGCCTACACCAAACACTGATCCCTAAACCTACCCATCACTGTAACCTTAACCAATGAAATTAGCTCCAGGACGGGATTACTAATGAAGTGGTTTGTGGGGAAAATTTGCGCTTCCTCATTAACTTTGAAACAAGCATCGTGAAGACAAAAAATGGCAAAAAAATAAAGAAAATCTGGGGCCGTATTCACAAAACATTTTAACTTTGCACTAAGAGCTCTTCTAAATAGCAGTAAAAGTTCTTAGCTATGAGTTTTCTCGTAAAACCTATTCACAAAGCTGCTGAGAGCAACTTTTACCTAGGAACAGAAAGAAGTCTTAAGCTAAGAGTAAGGGCGGGGTTGACCTTGTTGCTATGGATGATGTCATCACACATACTAATTATGCCCCACAGTGATTGGCTGATGGAGGAGGAGTCTCAGTCAGTGATAGAATTATTGTAGAATGTGTCATGTTGCCTTATTCAAATAAAGATTTAAAAAAAAAAAAATGTTGCCATCTTCAAATAAAGATTTTAAAAATTAGGCTAAGTGTCACTAATTGAACAAGTATATGTTCAGCTAATTATCAGAGAGAGTTTGCAGAATTCAAGCGACAAATTATGTTTTATAAACACAGTTCAGGAGGAGCACTATCTAATCAGCTCAAGAGGAGGCATACAGTATACACAGCCAAATCACCTATTTACCTCGACAGTTTTCTGCATCCCTCCACCAGCTCGACTCCTCACTTTCTGCCCAGCCGGGGATTCAGGGGAGTAGGCCTACTCTGGGTTTGGGCTCAGAGACCTCAATCCTCTCGGACAACATGGCAAATAGGCTTATTTTACTCTTTTACTCTATCCGATCATTTGTAAGTGTGAACTCATGAAAAAAACTGCCACAGGTAATCAGACATTATTTTATTATTTATTATTTTTGCCTTTTTATTATGATAGGACAGTGAGTATACAGGAAGCAAAGTGAAAGAGAAAAAGGGGAGAAAGGTCCTCAACATCCATAATGATTGTTTGTGATTTGGTCTTAGTGACTTAGGAGTCCTCTTGACTACTCCTAACATTTCACAGATTTAGGAGCTAGTTTTAGTGCTAAAATGCTTTGTGAAATACTCTTAGAGCAAAAATTCAGGAGTCCTAAAATTAGGACTGACACGGCCATTATTTTTAAGAGTTTCTCCTAAATCGGCAAGTTAGGAGCTACTTTTAGCCTTAAAGAGCACCTATAATGGAATTTGGAAATTTACCTTTCATGTAGTGTGTAACATAGATCTAAGTGAACAAAAACATCCTGCAAAGTTTGAAATATGACAGTGCACCGTATATATAGTTATTTTCTTTCAAAAGTAAGAGTCGACTCTGAGTCATTTTTAAGAATCGTTAGAAGACCGAAGCTTTTTCTCTGACTAGATGACGTCAACTTGTCAAGTTATTTGAATACGATACGCCCACTTATTGCACTCCAAGACGCCAGTGAAAACTAGAAAACATCATGGCGACGAGACACTGTGTTCTGAAGTGCGACTCAAAAGCAAACTTTTTTCATCTGCCTAAGGATGAGCATTTGAAGACTAAGTGGCTTGAAGACAAACCATACATCGTCGCGATTGTGTGTTTATTAGTCTTCAAATGTCTCTATTTGCATGTTTCGCGATCTCAGGAAGCTTTTATTATGGACTTCTTTCATGGCACATGGTATCTTCTTCGTCTGTACCATATATGGGCTACATGTGCACAGAGCGCCCTCCGGCTGCCAGTATGAATTGAAAACAACACATAAGAGACTCAATCGCTCATGACTAGGCTATATCTGCGCATTTTGAGGAAGTATTGAATAAAAAATACTCCTCTGTTTAGAAATTTGACACAGACATATGAGAATCTATCAATATGTCTCCTCATCTGCACACTTTTGAACTAAAAGCCCTGAGGGATGTTGATTTGTCGCGAGTCTTCGTGAGGAGAATAGAGGAGTTTATTTATGAATGAGATCAGCTGAGGCTCATATTACAATCAAACGGTACCGACGCGGTTTTCATATTCATAACTCCTGACACATTTTAACAAATTACTGTCACTATAAGACTTTGATGGGCGTTCCGTTTCCGAAAAAATATCTGCACAGACTATACCAATCACAACTGACTGGGTCATCGGACCAATCACCGCAGATTAGCGTCACGTAAAGGCTGGGTTTTGAAAAGTGAATCACTAAAGGAATCATTTGAGAATCGCTTTTAAAACAGGTAAAAATAAATGCATATTATAAGAAAACTAAAGTCTTTTTTGTCATTGCATGCATGCAAAACTGTTGTTGGGGACTTCTAAAACAATATTTGGAACATTTTAAATGCCATAATAGGTGCTCTTTAAGATGTTAGTTCACAAATAAAAATATGCTGTTTAAATGGATACTGCCTTAAGTTATTTTGGAATAAATGTAAAAATGCTTAAAACAGTAACTTGATGAGATTTATACTTGGTTTTAATGAATATAACATTATTGTTAATGTAAAAATAAAACATAGAAGTGAATTTTTTATGTAAAGTAATATTTAACCAGGAAATTGACACCATTAAGTATGACAGGGACATGAATTTACATTTGATTTATTAAAAAAAAGGACTTTCCCTCCATTTCAGAATACCACTGCACGCCATTTGGCAATGCCCTAGTAACAACCTTGAAACAACCCAAAACACCCTCAAATCTACCTAGCAACCACCAATAATACCCAGAAAGCACCTAGCAACCACACGGAACACCCTAGAATCCACCAGCAATGCCCTAACTACCACCCAGAACACTATAGAATTGTGGTAACAAATTTAGTTCAGGCAAGCAAAATGCTAAATTATAGCTCTGAAAGCTTAATTAAACCTAGATAAAATTGTTACAGTCTAAATTAATTGTTGCAGTAGCCTAATAACTCTTAATATCTTTTAGCTTATCTTTCTTACTATCTCTGCCAATTACAGTACATTATTATACACTGACTTCCTGATAGAAAACATTCGAAACTGACTTGGTCTAAATTGTGTGTGTATGTGTGTGGTGTGTGTTTTGAGAGAGTGACAGTGATTAAATGAAGTAGAGAGCGAGCGAGTGGGAAGGAGAGGAGAAAATAAAGCCCTATTATATGAAGTATGTCCTGCAGTCTATCTCTGGAGGAAATGGAAAAGCTTCCTGAGATGAGGATGAGGCAGAGGAACTGAACTTTTATCACTTTAAAAAGCAATTAGCTTTTAAAGAATGAAGTGGGTGTGAGATGCAGTTCTGCTGTCTCTCTTTAGCCCCTTTCTAATAATAATAAAAAAAAAAAAAACTAAATTAAGCTGGTAGTACCTATATGTTTGATGCTTCACAGCCATCCATCTTAACCCCCCCCCCAAAGGTCTCAAGGGGGCAAACCCCACCCCTTACCAGATGTGCTCTGTTACGAGCATTCCCAAGGTGGCTACAATGCATCAACCCGTGAGCTCTTTCCCAATATCCTGGATAATGCTTGTCAGTGTTTGACATTTTTAATGTCACTGAGAAACTCTTTCTTAAACTACTGCAAATAGTTTGGCTTCAGGAGCCATAAAACGTCAAAATAAATACTCCTGATTTTGCACTCCCTCATAAAAGTGAACAGAGCATATTTCTGGAAAAATGCATAAATTTAGATTGCTTTTCTGGAGATGCCATGTAATAAAATCTTCGGAAATAATTCAATCATGTCTGATATATGTGCTCTGAACACCTTTGCCAATTGTGGAATGAAAATAAAGTATGTGATTAATCTGTCAAGTTAAGGGAACTGGATAGGTCTTAAAAAGATGCAAAACATAGTGCAATATATTTATGGATTATGTTCAAATCATATTTTAACAGCTGGTTTATTTAGTCAAAGCAGCTGAAATCTGTGCAGAAACCAAGCGGCAACCTCCCGCGGTCTCTCTTGAAGCCAACACAGAAGTGACTTAAACCGCAATTCATCGTCTGGCCACTAGAGACAGGCTCCAAAAGGGAGTCAAATCTCCCCTATGTTAAAATGGCCAACTTTTTACGGCAGAAAAAAATATGTTTAGAGCCTCGTACAAAAAGATGTTTTGGCTCCCTTTGACTACTATGAGGGAGGTTTATAACTCATCCGTTTAAAATTATATTAAGCCTTAAAGTTCTGTATAATTAAGGGCGTGGCCACTTGAGTGACAGGTGGATTGCCGTTTGTCTGCTGTCTGTTAGCCATCACGTCATCTCAGTTCCACCTATGTCCTGCCTCTTTGCCCATTTTCGGTTATCCAGGAGTAACGTGCGCCTACGCACTGCCAAGATGGCGATGGCCGGCTTCGCCCACTTTGGGCTTCAAAAATGCTTTTCAGAAACCACGGGTGATGTCACGGACACTACATCCATAGTTTTATACAGTCTATGGCAGAAACAAAAATAAACCAGATTTTTACATTTTCTGGAGGAAATGTTGGTAAACTCACCGCCATGATGCTAACATGTTGTTGGCTTGCCGGGACATTGCTATTCGGTTACTAAAGTGTTGAGTTGTTTTTAGTGTGTTGCTATGCAGTTGCTAGGGTATTGCCGATGGTTGTTTACTGGACGTTAAAATAATCAATGCGTGTAATTATGAGAACCAAAGAATAGCAGCTTTAAAAGAACTACACATTTACATTGACATAGCATAGTTAGCTTTTCATGTCTTCACAATCAGATAATCAATAAAGGCATGACACTAATGTCTCGAGTTTCTACATTACAGCAATAGGACAGATGTCTTTTGGCCTAAGGAGCTTTTAATCTTGGTCTACATTATCGGTATCACTCAAACTCAGTCTAATCTATTGGACTTTAAGGGAAAAACAATGTTTGCTGGAAACCCTGTATTAGCATACAATTTTTAAATCTAAAACATATCTCAGATATTTTAGCTTGAACTACTGACACCATGTGGTTGTAGTAGGACTAACATTTGGGAACTACATAAAATCTCAAAAATAGTTGGCATTAAAACGAATGAAACTGCCACCATCTATTTTACTGCCATTGTCTAACATAAGAGAAAAAACGATACACTTGTATCAAGCCACTTAACCTGGAGATTAGCACATAACACAAAATTAGTATATTGAAAAAAAAAGGATAGTCTGATTTACCTCAGATCTGCTTCTGAACTGTGGCACATTTTTGTATATGAAACAAAGATAATGACGAGAAATTGGTAGTTAAATGCTTGACTATCAGATCTGATAGTCAGACTGATTTAGGTCTGAAGGTATGCGGAATCAACTTCAGTATGCTATTTATAGTTAATCATGAATAATTGATTCATGGTGTGCTCTCTAAAGGTTACGGATTTTCCAAAGAAATTTCTGGAGACAACCATCTGACATTTTTCAGCTGCAAATAAAAAAGTACAAGCTTAGGTCGGTTGAATTCTTAATTAATGACATAAATGCCAAATGGAGATCTTCTGGAGATCTTCTACATGCCAGTTGTTCCTGTGAAGAGTAACTGATAATCAGTTTGTGCTGTACAGTGATGGTACGAAGGAAAGATTGGATGTGTGAAAGTTCAGATGCTGAATTCCTTCCCTCAACACCTCATAGACTTTATTAAAACAGGAGAGAAAGTATAAGTTTGCATTTTTAAAAGACTATTTTAACTCTTTCCCTGCTAGCTTTTTTTATAAATTCACTACATTTTCATGGACCCCAGAATACATTAAAAAAAGCAACATTTTGAGAAAAACACGTTTTTGTTAAAGACAACATCCAAATCGGATTAAAAACAGATGGGAGTAGATCGAGTCCATCAACACCTCACAGTCCTGGGTCGACATTTCATTCAGTAACATTAGGCAGTTTTGATATATATGCTATTTAATGTTGATGAACACAAAAGATTTACATATTCATCTGCTTACATATGCTATCACTTGTTTCTGCTTCTTCTTCAAATGTGTTTTGATCAGGAGATTCTGTACTCTTTCAGAAGATATGTGTAATGGCGCCCCCTACCCCACTATAACTATATAAGACATTTCGAGAAGCGTCTCGCTGCAGCCTGCGGTGGACATCCAACCCGGCCCACATCCAAGTGTGATGTCAGAAGCCACACACGTCTAAATACGTCAAACTAGTTCAGCGGAAACGCCGCCCAGCAGCCGATTCTTAAGATTTTAATGTTACCCATCACTGTAAGCTTAACCAATGAAATTAGCTCCAGGACGGGATTGCTAATGAAGTGGTTTGTGGGAAAAAATTGCGCTTCCTCATTAACTTTGAAACAAGCATCGTGAAGACACAACCCTCCCACCTAATTCTTTTTCATTTACTTCTTTTGTTTCCTTTTTATGACAGACCACACTGAAACCCACTCAAAACCTACCCTTAATACCCAAAAAACCCTTTTAATCTGGAACCTACATACGGAAAACCACCTAAACCTACTCTTACACCTAAAAACCCTTTCAATCAGAAACCCACATACAACAAATCTGGTTTCCGAGGCGAAACGGGGATGGGGAGTCACAAATTGACATTTTGGATGTGGGCGGGGTTGATGTCCTCTGGCAGGATGTAGCGAACCTAACTTGGAGATTTCCGTCAATGGCGGTGAAGCATTGTCTCATAAAAACTCTTTCCCGTTAGCCTAGAAATCTAGACGCACCCTAGCGGCAGCAAATGTAATTTGCAGCCAGGGTCGTCAAGCAGCTCTCTGTTGGCTTGCGAGCTTAAAAAACCAAACTCTAGTCAGGGCAGTCACATCATGTATAGAGTCGGTGGGCGGGCTTAACATAATGACGGCAGAGTTGCGATGGTTCCGTGTGAATTCCCTGCTACTTGAAAACAAAGAAGATGTCTTCTGCTGCTGGCGAACAGTGGTCTTTCGAATCGGCTTTGGCCGCGACTCTGGAAAACTTGGAGTTAAAGGAACACGCCACTATTTTTGAAAATAGGCTCATTTTCCAACTCCCCTAGAGTCAAACAGTTGAGTTTTACCAGTTTCGAATCCATTCAGGCGAATCCATTCCCGGTCTGACGGTAGCACTTTTAGCATAGCTTAGCATAGATCATTGAATCTGATTAGACCGTTAGCATCTCGCTCAAAAATGACCAAAGTTTCAATATTTTTCTTATTTAAAACTTGACTCTTCTGTAGTTACATCGTGTACTAAGTAACTCTCATTCCTGCGTAATAATCAAGGTACTTTGCTGCCGTACCATGGGTGCAATAGTCGCAATGACATTACGCAGCACCTGAAAATAGGCCAACTTCCATTAACATAACCAACGTGACAACCTGCTTGCACAGAGAGCATGCTGGGGACTATTTTCAGACACTGCATAATAACATTGCGCCTGCTGCACCCATGGTACGACAGCAAAGTTTCTTGATTATTACGCAGGAATGAAAGTATAGTTTCTAGCCATATCACCCTAGAAAATCACAACTTTTCATTTTCCGACGGTCTTAGTACACAGTGTAACTACAGAAGAGTCAAGATTTAAACAGGAAAAATATCTCTTAGGTCATTTTTGAGCAAGATGCTAACGGTCTAATCAGATTCAATGATCTATGCTAAGCTATGTTAAAAGTGCTACCGCCAGACCCGGAGATCGGCTGAATGGATTCGACAACGGTAAAACTCAACTATTTAACTCTAGGGGAGTTGGAAAATGAGCCTATTTTCATAGTGGCATGTTCCTTTAAGCTTTTCTTTAAGAAAAAAAGAAAGAACGGCACTGCAGTCATTCTTAAAAAAGGAAAATGTGTTCAGAGTTTTGCCAACTGGATACGGCAAAAGTTTAATCTATCAACCAGCTCCACTGGTGGGAAAACGCATGGGACTCAGCCACAACCTCACCACTGATAGCACTCTGGTTGGTTGTAGCGCTATCCTATTGCGTGCAGAGGGAATTTGAAAGACAACCGTTTATCCCGCCCCTCGGATTGAGCCCTGCCAATGGTGTGTTCCCAGACCCAACATCTTGATGTGGATCTGGCTTGTTAGGCTACTTTCCCGTGATATCCAAATCGTCACGGGAAAGAGTTAACACACTAAAATATAATATTAGTTTATACAAATAGTTGTATACAAATTTTACATGAAAAGTATAAAAAATAATATAATATAATATAATATAATATAATATAATATAATATAATATAATATAATTAATATAATATAATATAATATAATATAATATAATATAATATAATATAATATAATATAATATAATATAATATAATATAATATAATATAATATAATATAATATATAGCAGGTCTTGGGTTGGATTTATTATCCTGTGTCTGGTAACTATAACTCCATGTCATCCTGTCAGTTCAGTGTCAGAGTATGTTATGCTTGCCAGTCCATGAAACCCATAAAATAAAAGGAAGAAGAAAAAAAACCCCTCTCACCTTTCTCTGGTGTCTACACAAGTAAAATTCCAGACATTCTGCCTTCTGCAGGGCTCACACTAGCCAGAGGCAACAGCGTGAAACCTGACCCCTGCAATGGGACGGCAAGTCAGAAACTTCAGATCTGGAGTTAAAAATATAAGGAGCTAAGAGTCACAATTTTTGTGTATTCAGACTCAGATGCAAAGTATCATGCATTTCAGCATGATAAATCAAATATTCTGATTTTGTAATTTAAGTATTCCTAGATGAAAAATGGATGCATGTCTTCTGAAGTAATAATTGAGGTTAGAATAAAGGCCACTGTGATTATTTGAATCAATATTAATAATTGCTATTACAATGTCAAGGAAAGTATTTTTGTCATAATTGTGCAGCTCTACAATGAATATAAATGAAGCATTTAGCAGAGCAAAGTGAGCAAGCAGAGCTGCTGACTCACTCATTTCCACAGCCCCAATTTACTGCCACAGGATGGCAGCCAAGTGCAGATCAAACTTGGAATATTATCAAAACATCCTGTGGTAATCTACTTTGAAGATAAATGTGATTATTACTAGAAACGTGGTCATGTCTGCAAAAAAAGGGAAAAATCTGGTAGAGCAAGGAAGGCTCTAGCAACCCCAAAGGCATGGACAGATGAAATGCCGACCCTCAATGCACTGAAGATCATTTTGGAAAAACGTGAGCCAAATGCATAAACATTAAAGGCTTTAAAGTTTCCCGAAACAGTCTCAAAACACTCAAGGGTACATATGAATGAATGGGTATAGTTCATCCATCCTATACATCAGCATCCTGCTTTCCGCTGTGAGATAAAGATGTCTGTAAATCAGAAGAGAATTCTCCACTAAAATAAGACATTTATGGCACAAAGGAGGAAGGAACATAATAATCTGCTTAATAGTGGCAGAATCTTCTCTTCATGTGCATGATACAGATCAGAGGAACTTTATGAGATAAGAGCACTGCAGTCCTCCGACCACTCCCTTGCCTAATATTGTGGGAGTGTGTGTGTGTGCTATGCACTCACACACAGAATAACTGCTGCATCAGACCTCTTGCAGCATGGTAGGGTCACTGGGAACAGACTAACTGCAGGTTACCAGATATAAATATCCACACAAGCAGCTTTTTATCTAACAAAAAAAAACAGCAGACTGTAACATGCATCTGAATGTGCTTTTTGCAATAAATGTTCTACTTGAAAATAAAACCTGCAAATACAGGACATCCAGAATGCCATGGGGTTGTTTTTTTCCCCCTCCCAAGCAAATAGTTAATATCCTGAAACGGTTTGGTTGTTCTCTATATAATGGCACACACACAGAAAAAGCCAATTTTAAGCAAACAAAAGAAACTAGAAGCAAGGCTTCTATACGGAACTTCAACGACACCCGCCAAGCAAGTAATACTCCTTGTGTATAGTGGATTCTAGGCTTGAGTGTATGATAGAAAACACAGTAGTATTTGTCTAGGCTAACACCGTTAGTGAAGCCTCTGACACTTTTTATCCATTTGTAAATATTTGGAGTGACTATTTGAATGTAGAAGCTAGATATAGATGTTTAGATGTAAAAGCAACCGGCAGAATTATAGACAAACTTGCTGGACAATGTGTCATGTGGTGATGTTTAAAGGTCCTGTTCTTCGTGATCCCATTGTTCAAACTTTAGTTAGTGTGTAATGTTGCTGCTAGAGCATAAATAATACCTGTAAAATGATAAAGCTCAAAGTTCAATGCCAAGCGAGATATTTTATTTAACAGAAGTTCCCTTTCAAAGCCTACAGCGAACGGCCGGTTAGGACTACATCCTGGTATTTCCTGCTTTAATTACGTCAGTAGAGCAGTAGAACAGACTAACCTCCGCCCACAAGAAAACGCGAAAAAAGGGGGCGTGGTCTTGTTGCTGTCCCACGTGGAGAAGAAGAGGACGTCGCGTGGAGAAAAGGAAGTGCTGCGTTTCAGTGTGTTTGTCGCCATGTCGTCGAGACGCTGTTATTTTCATCCCGGAGTCAAATCACCTTTGTTTGGCTTTCCCAGGGACGCTGTAGAGATTATTAAGCGCGTATATATCTCCCGTTAAGAGGCGTGACCTTTCCACGTGCGCTAAGCTGCTGTCGAATCACAACACAGGACCGTGCTACGTTCGCTAAGCTGCTGTCAAATCGCAACACGGGAACCGCTGACACAATCAGAACTCGTTACGTGTTTCTGAAGGAGGGACTTCATAGAATAAAGGAAGTCTTCAGTCGTTTGTAGGACAGTGAAAACAGCGGTGTACAGATAAGTAAATTGTGTTAAAAATACAGTTTTTTTTACACGCGAAACATGAACACATGTTATATTGCACACTGTAAACACAATCAAAGCTTCAAAAAAACACGAAGAACGGGACCTTTAAATTATGCTATCATTTCTGTGTGATTTCAAAAAAAGGTATAAATATACACTATATCATATTGCTGTAAAGAGCATCTTTCTCCATAGACTGCAATTCAAAAAGGCGCCATGAACTCTAAGGTGCGTTCACATTTACCAATGTTCTGCAAATTTTCACTAGCAAAATTCAGTAATCGTGAATTTTGCATGGATTTTGAAGCGTGTTTAAGTTGGTCGTGCAGATTTGCTACATTTACCAGCAGAACTTGGTTTGACTGCTGTGTGAGCTGTGCTTCATACATTGCTACACTATTGACAACAGCCTTTTTTTGTCCATGAAATTTAAATTTCACTGAAATTTTGCCTTACAAAATATATTGGAAACTTAACTTAAACTTTGAAAATGTCATTAAATTATAGTAGATTATATTATAGTTGCAACCTGCAAGGGGCTTTTTCAAATTCCTCATTTAAATAATTCCCGTCCAAGACATGCAAAAAAAAAAAAAAGGGGTAGAGGCCTGGTTTAGTTGTGCTAGTAGTGTGATGAAACACATGGTTATGGTAAATGGCGTGACATTTCCGAAACACGTTCGAAGAGGTTGACCAATCACAACGCACTGGTACAGCCGACCAATCAGAGCACATATCGCTTTTCAGAGGGAGGGGGTTAATAGAGATAAGAACTAAACAGGGGTACATGTGGCGAGCAGCAAGGCTGAGGGACCGTGAGAGCGGGACGAGGAGGAGTGACGGGAGCATAAAGGAGGAACGACGACATTGAAGAACGAGAGAGGACCAGGCTTGGATTTTACGTTGTTTTGTTTACGTTTTGTTATGTGTGTGTGCGGCAGTCGTCCGTGAAGGGGGTTTACTTTCAGTTTGTTTATTTTATTGATTAAAGTTTGTTGAATGTTCGCCGGTTCCCGCCTCCTTCTTCCCATAACAACGAACTGTATTACAGTGCGTTTCCCATACAAAGATTTAACTCACTGCTTAACTACCATAGTATGATGCATCGTTGAAGAAATCAACTAGCTAGTTATGACTGTTTCCCGAAAAATTCGTCCTTCAACCACGTTGATTAATGATGTCACGCAGGTGGTGGAATAACTGTTTTTAATTCATTAGTTTGAGAATTCATGCTAGTTTTTTTCTGAGGAGTAATTCTCATTTTTCTCAGTTATTTAGCTTTATTTCCAGATTCAATCATAAGCTCGTTCTTACGTACTCGTTCTTACGTTTCTGCTGCGTACTAGTACGTACATGCAGACTCATCAAAAAAGGTGCTTTTAATCTCTTGACAAACTAAAAGACATAAATGCCTGTATGTATTCGAAATAAAAGATATGATCGTATGAATGTCAGCTTGCTTATTTTGGATTTATTAAGTCCATGTGTCATGCAAACAAGAAACTATGCTTCTAACCATAGGTCGAGAGCAGTCGTTCCAACCACACAAGTCTGCGATTCTGTTTGCGAATGTTCGTTCGAACTATGGTTTCGGGAAACACAGAATCGTTGATCTATGTTGATAACGACGGAACTTGCGACCATAGTTAGCTAGCAATGCTTTTGGGAAACGCACCCCTGAGCGTTACTGACAGACTGGTAAGAGAGGTGCTGCAATAATGTAAAATATGTGGAAAAGTAAGGTGTTTTTTAAACATTCAAGCATGAAAACCTATTCCAGTATACCCCAAAAACAAAATCAAGACTTTATAAAAGTAATTCACATGTTGTTTCAAGTTTCTTGGCTTAAAATGTCAAAACCAGACCTGCAATGCGGATGACCGCTCTCTCTGCGGCGTCCAGGACATCTCCGGAGGCGGATTTGGAGCGTTTGACACGCTGGTGTTTAGCGAGGTTCCATGGTAAGGTGTCTCCAGGAAAAGATGAGGAGCACAGGTCACTCGCACTCTCCTCCGATGCCGACCGCTCCAGTATCCGCCGACGACCCCCTGACATGACCTGGGAATGGTGACAGGATAAACGTGAGTGTTAGAGATGATACAACATTAGTACACAATGCAGAATCAGACTGCTGATTCTCCTCGGGAGGATGTGGAGGTTTCAGTTCTACTAGGTCACTTTGGAGCATGTCTTTGGACAGCTGCTGGCTGTTTAGAGTCACTAGAAGACTCTCTCACAGCATATCATCAATTATAGACTCAAAACATAATGTTTAACATTTATTAATAAAATCTTAAGAGACTACACCACAACAGAACAATACATTTGTATATTGCTATTTAAAGTGTGGGACAGCATTTAAACCTGTGAAAGTAGCTTGTATAGTCTGTGCATAAAATCAGTGTTACTTAAATAAGAAATCGAGAAATTTCTGCTGCCTTTCCTGGAGAGGGCGGAAAGCCTTGTCTGAGAGTGATTTGAGGGTAATTGATTAGGCTACTCACAAGTTGCTACGGCAACATGAAGGTGTTGTGAACAGCATGTTTCAGTGGCCCCAAAGGAAGAAAATGAATCTCATTATTGTTAGTGGGTCTGAAGAGACTTCAGACCACAGTAAAATGCAGGGCGGTGATTTAGAGAGGTTACAAAGTCAGTCGGCATAACTTCGGTGACTTTTGTTGTCCTGAATTGAATGTGAAAAGACTGGACCCTACATTTTTTCTTAAGCTAAGTTAAATATCTTGCAATATAGTAATTTCCATCACACTCATCAGTGATTTGACCCTTACAAAAATACCATGGCAGTACCACAGTGATTGTATTAGATGGTAATGCATGTTACTTTAATATACACTAGACCAGTCAAAAGTTTGGACGCACTCGTTCTTCATGCTCTTAAAAACATGTGCTTAAATGTTTGTTTTATAGGCAAATATAACTTCTGCCTATGTATGCATGTATTAACAAAACTACTGCAAGTAAAAATGATTTAATTTAATTGTTTCATAGGCTAAGTTATTTCAGCAAGGAATGCATTGCAACATTACATTATTAACAATTATGTTACAAGAGATTTATATTTTAAATAAATGCTGTTCTGTATGCTGTTTTTGTTCACATTTATGACAAACTTACCGACCCCAAACTTTTGACTGTAACGTTAGGCCTATAAATAAAACAAACACACTATTTCATAGTTTGGACGACTATTATTCTAGAAAGTAATGAGTTTGAGTGTCCACACGTTTGGTAGTGTTTACCGTAGTATTAGGCCTATTGAATGACGTTACTCAATTCGAATATTTACTTCACAGAACAATGTCAAGCTACCTTGGTAACAACTATCATGTAGCCTATGACATACATGTACGACCAGAACACACTACTAACGACTTTCAAACCATCTCATTTCCTGACAGAAAACTCCTGTCCTTGTTTACGTTTCACGTGCGCTGTAAATGTAATCGTTGCTATAAAAAAATCCTCAGCGCATAATCATAGCGCGCAGAAATAATTTCGTCATCATTGCTCAGCAGATTCAACGATGCGGCAAACAGACCGAGCATCCTTAACAACTGCTTTATATCGGTACCGCGACTCTATTTACAGCCTATCTACAGCATCCAGCTGCTGTTTACCCTCCCATCTGATCTGTCAACACGCCAATGTCAGTATCGCCGCCCCGCATATAACGCTCCAGTGAAAAGATGTCAAACTTACAGCGTCCCGCCGGCGAATAACGCATATTCAGTGAAGCAGCCTGACTGCAAGATGCAGCGTTAAGGATAAATGTACCTGCAGAGTGGAACTTACCGGAGAGGAATCCGGAACGAACGCGCCCTAGTTATGAATGTCAAGTGATTATACCGCTGGATGCTCTGCTGTTGTTTGTCCGTGGAGATGACGGTGCAAAAATGCTGTGGATGATCACTGCTGGAGAGGGGAAAGGTGATCTGATCTGATCTGATCTAACTCCGTGTTCGCGCTAGTGCTTCAGTTCCACACAATGGTGGAATGTCACTGGGTGTTTTGCACAATGCAACGATAGATTTGATCTATTATGTGGGGGAGCGTTTATTGCCTCCCCATGAACAAATGTTCCTCTGTTTGATAAACTATCCAGTAATGCACCCCAACTACCCCCTCAACATTTGTATTTGTAACAATTTGTAATAGGAATTGTGTTACTAGATATAGCTTCAATAAGTTAAATAAAGAAGTTTATATCGACTTCAAATGAGGTACAAAAGAGTAAAACACCCTGCTAGCAATGCAAGGTCATGGGTTTGCAGCTATAACAGCTTCAACTCTTGTGGGGAGGCTTTCTACAAGGTTTATGAGTGTGTTTATGAAATTTTTTGACCAAAGTTGGGAGCCTGAAATTGTCCAAGATGTATTGGTATGCTGAAGCATTAAGAGTTCCTTTCACTGGAACTTAGGGGACAAGCCTAAACTTTGAAAAACAACCCCCTCACCATAATCCCCGCCCCCCCACCAAACTTCACACTTTTGGCACAATGCAGTCAGGTAAGTATCGTTCTCCTGGCAACCGTCAAACCCATACTCATCCATCGGATTGCCAGACAGTGAAGCGTGATTCGTCACTCCAGAGAACACGTCTCCACTGCTCTAGAGTCCAGTGCCGGTGTGCTTTACACCACTGCATCCGATGCTTTGCATTGCACTTGGTGATGTAAGGCTTGGATGCAGCTGCTCGGCCATGGAAACCATTCCATGAAGCTCTCTACGCACTGTTCTTGAGCTAATCTGAAGGCCACACCAAGTTTGGAGGTCTGACGCTATTGACTACAGAAAGTTGGCGACTTCTGCACACTGTTCACCTCAGCATGCGCTGACCCCGCTCTGTTATTTTACGTGGCCTACCACTTTGAGTTGCTGTTGTTCCCAACTGCTTGCACTTTGTTATAATACCACTAACCGTTGACCGTGGAATATTTAGTAGTGAGGAAATTTAGTGAGGACTTATTGCATAGGTGGCAACCTATCGCGGTACGCATGAATTCACTGAGCTCCTGAGAGCGACCCATTCTTTCACAAATGTTTGTAGAAGCAGTCTGCATGCTTGCTGATTTTACCATGGACCTGATTGGAACACCTGAAATCAATGATTTGGAGGGGTGTCCCAATACTTTTGGCAATATAGTGTGTATATATATACAGTATATATTCAGGTGCTACAATCACTTCCATGGCCACAGGTGTATAAAATCAAGCACCTAAGGATGCAGATACAATTTTTTTATAGGAATTGTGTTACTAGATATTGTTTCAATAGACAAGTTAAATAAAGAAGTTTATATAGACTTAAAATTTGTTACAAAAGAGTAGTAAAGCACCCTGCCAGCAATGGCAAGGTGAGGTCATGGGTTTGATTCCCAAGGAAACACAATTAAAAAGTAATTGATAATTATAGCTTCATGCCTTGGTGCTTGATTTTATACACCTGTGGCCATGGAAGTGATTGGAACACCTGAATCCAATGATTTTGGCAATATAGTGTGTGTGTGTGTGTATGTGTGTATGTGTGTGTATATATATATATATATATACCCTTCCATCTACTGCACGCCACTGATGCACAGTGTGCAGAAGTCGCCAAACTTTCTGCAGAGTCATTAGCTACAGACCTCCAAACTATATTAAACCCTACGGATTAAGAATGGAATGTCAGGTTATGAATTGAGAAATCAACTTTCCCTTGAGTCTTTGATATATAAAAGTTCATCGTGATATAAGAATATTCTGTAAGTTTCAGAGCTGAAAACTTCTTTGTTAGTCAAAGAAAAGCTTTTATAAACACCAGGCCCAGAAAATGATCGATCTCAGAATATGTCGACCACTGACGTGGTAGGACGCAGAAGCACCGCCTCAAGCCCGCCCACCGACTCGTGGAGCTAAATGGGTCGCGCTACCGAGCAATAAACATGCCAGTTCCAGCTCAAGTGCATAAAGCATGGAACAAACTCTGCAAGGATAAAGAAATTTGTTAGTTTTCTCAAGGTGGTAAGAGCAAGAACAAAGTTTGTTCTGGCCAGGACATTCCGTACCTCACAAGAAAAGCAGGTGCCGAACATCTCCGTTTCTCCGCATTAACCCCACTCACTATAAAATTCTGACCAATCACACAATAGTTCTCGGACACCCACAAGAAAAAAGTTCTGCTCAGACGATGTGTCGAGAACGAGCTGCGAGAACTCCCAAACCAGGGCTCCGAGAACAAAATGACGTCATTTTGTTCTCGCAGCCCTGGGAGCGAGAACTTTTTTCTCTGTTCTCGCGGAGTATGTTGCAGCCTTAAGACATTGCGCGTTTGTTCGCTTCATTTCACCATGGAATCGATTGTAAACAAGATACAGGTTGAGACTGGATTTGCAGACATATTGAGATTAAAACACAATGCTGTGCCTTCTATATTGGATCCGACAGGAACGGTGCAACACACTTATGTGAGTAAAACAAGTTTTTATATGTGTTAGTATTGCATTGTTACAGATCGTTTGAAATCTATTGATTACATACCTTAGCATGCGGTCACAGGCTGGAGAATCCTGTATTTGAAGTGTTATTGCTTCATTTGTGATCATACTCGGACTTGTAACGTTATGGGCCAGGGCTCGGACTTTACTTTTTTAAAAGTATATACTATATATATATATATATATATATATATATATATATATATATATATATATATATATATATATATTATATATATATATATATATATATATATATATTTAACAGTACACTCTAAGAAAAAAAAAGGTTCTATATTGCACCAAAAATGGTTCTTGGCTCGTAATCATAGGGGAACCTTTTTTAGTGCTATATAGCACCAATTTTGGTGCTTCAGTGGTTCTTCAGCGGTTCTTCAGAGGTTCTTCAGCGGTTCTTCAGAGGTTCTTCACCGGTTCTTTGACTAAGGTGCTATATAGCACCTCTGAAGAACCGCTGAAGATCCACTGAAGCACCAAAATTGGTGCTATATAGCACTTAAAAAGGTTCCCCTATGATTACGAGCCTTTTTTTTTAGAGTGTATATATACACTTTAGTTTTAACAGGTGTTCTGGTTTCATTATCAATATTATCAAATATCTCCTTGGAATCTATGTGTCCTTAAATGTTTATGCCACATTAGCTATAAAAGACCAATTATTTGTGGATCAAATGTTTTGGATGAAATCCTGAATCATTCTTTTACACACGTCCAGTATATGCAGCAAGCATAAAAGGCATTGGATTTACAGTTTCTAGCAGAGTCATCACATTTTGCAAGCAAATGTAGTTAACAGAGCTCAGGCTTGACAACATCTTACATAACAGAAGCTTTTATATCACTCAATGGCTTGTAAGAAAAAAAGGAAAGCTGTTGCCATTGGCATGGGTCAGCTGAGGGAGGGGCTGCTATTTAACACAGCACCCGTCTCAATGCCAGCTTCAGCCTATTGTGCACAATGAACACTAAAATTAACCTTCCACTGCACTTCATTAGGGGTACAGCTGGGTATTTTACAATGTTTGAAGCTGTTGGGTGGTTCAGACAAAATACTGAGAATAAACAACTAAACATCTGATAAATTTCACTTATTGAATGGATCAATTTAGCAGATGCTTTTATCAAAACTAACAAGACTAACTTCAATGCTTTTACATGACTCATCTTGAATGCAGCACCTCATTTCAATTTGTCCAATTGAATGCTCTACAGAATGAGAATGTCCCTCCCCCTAATGTCAGTTGCCACCAATCAACAATATCAAGAGGCAAATCATGGTTCATGGATGTAATGTAAATCAAAGTCTGTTATGTATAATAAAGGCAAGCCATATAATGCCCAAACTTTCTGTTTCAATAGGAAATATGTCAATACAATTTAACATGTTTCTACAAAAATTGTGTGGATCACGTGACACTGAAGACTGGAGTTATGGCTGCTGAAAATTCAGCTTTGCAATAATCACGGGAATAAATTACATTTGAAAATATATTAAAATAGAAAATACTTATTTTAAATTGTAATATTTCACAATATTGTTCATCAAATAAATGCAGACTTGGTGAGAATGAGACTTCTTTCGAAAACACTACCTTTAAACAAACGTTTAAATAGTATAAATAAAAGATTTAAATATATTTGTGTTATTTCATAGTTGCTACCACTAGTGTTATTTCATAGTTTCTGTGAAGTAGCATTTAACATGCCAACTTCCTGTTGCAATTAAAAATACAGGACAAAAAATATTTCATTAGGTTTCAAGAAGAAAACTTCATGTTGCTTTAGTAATTTAAATGGAATTAAAAGCTTCTCATTTTTTATTCTGCTAATCTGTTCATCTTCACATTTTATTTAAAATATTTGTTTTGAGCAGACATTAAAATAAAGGTTAAAACCACCCTCTGTGTTTCTCAAAGTGCTGTCGCAAATCATACTGCAATATAAGCCTAAAGGAATGTTTCCTGGCTCTCCTAGAAGACTCACCTGGTCAGCAGATGCTGAGATCACGGTACCAGGTGCGATGGTGACTTTCAGGTGCCGTTTGTTTCTTTTCCTCACTGTTGTAGAGGGCTTCTCTTCTTTCCCTTCCTCCTCCTTCTCATCCTTTCCTTCCTTCTTTTCTTCCTCTTCCTCTGTCTTTTTCCTGCATTTCTCCTTCTCCTTCTCCTTCTTCTTCTGTTTCTCTTGAGACAGAGGGGTTGCCAGTTTGATCACCCCGACGATACCCTCATTTAGCAGAGCCGCAGAGACACTCTTGTCCTTCGGCTTCTTCTTCCGCTGAAAAAACAGTGAAATCAGAGTATTCATTTGAACGTTGTAATAAAAACTGCAACAAGAACCACCTTCCAAACTTATGCAGGTAAAAGGGACTTTAGATGGATCCAAGCAGTCATATAAGACAATTCTGAAAAGAGGTTATTAGTGAGTTTAGTGTCTGTTCGGCTATTTCTGACGCCCACTGCTTGGATCACACAAAGGAGCCCTTATTCCACAGCCTGTGAGTGTGATTGAATCTGTCAGGTACACAATTAAAAGGCCATTTCTATCAGTCAAATCAGTTTTTACATAGAAAGCAGGTACAAGAACATCATTCACAGTTTCAAGCCAAGAATCAAGGCATTTTAATTACCCAATGTCCATTACCAAATGAGATTTTAGTGTTTGTACATAGAACTTACATCTTGCAGTGATTTAACATCCACCCTAACATTACAAAAAAAAAGCCACAAAGACTATCTGGGACTTGTCACAGCACTTAAATATTGTATATTGATGGTTTGGTGGCTTCTATTGTTCTCCTAATTTGTAAGTCACTTTTGGATAAAGACACCTGCTAAATTATTAAATGTAACTGTAACTATCCAGACACATACAGTGTGGACTCACCTCCTCAAACAAAACAAAAAAACTAAATAGAGCAGTAAATAAACACAAATTAAAGACTAAAGGAGGAGAATGGAAATTTGTTTGCCTTCACGCCCTGACGAAACTTACCAATTTACAAGATTATCGGAATGCATAGCTGATATAAAAAATTGGATGACTAGTAATTTCCTGCAACTTAATTATTGGACAAAAAAACCTCCACAAGTAGTAACCTAGAATACTGTCTAACACTTGATGGCTGCTCTGTAAAGTCCTCGTCATCAGTTAGGAACCTGTGGTCTTTGATACCAATATTTCATTTGAAAGACACGTTTCTAGCATCTGTAAAACTGCATTCTACAATCTTAAAAATATATCTAAATTATGGCACATGCTTTCAATGCAAAATGCTGAACAGTTAGTTCATGCGCTCATGACCTCAAGGCTACATTATTGTAATGCTCTACTGGGTGGTTGCCCTGCTCGCTTAATAAATAAACTGCAGCTGATCCAAAACGCAGCAGCTTGAGTTCTTACTAGAACCAGGAAGTATGACCATATTAGCCCGGTTCTGTCAACACTGCACTGGCTGCCTATTAAATATCGCATACATTTTAAAATCTTGCTTATTACTTACAAAGCACTAAATGGTTTGGCCTCCCAGTACTTGAGCAAGCTTTTAACAGATTATGTCTATTGCGGTCACAAAATTCTGGCCAGTTGATAATACCTAGAATATCAAAATCACCTGCAGGCGGTCAATCCTTTTCCTATTTAGCACTTAAACTCTGGAACAGTCTTCCTAGCATTGTTCGGGAAGCAGACACACTCTGTCAGTTTAAATCTAGACTAAAAACACATCTCTTTACTATGGCATACACATAAAAAAAAAATTATTTATATTATTCAAATAAATTAAATGATTGTTAGGCTGCATAAACTAGGTCAGCCAGAACTGGGAACACTTCCCATAACACCTGATGTGCTCGGTACATCATAAAAAGAATGGCATCTACGCTAATGTTAGTATCTCTGTTTATCCCGAGGTTTACTGCAGTCTGCTGGATCCGGGCCGTATCCAGATCAGATGGTGGACCAGACATGACCAACGCATCCCTGAAGTGTCTACAGAGACTGTGTCAATTAGACTCCCCCTGAAATTGCCTATTCAACACGGCATCCTCAATAAACCCGCCACCGGCGTGATGACTCAGATCTTTTCGAATATTCCTATCTAATAAATTGCCTTATCGACACGACATCCCAATATACCGTCTCCGGCTTGATGACTCCGATCTTTCAAATATTCCTATCTAATAATTGCCTCACTGACACGGCATCCTCAATAAACCCGTCTCCGGCGTGATGACTCCGATCTTTCAAATATTCCTATCTAATAATTGCCTCACCGACATGGCATGATGGCCAGAGGAGAACTGGCACCTCGACTGAGCCTGGTTTTTCCCAAGGTTTATTTTTCTTCATTATGCCACCTGATGGAGTTTTGATTCCTTGCCACTGTCGCCTTTGGCTTGGCCTGCTCAGTTGGGGACATTCAATTTTCAACTAAATATTCAAATACATTTTGAACAAAAGCCACGTTTCCACCAACTTTCCCCAGGAACTAGGAATTTTGGGGTGGTACTTGGTGTGTTTCGACCGCGGGAACAAGGGTCTAAAGGAAGTTCCGGGTAAATATTCCCCCCTCCAAACGGCCCTGCTCTCGAGGTAGTACTTTTTCAATGTTCGGGAACTTTTGGGGGTGGGACTTGGGCGCTAAACATGCTGATTGGTTAAACTCACGCAGCATTTTATTTAAACCGACATTTTTAAAAGTCTTGCGAGGTTCGTTCTGCGTTCAGTAAATATGAGTCGTGCTCTTTCTGTCCAATGGCGCACGTTGTCTCATCAATCGCACAGTCAATGTCCGTAATAGCTAATTATAACATATGTCTTATTTTAAATCTAGCTTTCAGAATACGCTTTAGTATCAGTGCTCGTCTCCTTTCCGCCGTTTTGTTAATTACATCTTTAGTAAACCAATACATAACTAGCAAAAGCAGCGCTGCTTGCATCTCCTCCATATTTGTTATTGTTGCAGACAGTGTCACTCAAAAATGATTACTGTCTATCGCTGACTGGGAGGAACAGTCGCGCGCAGTCCCACGTCTCTGGACTAATTTGCCTAATCTTCACGGTACTTTAGACCGCAGTGGAAACGCAGACAGTGGCAGGTCTGGGGGAAAAAAGTTCCTGTAAAAAAAATTCCTGGTACAAATTATTCCGGGTAATTTCGGTGGAAACGGGGCTTAAATTACTGATCTGCCCGCATTGTCACTATATGATAATGGAACTGAGCTGGATAACAACAACATTTTCTCCAGAGCGGCTGTACAGCCGAATCAAATTCTGTTGCATTATTTTCCTGTTTAACACTGTGAAGCTGCTTTGAAACAATCGGCATGTTAAAAAGCGCTATATAAATAAAGGTGACTTGACTTGACGTCATAGACAAAATGCAAGAACCAAAGTGGCGGTTATATTATGGGGCAGAATATTTTTATTTCTCTAACTCATGAGGTACAGCCACCAAAGAAGTATTTGGACACTTACTTCATAATTAAAATATATTAAAGTTGCAGTATGCGGTTGAAATGGGTACTGCAGTCTAAATTCTAAATATCGGAGAGTGTTGTTTGTCCCGCCCCCTCCTCCTCAGACTTGAAGCTCACGCGGGTTGCCAGCTTGAGCAAGTTGATTGAGTTGATTTATTCGCGTTTTAATATGGTCTCGTTCATAGAGATTTTTTTAATGGATGCTGAGGTTTTTTAGGTCGGACTCGGGTAGAATCTGCTAGCTTCCATGGCAGCAATATGCTGTGTTATCCACCAACTACTATTGGGTAAACTGGTGGCGTGCGGTATCACACATGCCAAAACAAAAACAGACATTCCGACATGGAACGCACATTTCAAAGTAGCATAACTGGCTGTATCATTGTTTTTTTGAGAAACAAGAAGGTGAATTTAGCATTTTTCTTAAATAGCTGCAAGCATATTATGGTATTTTTATGCTTTAGTAAAGTGAAAAACATACATACAGCACCTTTAGCATCATCGTATTAGATAAAAAAAGATCTAAACAACTACCATCTGCAAAGAATGATGCAAGTTTTCTCAGAACTAACTTCCCTTTTCTGAGCCATTTTGCTTTTTTTAAAACCAATGAGTAGTAAAGTAACATTAGTGGATGTAATTAATATATCGTTTTTCAAATTCATAAGATTTTTCTATTGTTCAATTACTTTATGGTGCCACTGTGTATCCAAGGTATTGCATTTCAGAATCAACACAAAACTGCAAGAAAATATATTGGAAAATAATTTAGTTTAAACATTTCTGAATTAAAAAAAAAAACTTTAATCCAGGTTATTGTAGTAACCAGAATAAATGATCATGGCCATCATTATTCTGACCATCTGCTCCGTAAATTGCACAAATAAATCTAATTCATAAACATTATCAGCCTTTTCTCTCAGGCTGTGAGATAATGACATTTGGATCTGTTTTTCTCTCTGTCCACTTGGAGAACAGGGGAGGAAACTGCCTTTTGTTGTCCTATAACAGTGAGCAAAGACAAAGTGTCTCCATTCATGCAGACAGAGCTATCACAGACTACCCCTGTCCGGCAGTCTATCAAACCAGCAAGAACACAACAAATCTGCACTGACGACTGACCCATAGACTCAATAATCTATGCCACATAAAGCAATTATTATGTACTCATTATTTGTAAACCATAAAAAAGAATGCTCAGCTGTGTTTTACTGTGTGCATCCATATACCAAGTAAACTGTGAGGTTCTGAGATGTTTTTACTAGCACATCAAATAATTTACCAGCATAGTTAACCACAAACAATTCTAGCCAAGTACTTTGCCACATTATAGTTTTTGGATCTGAACAGTTGCTGAAAAATGCCCCATAAAATGTCATCAAATGGCTTGTTTTAGCCTACAATACTGGCCTCTAGAGGCTGCTGGGTAAAAAGTATAACTACTGTTTGGAATGGCATACTACTAGCAAGCTAATATTACTATTTATGCAGTACAGTGGTGTAACGCTTTTGAGTAAATGTATCTTCTTGGCTATTTTGTAGTTTAACTGAGTATTAAAGATATTAGCAACTTTTACTCTACTTGACTAGATTTTTTAATATTTATATGTGTACTTTACTCCAATACATTTGTAATGAGTAATGCAATAATACATTACATTTCGCATGGCACCAAAACTTTTTCTGCAGCTGTTTATCTCTGTCTCAAAACTACTGTACATCTTGTGTGTCTTGCCTTTACCCAAACTTGTTCACTAGGCTACTTTACATGGGTGCTTCTCAATTCTTATTTGTGCAAGCTGTTTCCTTTCCTTGCGTCTTAGCTCCACCCGTTCAGGATGCGAGGGAAGGTTGCAAGGAAAAGATGTGAGGACGGAGGAATTGAATCACGTGTAATGATATATCCTTGCTCCCTTTAACGGCACTTCAAAGCGCCGTCAATTAGTTATGAATCTACACCGCTGGATTTGGCTTGCACGTTGGGATTATTGAACATTAGAAATAATTATTTATATTGTAATAGTTTCAACCTCCACAAAATACCACATTTGTCCGTATTTCTTTATATTACCAATTATTGAGTCAATTATCAATTTTACAAATTTTACATTAACTTTTCACTTCAAGCAATGATCGCTTTTTATATCAGGGGACATTTCTTGTTCATTTAATACAAAAATCCAACAGATACCTATCTTTAATCTTGCAAAAATTGCATATTCTATACTGGAATTTGCTGTTTTTGTGCTGTTTTCGATTTGGTAAATGTGAGGTTTTGCTCTTCAGATTAGCTCTAAAATGCATGTTTCTGTATATATTTCTAATAAATATTTGTCCAAAATAATCATTAAATGATGAGTAAGGTGTTTTAAAAAATATTTTGCTCATGCATCTACATTAAATCATCCATTTTGTGTATGTCCGAGAAATCAGTGTCAACTGTGTTACTCCCTATAAAACCCCCTATAAATCAGCAATAGTTTGTTCCAAAGTCACATGTCCAACATCACGTGGTGTCACTTGTTTTTTTGGAGGGAAATTTTGAAAAAAGTGTGCACATAGAGTAGATTAATTGACCGTCAACTGTGTTACCAACTTGTTCTGGTGAACTTGCGTCACATGTTATATTTATAAATGTGTAGAGAAAGAATATAAAAACATAAGTTAATCAAGGTCAACTACTAACTTGTCCAAGGCCAGCAGTTTGCACAAGGCCCTAAAATGGCGGAAAAACTGTGTTACCCGTCAACTGTAACACTTGACAAGGATTCACATGGTGGACAATGTTGGCAATTCAATTTAAATTTAATGAATTGCTTGTACTTACATTTGTTGAATAAAAAGAGTTATCATTTTAAAGAGCATTTTCTCTTTTCCTTCTAATGTGTCCTGTCAACAGTGTTACTCCTGTCAACTGTGTTACTTTGTCTGTCAACTGTGTTATGTGTGGTTTGTATGTCATAAATCTTTTAAATGTGAACTAAACCATCAGAAAAATAGATGGGGATATCTCTGGAGATGGAAATCTTGTGTAAGGATGGTGAATAATACTAAATTCAGCATACTGTGGATTTATGACACAGCATTTGTCCGTAAAACAGTGACAAAATAATGAATCAAATGTAAATTTTTCATTAAAGGGGCTATATGCGTTTTTCTGAAATTTAAACTCGCAACTGACACCTGTGGCCAAAAAACAGAACTGTTCTTATTTTCTGCTCGCTCTCGCAGCGGTGGTGACGTCACATCCGCAGACAGCGCGGGAAAAAAACGACCCGCCAGAAAATAGGAAAAATAGGATACAGGCTTATAGGTGCACCCACTGTGAGCGGACAAGGTGTCAGTATGCTCATCAGGAGATGTTTGAGTCATAAATGGTAAAATAAAAAGGCTATTGTTACGTTTATTTTGGGGAAAAAGTTGCATATAGCCCCTTTAACATATTTAAAAAGTCATTAGAGCTTAAGTTTGCCAAATAATTAATTTAGCACATTAAGGGCATATATTATTCAACCACCTAGTTTATTGATCGAAAAAGAAAACTGATTTCCTGACATTTTGGCTGACATGAAATGTACCCCTAAATATAGAATGACTATTACTAACAATTCATTATTCCCAGTTATTAACTGCCTTTGATTTGTTGTATAGTATTACAGTTTGTTTAATTTTCTTGTGCTTTGATTGAATTCTGCAACTGTCCTACTACAGTTGTAATTTGACATACATTTGTGTCTAGTACATGTAAACAATAATAATAATTAATAAACTGTGGCAAGATGTGAAGGGGGAGGAGAATTTATATGTGTGCCATGTTTAGTCAATAAAACACTTCTGCAAAGAATACACCTGTGTCTCCTCGCTCATGACTCCTCAGGAAGCCTCCTCACTCCTCGCCTCCTCGAGGTGCAATAAGAGATTTGAGATGTCCTACAAGATGGCTGAGCTCGATCGGTTTCTGGGTCATAGGATGGAGGACGGAGGAGCGAGGAATTGAGGAGGGATATTGAGAAGCACCCCATGAATGTGAGTGCATTAGCAGGTAGTTGCTGAATCACAGGTGTTTCATTTATGAGATAAGAGTAACCGGTCCTACTCAACTCGCTCCGAGCGGGATTCGAACCGTGGTTTCAGGCGAGGGGGGCGGGCGCTCTAACAAGGAGGCTAAAGACTGCAGCCTCTATAGCATCAGTCGCTAGAGCACATCTTGAGATCAGGGGATTGAGGTTTACACACACAGCTCTTACTGGCCTACGTCCGTTACACTCACCCCCTAAACCTTACTCCCATCCAGGTCATGGAACCAAATGTAACCGGTCCTACTCAACCCACTCAGAATGGGATTCAAACCGTGGTCTCTGGGGTGGGAGGCGGGCGCTCTAAAGGTAGGGACACACCAAACTGACGCCAAAAAACTAGCGCTGATGAAAGCCGACTGTGTTGTCACCTCACATCGCCTCCGTCAGGGAAATAAAACTGTGCTTGAACACACCGAAACAACTAAAGTCAACTGTCAACTATCATGCACATTCTGCGTGTAAAGGAGATAACTGTCAATTTAAGCATATATATTTGTCTATATTCGTCATTCAAAAAGGGAAAGCGAAACTAAGACTGCAGGTATACAAAGCAGCGCTTGCTTACTGTTTTGAATATCAATCATGCTGATCACGTTCTTTATTCCACTCTGCTCGTTATTATGAAAATATTCGCTCAGTTGAATGCGCAGGTAAGATGATGTAGCGACTGAGGCGAATCAGACACATAATCGCCTGTTACATTTAACAAATATGTTTGAAATGCTTTGTGCTTAGTAACAGACCTTCCCCCAACACAACAGAGAACGTCCTCAGTCACCCTGGAAACCAAGTGATAAGACGTTTTACGGCCCAAAAGAATGTGGCCACATGAAAAGTCCACAGTTAAAGACACAAAGCCTGTAAAACACAAACATTTGCCTCAAGTTATAGACAAACCCATGCACCCCAGGACACTGTATTTACACATATAACTGTCTTGTAAAGTGTCCCTTGTATGTTATTTTGTTTATGCATGTCTTATGAACAACTTACTATTTCATGTAACCTCATATATTGACCTTTTCTAAAACTAGGTCTTCTAAACATTAGATCGCTCACACCTAAGGCGGTTATTGTAAATGAAATGGTCACAGATAATAGTTTCGATGTACTTTGCCTTACTGAAACCTGGCTTAAGCCAAATGATTATTTCGGTCTTAATGAGTCTACTCCGCCAGGATACGGTTATAAGCATGAGCCCCGTCTGATTGGTCGTGGCGGCGGTGTTGCAACAATCTATAGAGATATTCTAAATGTTACCCAGAAAACAGGTCACAGGTTTAATTCATTTGAAGTACTAGTGCTAAATGTTACGCTATTAGATGTAAGAAAGAAATCTGTATTATCTCTAGCCTTAGCTACTGTATATAGACCTCCAGGGCCCTATGCTGATTTCCTAAAAGAGTTTGCAGACTTTCTCTCAGATCTATTGGTCAACGTCGATAAAGCATTAATTGTTGGAGATTTTAACATACACGTAGATAACACAAATGACGCGTTAGGGGCTGCGTTTACAGATCTATTAAACTCCTTTGGGGTTAAGCAAAACGTCACTGGTCCCACTCATCGTCTTAATCACACACTAGATTTAATTATATCACATGGAACCAACCCAACCGATATAGATATTATACCACAAAGTGATGATGTCACTGACCATTACATGGTAACTTGCATACTGCGTACTGCTGAAATCTGTCATGTTGCGCCACGTTATCGGCCAGGCAGAACAATCCTTCCAACCACTATAGATAGATTCTCAAATAGCTTACCGGATCTGTCTCAGCTGCTAAGTGAACCCAAACAAACAGATGAACTAGAGGAAATGACTAGCAGTATGAGCACCATTTTCTCTAGTACATTAGAAATTGTAGCACCAATTAGATTGAAAAAGGTTAGAGAGAAAAATAAAGCACCATGGTACAACAGTGCTACACATGTTATCAAGAGAGAAACTCGTAACTTAGAGCGTAAATGGAAACAAACTAATTTAGAGGTCTTTAGAATCGCATGGAAAGATAGTATGTCACGTTATAAAAAGGCCCTAAAAGCAGCCAGAGCTGAGCATCTCCGCAAACTAATAGAAAATAACCAAAATAATCCAAGGTTTTTATTTAACACTGTGGCTAGACTAACAAATAAACAAGCATCGCCTGAGCAAAATATTCCGTCACAGTTTAGTAGTAATGATTTTATGAACTTCTTCGCTGACAAAATAGAAAGCATCAGAAACAAAATTGTAAATGTACAATCATTAATGATGTCTTATGATTCAACCGCAATTATCGCCCCTCAAGAATTACTATACCGCTTTACAACTATAGGACAGGAAGAGCTAAATAAACTTATCATTGCATCTAAACCAACAACATGTTTATTAGATCCAATACCCACTAAACTACTGAAAGAGTTGTTACCTGTAGTGGAAGAGCCTCTTCTCAATATTATTAACTCGTCTTTATCTTTAGGTCATGTTCCAAGAATATTCAAGTTGGCAGTCATAAAACCTCTCATTAAGAAGCCACAATTAGATCATAATAACCTAGCAAATTACAGACCAATTTCAAATCTTCCATTTATGTCTAAAATACTAGAAAAAGTTGTGTCCGCTCAATTGTCCTCTTTCTTGCAAGAAAATGATATCTATGAAAAATTTCAATCAGGATTCAGGCAGCATCACAGCACAGAAACCGCACTCGTTAAAATCACAAATGATTTACTTCTAGCTTCTGATCAAGGCTGTATCTCAATACTAGTTCTACTCGATCTTAGTGCTGCGTTCGATACTATAGATCATAAAATACTATTAGATCGACTTCAAAATTACACTGGTGTTCAGGGACAGGCATTAAACTGGTTTAGATCGTATTTATCAGACCGCTACCATTTTGTCTGTCTAAATGGGGAAAAATCAAAGATAACATCAGTAGACTATGGGGTGCCACAAGGATCCGTGCTAGGCCCTCTGCTATTCTCAATATATATGCTGCCACTTGGTAATATTATAAGAAAACATGGAATTAATTTCCACTGTTATGCTGATGACACTCAATTATATATTTCATCACGACCAGATGAAAACGCTAAATTATCTAAACTGACAGCGTGTGTTGATGATATTAAACACTGGATGACGTGTAATTTTCTGCTATTAAATTCAGATAAAACGGAGGTATTACTTATTGGTCCAAAAAACTGCCCACAAAACCTCTCACAATACAACTTTAACTTGGAAGGATGTCCTGTCGCTTTATCCACTACAGTAAGAGACCTGGGTGTTATATTAGACCGCAACTTGTCTTTCGAAAGTCATATTTCATATGTTACAAGAACGGCATTTTTCCACCTTAGAAACATTGCTAAGCTACGTAACATGCTATCTATTTCTGATGCAGAAAAGTTAGTTCATGCATTCATGACCTCGAGACTAGATTACTGTAATGCTTTATTAGCTGGTTGTCCTGCATCATCGATAAACAAGCTACAGTTAGTCCAAAACGCAGCTGCTAGAGTTCTTACTAGGTCAAGAAAATATGATCATATAACACCAATTTTATCATCTCTACACTGGTTACCTATTAAGTTCCGTATCAATTACAAAGTATTGCTACTGACCTATAAAGCCCTAAATGGTTTAGCTCCAGTGTATTTAACTGATCTTTTATCGCCCTACAATCCATCGCGCTCTTTAAGATCACTAAACTCGAGGCTTCTGGTCATTCCTAGGATATCTAAGTCCACTAAAGGAGGGAGGGCATTTTCACATTTAGCTCCTAAACTCTGGAATAGTCTTCCGGATATTGTTCGAGGTTCAGACTCGCTGTCCCAGTTTAAAACTAGATTAAAGACGCATCTCTTTAGCCAAGCATTCACATTATAAATAAGTTTTATACTACAGTTAAATCGCACCAACAGCATTAATATTCTGAACAGCAGCTATGCTAATTATTTCCCATCTGCTTTTCTGTTGTTATCTCGGGACACTAGTCCCGAGGTAACTAGTTCATCAGCTCCAGTTTGTATCCAGCCTCTCATGGAGACTTCAGATGCCCCTGTGATGAGACGACTCGACGCCTGTGAAGAGACGACTCAACGCCAGCGTTGTTATGGCCTAAAATAATACATGATTGATTAACTTATCCTAACATTTTTCTTTAACATTCTCTTTCTAACATTTTTCAATGTACATTTATGAAATGCACTTTCTGTGAAGCTGCTTTGAAACAATGTGTATTGTGAAAAGCGCTATACAAATAAATTTGAATTGAATTGAATTGAATATATGCCGTGTCTCCTATCAAATTAATGCTCGCTTCACGATTTACACTTTCATATATGTCATATCCTCGTAGGAGGCAATATGTGTTAACTATAACTATATAAATGGGCACAGACCCATTGACTTCATGCTTGAAACAAAGAGCCATAAAATCTCCAGAGGAATTTCCCAGTTAGAAATCCCAACAATCTCATTGGTCATGTCTACCTCAGGAGGGTGTGACTACTCCCAGACCTTAAAAAGAGAGATCTCAGATTCCCTCTTTCTCTTCTTCTTCTCCTTCTTCTGGACACGACTCGCTGTGCCTGTGGGCTTCACACAAAGCCTCACGTGTGTGTGTTGGACAGGAGACCAGATGCCACCACATGGGCCATCAGGCCCAAACTCCTTAAGGCCTGTGCAACTTCCCCAACCTCGATGGAGTCGAAACAACCATGCAAGCTCATCATTTCTTCTTCATTCGATGATCACCACTTCAATGCCATCGGACAGAACCATCGAAACTTTCTCTTGCGATTTCACCTCGGACAGTCTTCTACAGCTCAGGCTAAATGCAAGTAAAGTACGAAATACAAATCGCTGTGTATTTAGTAAAACTGTAAATCCCTCTGTTCAGACAAAGGAGTTTATCAAAGATGATTCTTCCTAAGGTTTAGACTTTTTGCATAACCTCATCCATCTGTTCTGACCCTTTCCCTCCATCAACTTTAACCTTACCTCTTGTCATGTATGTTTTGTATATGTATGTTTCATGTTAGTTTTAGTCTTGTCCACGCTTTAGTTAATAAAGTTTGTGCACAATATGTTTGGTCCTGACTCCCTGCCTGCAAACAAATTGTCCCTTAAATGATCGATCTTGTTTATGCGCTCTAAGCGCTTATGTAAATACAAAGGAATAATTATTTTTTCTGTGGCCATGAAAGATATCCTTTTTCTAAGAATTAATTAATAATCAATACTGAACGTCCATAGGACGAACTGATTGATTGATTGTAATGTTAATGTAGCTACATCAAGTTAATATATTTAACTGATTCAAATATTCATAATTAGTCATAATGAATAATTATAATAAGTTCTGAATAATTATTAATATTTCCCCTCAGAGCTAATTTGCAACAATGATATAAAATTGGAACAGCCTTCTGTCTCTGTCGTCATGACTTCTTTGCTTGATTTCATCCCTTTTGCTCTTGTTCTCGTGCACTGGCTCTTTTGCTTCAACAGCCAATTTGAGTTCTCTCTCTAACCAATGACCCAACGCCAATTCTACAAAAAAAAAAAGATGTCAGACTCTCAAAAACGGCCCAACGTTGCCCAACGGCTGACCGTCAGCTTGGTGGACCAGCCTGGTGTCAGTCGCTAGAACGCCTCCTGAGAACAGGGGAGTGAGGTTTACATGCAGAACTCTTACCAAATGTTAGATTTAGAGTTCTCTCACTCACTACGTCTGTTACACTCACCCCCTAATCCTCACTCCCATCCAGGTCATGGAACCAAATGTAATCTACTCAACCCACTCTGAGCGGGATTCGAACCGTGGTTTCCAGCATGGGAGGCGGGCGCTCTAACAAGGAGGCTAAAGATTCTATAGTGTCAGTCGCTAGAGCACCTCTTGAGATCAGGGGACAGAGGTTTACACGCAGAGCTCTTACCAAATGTTAGATTTAGAGTTCTCTCACTCACTACGTCTGTTACACTCACCCCCTAAACCTCACTCCCATCCTGGTCATGGAACCAAATGTAATCTACTTAATCCACTCTGAGCGGGATTCGAACCATGGTTTCCAGCGTGGGAGGCGGGCGCTCTAACAAGGAGGCTAAAGACCACAGCCTCTATAGTTTCAGAGCGCCTCTTGAGATCAGAGGTGTGTGGTTTACACGCACAGCTCTTATTGGCTTCTAACAGTTACATAAGGACTAGGCCCAAACCAGCACGTCCAGTGCAAGTAGGCTTTGACTCTTACCAATAAGTAAACCAATATTCTTCCTAATAAAGGTCTTGAAAACTAATTCACTTAGACAAACATCATATAGGCATCATTAATATTGTAATAGATTGATGACGTACCTGGCTCTGGTGTTTTGTCTTTGACGGCTTCTCAATGGCTGAAACAGAAACACAGTATTAAATTACATAAAGGAAGACCATGTGGAGAATATTAAACTCTATGAGCTATGGCCAACTGGCATACTGATTATGTAGCATGATATTGATTGAAACATTTCAACACATACACATTTTTTGGAGGATTGTGTATTTGGTATATGAACAGTCACGTTTGTAGGTCAAGCTAAGTTTGTGTCAAGCTGTCAAAACTCCTGTCATAGTAATCACTCAAACAGCAAGTTAGAGCCTGTTTTGAACTTTGAACCCAAACTTCAGAAAGAAATAGTCAAGTTATGTGAACTAATTTTTCCGTCTTTCAAGCTCAAATGCATGTCAGACCCTCAATGTTTCTTGGTTGCTACATTTGTGGAAATCTACGTATTCAAAGAATACATTGCTGAGTCTTCACCTAAGGCTACAATTAGTGTCTGATTTAACCACAGTTGCTTTGTGGTTTTGAAATAACTTTCCAAAGTGGGTCTTTTTAAAGCAATCCAGATCTTGGTTTGGAAATAGCCAAAATCTGTAAAGGGTGCCATTGCGTAACATCCCAGGGAACATTTAATTTAGGGATACTGCTTGAAAAAAATAGTAAACCATGATTTGAGGATTCAGAACGCCCCTTCAGATGACGTCAAATGTGAACACACAACTCAACCACTTTACCATCCTGTGCCCACTGAAAGCAGTCAGTCATGAAAAACCGGCATATTGTTTCCACTGTAAAATTCCTTCCTCAACTTCTTCCTCAAACACTCTAGAACTTCTACTGATTTGGAAACAGCTGAAGAAATCAGTAAGAACTGACTGACAGATCAGCTGAGGGAGAATAAAAGCAGCTGTATTACCTGAGAGATATCTTTCCAGAGGGGAGGTGGAGCTTTGGTTACCCCAGCAACAGAAGAACAAGCTCCAGACCAGGACGGTGGCCAAAACCAGCACAATCACCCAGAGTAGCCGGGCCAGAGCCGGGTACGCCAGGGCCCAGTCCTGCAGCGCGTCCATACTTAGCCACTTTTCCCTTTTCCCTCTCTGTCTACTCCCTCTTTCCTCTCGTCTAGCTCCTGTGGCTGCTTCTCAGTGGCAGATGGGCAGCAGCTGTACAAGGCCACAACCCACGTCAGCTCTGGAGGAGTGCGTATATGAGTGTGTGCGGCACTCGCAACCCTGCCTGGAATATCCAGCAGCCACTCCCAGGGCAAAACATCTCTCACACACACACACCCTCATTTCACTCAGGCTCCGAGACCTGTTGGTTAATGGTAGGTAAGAGCAGAGAAATGCACCCAAGGCGGTTTAAAGCGACAACAGAGTACACTTCCTAGGTGAGCATGTACAAACACAGACATAATAGAGGACATTAATGTAAACAGTGGCCTCAAAATGTATTTTGACACTTGAGTCACACTTATCAAGAAGATCTCGAGGGGAACGGATTACATGCATCCACTAAAAAAAGACTTGAGTTTAGTCATTGCTAAAATGATTGCGAAAAGTGAGGTTAGTTCTGAGAAAAGGTCTCTTGAATCATTTGCACATTTGCAAGTGTGACTTCCGTGGCCAAACAATTTTTAGGCTTACCATATTTTCATAATGAGGCAATTTTCAGCCATCTTTAACTACTCAAAAAACATTTTTTAAAAATGCAAGCCTTTTTTCAAGATTTACACATTTCAATTAATAGTAAAATTCCATAACATTGAATTGAATATTCAATTCATATAAATATTTCTGAGTAAAAAAACTAGAGCTTAAAACTAGTGGTGTCAAATCTATTAATGGCAATTAATCACATCCAAAATAAAAGTTTGTTTACACATAATATATGTGTATACTGTGTATTATTATGTACTGTATACACACACACACACACACTCATTGATGTATGTAAGAAATATTTGCATGTATATATTTATATAATATAAATATATTTATGTGCATGTGTGTGTATTTATTTAAACAGTACCGGTACATAATAATTATACACAGTACACACACATATATTTTGTAAACACAAACTTTTATTTTGGATGTGATTGATCGATTTGACAGCACTACTTACAACAACTGAATGGTCCATTCCCTTCCATTAAGATTTAAAAAAAAAATAATAATGTTTTACTCCTTTAAAATTCATAATATGAATAATATGTACGGATTATTCAATTAAACTGGATGGAATTTTTCTATTAATTGAAATGCGTAAATCTTGAAAAAAAAGTTTACATTTTTGAGTGTACTTTATTGCGCAAATTATTGTGTACATGTATTGCAAAACACATTTGCTACTATTGAGATGGGATATGGATATGGGTAAGGTTAGGGAAAGGTTTCGTTGGTATGGGTAGGTTTAAGGACAGGTTAAAAGAAGGGTGAATTATAAATGTAATTACAGCTATAATTACATGCAGTCATTTTTTAAGTAAAATGTAAATACAAGCAAGTACACAATAAGTGCGTTGTATCAAATTATTAATTACATAGTAGTTAAAGACACTTAATATAAAGTAGGTCCACAATTTATGACAAAATATTTTTCTCTTTCCCACTCAAAACCATATTTGATGATTTTACATAAAGTTATACATTTACAAGCCTCTATTTTGATGAATGAACCAAATATATCAGCTTCCAGGAAACATGCATCCAGTAAGCAGAAAACACACACTTTCCATAAGCATTTTGTCTGGACTTTGGATGAAATATAAAAATACCCAGAGGAAAATCTGTTATTTAGAGGAAGCTGGTCATTTATGAGTCACTACAGGATCTTTCCATCTCGGTTTGCTTCTTTGACAACACACACACCCTGTGTTTTCAACCTCTGCCCAAAATTACCTGGTCCCCCCCAAATCAAACACAGATGCCCAACATTCCTAGGTTTCAGCTTGTAAACACACTGCAAAATCAAGAAGGCTTTAAAAAGAGACGATGATCAGTCAGGCAGCTGGTAATGACTGGTTTGTGGCCGTTGATGGGTGACTAGCCAAACAGTGGTGGAAAAGTTAGTCTCTGCTGCCACCTAGTGGATAAAACCATTACTAAAAGATTTCATGACAGAACTGATGCAAATTTCTTTTCCAGTTGTCTGTGATGATTGTATATATAAAAAAAAAAAATTCTAAAAAAAAATTATATTTATAGATAGATAGATAGATAGATAGATAGATAGAGAGATAGAGAGAGAGAGAGATAGAGAGAGAGAGAGAGATAGAGAGAGAGATAGATAGATAGAGAGATAGATAGATAGATAGATAGAGAGATAGAGAGAGAGAGAGAGAGAGAGAGAGAGAGAGAGAGAGAGAGATAGATAGATAGATAGATAGATAGATAGATAGATAGATAGATAGATAGATAGATAGATAGATAGATAGATAGATAGATAGATAGATAGATAGATAGATAGATAGATAGATAGATAGATAGATAGATAGATAGATAGATAGATAGATAGATAGATAGATAGATAGATAGATAGATAGATAGATAGATAGATAGATAGATAGATATAGATAGAAGATTGCATCTAGGTGTAATATCTAGCCAAAGAAACGCTTTGGAATGGTTACTAAAATTACATAACTGATCAAAGTTTCGAAAGTAATTAATCATTTTATTCAGCAAATATGCATTGCATTGATAAAAAGTGACAGTAAAGTTGTGTTACGTTCAAATAATACTGTTATTTTGAATATTTTGTTATTTTCTATTCCTCAAATAATCCTAAGCCTATTAAATATTAAGCAGCACAACATTTTTTAACATTGATAATAATAAGAAATGATTCTTGAGCAGCAAATCAACATAATAGAATGATTTCTGAAGGATCATGTGACACTGAAGACTGAAAAGATGGCTACCAAAAATGTTGCTTTGCCATCACAGGAATAAATTACACTTTAAAATATATTAAAATAGAAAACAGTTGTAATCATGTTTCACAATTCACATTTTTAGTTTTTTTCAGTATTTGATCAAATAAATTCAACCTTGGTGAGCATAAGTGACTTATTTAAAAAATGTAAGGAAATCTTACCGAAACTTTTGAATCATTGTCCAGGCCTGAAAGTCACACTTTTAAATTCTTTAATATTTCAGGACTGTAGGAACCCTGTTGATAGAGTGAAAAGTGTGTAGTTTTTTTTTTTCCGGATGTTAAAATACTTTCTACCATCTTTTACTGTGCACAGAAAACGTACCCATTACAAATGTTGCTGAGTTTGAAGCGATTGGAAATCCCCCCCCCCAAAATGACACAAATTGCACACTTTACCTTTGACCATTAAAGATTCCAGAAGTATGTTGTAGGATCCTTGAAAATGTGTTCAAAAAAACACTTGCATTGTTTATTGTGGTGTTATGATATTCGAAACAATGACTCGCATAAGGAAAAAAGAAAAATGTCCTTTGAGATTACACAGAACTGGAATAATAAATAAGAACTTGCCTGGTAAAATCCTTTCTTCATACAGAATATATAATATAGGGAAACATCCCAAAACTCCATAGCTTTGTCATGCTGGAAATGTCGGCAATAGTCTTTCGTAAAATGATCCTATTATAAAACATGGCTAGATAAAAGATGTTAGTTAAATACTAAGATGAGGTTGAGGAGTATATCAGTTGATCCACCCTTTGCCCTTTTTTGCTTCCTTTCTAATAGAAGCCAGTTTCTTGACCCGCCCAGTTCGGTGTCTAAAAAGGAAATGGAGGATCATTAGTGGTATAAAGGATGCAAACTCAAAAAAAACTTCTATTAAATGTGTTTGACATAAATATTTTAAATGCTCTGACTCAAGCAATGTTTTCAGAGTGAACATCAAGCAAACTACAGGACAGCAGAAAATACAAGACATGAATTGCTTCGCTGACATAAAATCCGATTATTCCGACATTACGCTGAGTCTGGGCTTTGATTTGGGACTGTGCGAGATATTTAAAGGAACTGTATGCCAGAAAATGCTGGCTAATGTTCAGTTAAGGAAAAAAATGCTTCAACGCTTAAAAGCAAAAGTTTCCCAGCACACTCATTTCATGACGGTAAAGATTCCAATGAGGCCTGGCTTGAGGAAAAACTCATTACTTTGGTCCGCCCCCCCCCCGAACACCCTGTTTTGTTTGCTTTGAGTCTGGTACCTCATTCCTGCTGCTGTGACTGATCTTCTTCTCGATGTTCATGGCCAGCATCTGACTGCGGAACGACAGGCTCTTGGTCTTCTCGATCACTTGTTGATACGGCGAGACAGCGTTGTTGCCCATCACCACGTGACCCTGAGAAGAAAACACCCATTATTGAGGAGCAGTGAACCGTAGAAGACTAAAATAATGCTTATATGAATTATCAAACAACTTTTCTGAGTATTATGTACTATGTACTAGTTAATTATGTACTTCAGGGGATTTGGGGCTTCAAAGTCACTTTGGCAAAGCTTCAGACAACCATTCTATTACTAAATTACAGTTCCTATCAGGGGTGTGCGATATATTTAGTCTATGATAATATCGTAATTGTTCTATAGCCCTATAGTGTCATATTCTAATTTAATTTATTGATTAAATGTAATAATTTGACATAATAAATGATGCATAGGCTACATTTAATTAGGCAAGAAAATATTACCCTTAAAAAACGTAAAAATCAATTTAAACTTAGGATATTTTATTTCGGTCACTGCTGCCAACGAACCATCACACAAAATATAAATAATAACAAAAACTTGAGGAGTCAGCTGTCAACAGCAGTCCTACCCTAACGGAAAGAAAATATATTTCCCTATATATGAATGGTCAATATATTAAATTATATAATAATAATAATAATACAGAATACTATATTGTCTTAATATCTTCAAATATATTGAATAATACATAAGGATTTGCCGCTTTTCATATATTGAAAAGTATGTGACTATATATTTATTAATATATCACATGTATGTAATTTTATATTCAGTAATACACTTAATAATACAGTATATAGATGGTCATGTGATCAGATATGGTACTGCATGTGTATAATATATTGCAGATATATTTACTCATGCAGTAGAAACACACATATATAGAGAAATATATAATGTAATACATTTCTTATTCTTACATTAGAAATGTTTCATATTTTCAAGCTAGTTAACAATAGTTCAAGCACACCTGCTTGTACTAAAGTATTTAGCAAAAAGACTACTGTGCTGAAAAGAGCAAAGACTTTACTTTTTTAATATAGTCTTGCTGATGTTCAGCCAATCGTCAGCCTAACCACAGCACAGGCTCTACTCTTCAGCACAATGGTAACCCCAAAATCTCAGACATACCAGAAAACCTTTTAAATTCCAGAAAACACTAACAGATCTCCCCCTATATTAATATTTAGGGATGCACCGAAATGAAAATTCTTGGCCGAAACCGAAAACCGAAAAAGAGGAAACCAAGGCCGAAAGCCGAAAACCGAAACACCGAAAGAAATTATGCCAATTATTAGTACCATTGCATTTATGGCTATGACTGTGTACTAACTTTACTAAAATCAAGGCATTGCAATTGCATACATTAATATTAAAGTTTCAAAGAATAAATCAATTACAAGTTATGCCAATATTTATTTAGCACATTGCAACAATGCACAGTATAAAATAAAATTCAAACTAAAATGTTTAACTTGACCCCACTCATTTGTACATTAAATAATAATGTACAGGCCTTAGGGTTGGGTACCGAAATCCGGTTCCAATATGGCACCGGTACTTATATAACCGGTATGTACCGGACCGAATCAGAACGCAGATTTCGGTTCCTCATTTCGGTGCCAAAATTCAAACGTGCTTTCGTGCTTTGGCTGAGCCAGAGACAGACGCTCAGCGCTGGTCACATCACAACTCATGACAACTATTCAGTGTTTTCAACGACATCATGTTTATTTCAGGTTTCAGACATTTAAATGCTCATAAGTAGGCTACTAGCAAAAAACACAACCTGATGTCTATGAAAGCGGCTATGACAATCCTTTCAGACGATTATAATTTGACTAACGTTACATGTTTTATTCACATCAGATACATGAACATTATACAGTAACTATAGCGTTTACTCTGTTCTTCTTCCAGTTCACTGGTCACTTACTTTCATGTATTTCGTGAGACGAGAATGATCTCAAGTGTTGTAAATCCGACAGATCCGATTCTGAGGCGCAAACTAACATGGCGCCGCCCATTGCGCTTTATAGATCAACTAACACACATTGACTCACACATTTGAACATCAGATAGTTCGTGACACAGTTAAGAAGTTTGTGAATATTTTGAATAAAAAGAAAAAACGAAATAAACCCGATACAGCTGAGCTGTCAGCGCTATTGCGGCTGCTGTGTCATGTGAGAAACATGACGCGTCGCCATGGAAACATTAAGACGGTGCGTTCTAAAATATTTAGCCAGAGAATATGATCATATTTCAAAAAAGAGCTGAAGCTCGAAGCTGGTTAGTAGCATACCAAGAATACAGACGACTGCTGTTATTATTGTAATTAAGAGTTATATTAGGCTTGTTGTAGTTGGGTTAGGTGGCTTAGGTTTTACTGTGAATTTGTAAATAAGTCAATTATAATTTGTAAATAAGTAAATTGTGTTTTGTTTTTATTTATATTCATACATTTAAGTATACATTAAACTTTTAATAAATGGTTCAATTTAAATAAAAAATAAATAAATAAAAAGCCATTTAATGTCATCCACCTCTTTTGTGGCCTTTTTTTTTTTTTAAAAAGTATCGGTTCAGGCACCGTTTAGGCACCGGAACCGTTTTAAAAGTATCGGTTTGGCACCGGAATCGAAAAAAACCCAAACGATACCCAACCCTAACAGGCCTACAGAAAGGTTTTTAAATTAAATGTTCTCTCATAAAAACAAAGTGCATTTAGGTCTAGTGCATTTAAAATTGTTCTCTGTAGGACTACTACAAGAAAGTGTATTCAGAACAAGTGCAACTGCTTAAAGATACATTTATTTTCTCTGTAGGCCTTTAACATAATAGTGTATCAAATCAAAGACTGCCATAGCCCACATGTTAACTGTAGAATAGGGGTGTAGTAGCGGTACACACAACTGACGGTTCGGTACAGCAGTTTTACAAAATGGCTTTTTATTTATTTTTATTGGTTAACTGAAAAAAAAAGTCTGTCCTTAAATGAATTAAATTATAACTAAAAGTTTATTGAATATATTGCTCTAAACTATATAGGGAGCCCTTACTTGCACATTAATATTAAAGGTTAAAAACAGAGCCCAAACTATTAGCCTAAATTCAGTTGCAATGTATTTTTAGGTCTAATAATCAACACTCAAATAACATCGTACACAAACATGTACACTTCACATAAGGAAGTTTTTGCAATAACTTCTAAATCTAATTATAAAATAGTTTTTTATCCAATTCGTTGTTGAAATATAATCATTTATACACAGTGTCTGTCATTTTATTTAAACATACATGAAATAATCAAGATATCATTAACAGGTTAAGTAGAATATAATGAATATAACGGCTAATATAGGTCATATATTTAGTGAAAGAGTTGATTTTTCTAGTGAACTAACAGCTGTGGACACTGAATGACTGCCTAAGGTAAATGATGCTACATGACTGTTTAGTTTACAGCAGTTATATTGAGGTCTTTCCGCCGTTGAAACACTGATTGAGCGATTACACCACATATATACACATGACAGTAAGTTGTAATGTATCCTCAACACACCTTAGATGTTCATTCATGTTTATTCTTTAGGAAGAGATGATCGATCGCGCTCACAGATGATCGCGTTCACGCGCGCGCGCTGCCGCCAGATTGAAGTGTGTTCCGCGCTTAAAACATGCCCACTGTTAAAGATTGCGTTCGGTTTCACAGTGAAGTCTGGTCCTCTTCTCATCATGAGCTCTCCTCAACATGAGCTCTCGCTGTCAGTGCTTGTGCATGAAGCAGACGTGGGTGTTTCTCAGATATACTGAAACACGTCCACACCGCTGACATGTTGCTTCAGACAAGCACGTGCAGGTCGCGGTTTCTGTTTGCGTCATCACAACATTTCGGCCATGTTGTTTCGGTGATAAAAGTATTTCGGCCGAAAACCGAAAATGCACTTTTGGGGCATTTTCGGCCGAAAATTTTCGGTGGCCGAATATTCGGTGCATCCCTATTAATATTGAGCAAAACATTTACACAAAACATTTTAACATGTACTTCCCTTTAACAGTTAGAAGCAAAGCAGGCTGGGAACTAGAAATCGGCTGTAACTCATTCCGTGAATGTGCGTATATATGTGTGCGCAACGCATTCACATTTATATGGGAACATGTTTGTGCAATATATGTACAAAGTAAAGATAAAACGTGTTGGCTGGTAAAGTAGATAAAATGGTGAATGATACATGTAATGCTATTTTTGTCTTCATTTCTAAATATTTTATATGAATCAATATATAGCCATACATGTTCAATGCCATAGGCCGTAAAAAAATATGGATGACGCGACTTCATTCGCTTCCGCTGAAGAAAAGTGAAGCCTCCGGAGGTCCGAATATGGTGCTGACATCTTGCGCAGATTTAGGACCGAGTCTGCGCAGTAGTGACCTCGGGATTGGAGTCTGCGCAGTAGAGAGCAGGAAGTAGAGCCACGATATCAAAAGCCCGCCCACACTCTTGCAGATGCAGAACAATTCATTATGTCGGTGTGAAATAAACAGTTATGGAAATGTAGAAATTAAAGCTAAAGCTCCAATCTCCTCCTGAAAATCCCGAAAAAAGTCTGTTGGTGCCTCAGTGACAACTTCACTCAGAGAAGCCGTCAATCTCAGCTGTCAATCATGACGTCACACCCCCCGTTTTCATAGCATCAAATAACTAACTAAAACCAGACTTATTTAAAAAACGAACACTTGAAATGAAATCATCGTGATAAAAACTGCCTAAAATGACAGAAACCAACTTTGGGAAAAAATTATATGATGTGTAATTTGATTGTTTCGTTTGTCTCGCGTCCATTAGAATACACAGATGGGCGGGGTTATTACATATACTGGGAGCAACCACCTGGGGGCGACCGAGGCGTGTTAGCTTCAGTTTCTAACAGGAGTGCTGCAGGCTTGGTCAATGCATATAAGCACTAGATTTCCATATATGGAAATGTATTATGTAATATATCGCATTATATTTTGCAGTATATTTCTATATATTTTTGTTCCGTAAGGGTAAACCAGCCAAGATACCAGCACAAAAACCACACTCAGCTAAATATTGTCTGATCATCGACAAAATCACAGAAAATATAGAGATATTATTTTTTGTCAATACCGCACACTCCTAGTTCCTATATCAGCATCCAATAAAATTAAGCACTATTCATTAACAAACATACACAAGAAAGGCAAGTAAACTAAAGTTTGCTTTTCCCTTTAAACCCCACATCTAAAGAAAAGCTCAACCAATACACAAAAAAGTCACCCTCATGTTTCCGTCATACTCTGTAGCTTCAAAATCTCTTTCACACTTACAAAAATGTCAAACCAGGCATGATGCGTCGTGAAGGCAAGTTAGATACGCACAAGCACAAAGGAATAGATTTATGAGAGGTAGAGCTAACATGAAGACACCAGAAGAATATAACATTTTTAATGAATAATATAAAGTCTTATGTTGTTTTTTGGAAACACTTCATTATTACATGCTATATGTTAACATTACTTAATGCAATAGCTATTCTTACAGCGTTTATTCATCTTAAAAGGTAATTTCTACAAATACAATTTTAACACTTCAGTATAAATTAACATTAGTTATTGTATTATGAACAAACATTAATTACCAATGAATAATAGAATATTTATAAATTATCGGTAACCTAGATGAAAAAATAGCTTTTTTTAAATAAAAAATATTTTTATCCATGCTTTTTTTTGTCATTTACTAAATGGATAAGAGCAGCTTGGACATTCTGCTAAACATCTCCTTTTTAACTTACAATAAGGCCTTGCAATATTTGTTAACGCGTTAACTATAAATCTATTAACTAACTATCAATGAGCAATATATTATTATAACATTTATAACAACATTAATATTGGCAATTAATAAAAAATACAGTTTAAACTTTTGATTTAAAAAATGTAATAGTAAATAGAGATTTTTATGAACTAAGATTAATAAATGCTGTAGAAGTATTGTTCAATGTTAGTTGATGTTAACTAATGCCATCAAATGGAACCCAATTGTAAAAACTGCTAACAAAATATAAAATCATTGGTTTGAAACATGAGGGTTAGTAACGGATTTTTGGGTGAACTATCCCTTTAAGGGTCATATTCAGCTGAAAATAAATTAATATTAAAGGGTTAGTTCACCCAAAAATGAAAATTCTGTCATTAATTACTCACCCTTATGTCGTTCGAGACCCGTAAGACCTCCGTTCATATTCGGAACACAAATGAAGATATTTTTGTTGAAAGCTGATGGCTGAGAAAGGCTTCAGATAGGCCTCCATTGGCATTCAGTACACTTATACTCCCAAGACCGATAAAAGGCACTTAAAACGTCGTTACAAAGTCCATCTCACCACAGTGACTCTACAATAATCTTACGATGCGACGACAATAGTTTTTGTGCGCAAAAAAAAATCTAAATAACACCTTTATCCAGCTTGTTATTGCCTTCCGCGTGTGCCTCCACGACGCATGCGCGAGAATATGACGTAGCGCCGGGGTTCGGGATTCCATGAAATGCACACTCTAACCCCATTTTGAGAACTACGCCGAGACCTAAAGCACGATCAATGTAGAATCCAACAGCTTAGACACGCGCGTCTTCCTCTGATTGTAAACAAATCACTTCTGGGTCATCTGTCCGAACGCCGGATCTGCGTCATATTCACGCGCATGCGTCGTGGAGGCACACACGGAAGGCAGTAACAAGTTGGAAAAAGGTGTTATTTTGATTTTTTTTGCGCACAAAAACTATTGTCGTCGCATCGTAAGATTATTGTAGAGTCACTGTGGTGAGATGGACTTTGTAACGATGTTTTGAGTGCCTTTTATCCGTCTTGGGAGTATAAGTGTACTGAATGCCAATGGAGGCCTTTCTCAGCCATCAGCTTTCAACAAAAATATCTTCATTTGTGTTCCGAATATGAACGGAGGTCTTACGGGTCTCGAACGACGTGAGGGTGAGTAATTAATGACAGAATTTTCATTTTTGGGTGAACTAACCCTTTAAATATTAAATGTAAGACTTGCAAAATAACAAAAATGGCTTTAGGCTATGTGCACCTAATTTATACAATGTACAAACAAACAGCCTTCTTTCACTGTCAGAGGGAGTCTAGTGCGTCTCAAACTAATGGGCTTTGTGTTTGGACATGTGTTCTGCACCCCAGAGTTCGCTCACCAGTTTGGAGTCGATTTTGGCATCCAGTCTGGCATTGCGGATCAAGTTTACGATCCATCTCTCAGCCTCCTCGGGGGTCATATTCAGCTTATCTGCCAACATGCTGCCCAGAGACAGGAAGAGCGATGGATGAGAGGGAGAAAATGAGAAATACAGAGATTGCCTAAGGTGAACAATGAGCTGTAGCTTTCGTCTTCAAACAAGTTCAAACATTCTCAGTGAAAATCAATCAGGGTGAAAAACACAAGCTGAAGACATGAATTAAGATGCACCACCACCACGTCTGTGATTAAATGTGGACACAACAGGGTTCCTAATTAATGGTGCGCAAAGAAACTTTTAAAGGGGTACTATTATGCTTTTTTGCAACATTCTTAGCATGTCAATTTGTTGTTTGAGCATGAAAAAGATCTGCAAAGTTACAAAGAACAAAGTCCACTCCAGTAAGCACAGTTTCTGAACTCACTGAAACGCCTCGATTATAGTCTTGAGTTTTCTTCCGGGAACGTACGTCACAATATTCCTCATTTAAATAATTCCCACTGAAGGCATACACGAAAAAATTGGTGAGGCCTGGTTCTATTGCATTAGTAGTGTGTTGAGACTCGTGTATATGGTAAGGGGCGTGGCTTTTCTGAAACACGCTTGAAGCGGTTGACCAATCACAACACACTGGTCCAGCCGATAAATCACAGCACACTTGAGGCTTCTTAGAGACAGGAACTAAACAGGGCTGCGTTTCCCAAACGCAAAAGCCTTTTTTAGTAGACCCTGAAAACAAAATCAAGACTTTGAAAAATGTCATAATAGGACCTATTTAACCCCTTAAAGACCTAGAATATTTTCGGGGCACCTGACTCGCCTGTACTTTTCTTTGCTTTTCTAACCCATTCTAGCAGTCAGCATCAAGTGCCATATATCCCTTTAAACAGGAGAATCTGACATTTCAAAAAAGCTAACTTGAAGCCCAATTTTACATTTATTTTGTCTAAAAGTTTGGTGTTTTATTACTACGTGAACTCTAACAGAACCTGTTTTTCCTTTAGAAAGTTATACTTGGATGTTCTAGATTCCCAGATGAAATTGTAAAACATGTAAAAATCCCTAACCGCTAATAAGAATCAATTCCGCCGGGACATTGTGTAGCGACTCGTTTGAAAAACTAATTTCAATGCCTCATCCGATGTGTACCGCTGTTTTATACTTGTTTTAGATTTGTGTTATGCTTTGTCGGAGAGTGCTCTCATGTAAATCTGTTATTTTGGGTTTGTTTTCATGCACGCAAATACGCACGCGCGCACGCAACTTCTTTCACTTTGTGTTTGTACAAATTTCTAAAGGAACATGCTAACTAGCAGATCAAAAGACCAAAACGTACGTTTATTAGTTGAGTAGATGATGGTTTCAACCAATCTGGGCACGGCGGTGGGACTAAGCATCAACAATCATTCCCGATTGGCTCAGAGGAACAAACCACATGGGTTTTTTTCACTGGAAAGTCCGGAATCTCCTCTTTACAATACTTTTTTAAGCATACAGATTGGATTAACAGATCAACAATTATTTTTAGCCGAGGGCAACTGTCTTTAAGGGTTAACAAGCATCCATGTAACACCTGTTAAAGTGATTAGTATTTTAGTTACTAATAACTAAACCATAAACATTTCTTACTTCATTTCAATTCACTTAATGTTAAACAGACACACAACAAAATAAAACTTTCAAATTAAAATGAAAAAATATAAATAAATAAAACTATAATTCTAACATTGTCTCAATGATACTAAAATAACATGTAACACACTGTTGTGCTCTCTATCTAGCTATCCTTAGCTCATTCTTCAGAATGTACACATTGTGATGTCTCTCAGCTTTTGTCAGATTTGGCTGGGTTCCATTGATCCTGGCAGCGCAGTGAATCCTCGCAGCACGCTACGCTCTTTTTACAGCGCTAAGAGGATTAGCGCACACTAGTCTATCAGGATTCATCCAGGGAGGGAGGGGATGCTACCTGATGCTGATGCACTGATGGATCCGGCAGAACGTCTCGAAGATGAACAGCCGTGCGTTTTCAATGAAATCCTCCAAGCAGGCCACCAAGAAGAAGTCGTTCACCAGCACCTTGAAAACAAGAATCCATTCAAATTATGTGCTTTAGAAGTTGAGTGAATATTGTTTATGGTCGACTGAAAGACTCTGAGACTGAACTAAGTGCTTTTAAAAATGGTTTAAATTTAACTTAAATTTTCCATTAAAAACTATTCATATTTTTTATACAAAATAAAGACTTTTTATTCAATAAACCTTTACAGTAAAGCATGTAATTTCTGCACACAAGTAGAGTAGCACAAACAGAATTGCAAAAATAATGGTCTAAAAATGATATATACAGTATACACCGATCAGGCATTATATATTGTGTTGGTCCCCCTTTTGCTGCCAAAACAGCCCTGACCCATTGATGCATGGACTCCACTAGACCCCTAAAGGTGTGCTGTGGTATCTGGCACCAAGATGTTAGCAGCAGATCCTATAAGTCCTGTAAGTTGCAAGGTGGGGCCTCCATGGATCGGACTTGTTTCAGCACATCCCACAGATGCTCAATTGGATTGAGATTTGGGGAATTTGGTGGCCAAGTCAACACCTCAAACTTATTATTGTGCTCCTCAAACCATTCCTGAACCATTTTTGCTTAGTGGCAGGGCGCATTATCCTGCTGAAAGAGGCCACAACCACCAGGGAATACCGTTTCCATGAAAGGGTGTACATGGTCTGCAACAATGCTTAAGTAGGTGGTACGTGTCAAAGTAACATCCACATGGATGGCAGGACTCAAGGTTTCCCAGCAGAACATTGCCCAAAGCATCACACTGCCTCCGTCGGCTTGCCTTCTTCCCATAGTGCATCCTGGTGCCATGTGTTCCCCAGGTAAATGACACACACGCACCCGAAAGAAAATGTGATTCATCAGACCAGTCTTCCATTCCATACCTTCTTCCATTGCTCCGTGGTCCAGTTCTAATGCTTATGTGCCCACTGTTGGCGCTTTCGGCAGTCGAGAGGGGTCAGTATGGGAGCCCTGACTGGTCTGCGGCTATGCAGCCCCATACGCAACAAACTGCGATGCGTAATCTGACACCTTTCTATCAGAACCAGTATTCTTCTTGAGCAATTTGAGCTACAGTAGCTCGTCTGTTTGATTGGACCACACGGGCCAGCCTTCGCTCCCCACGTGCATCAATGAGCCTTGGTCGCCCATGACCCTGTCGCAGGGTCACCACTGTTCCTTCCTTGGACCACTTTTGATAGATACTGACCACTGCAGACCGGGAACACCCCACAAGAGCTGCAGTTTTGGAGATGCTCTGACCCAGTCATCTAGCCATTGCAATTTGGCCCTTGTCAAACTCACTCAAATTCTTCCACTTGCCCATTTTGCTTTAAGGACAAAATGTTCACTTGCTGCTTAATAAATCCCACCCACTAACAGGTGCCGTGATGAAGAGATAATCAGTGTTATTCACTTTGCCTGTCAGTTGTCATAATGTTATGCCTGATCGGTGTATATAGCTTTTAGACACAAATCCCACATGCATAAACTGAAAGGGTGGTGAAAAGGCAGTTGAGATTACGTTTTCACATGTCTGAATGCTGAATGCTCCCTCTGGCCCAACTAGGCCATGTCTAAAAGAGGAGCTGCTTCATAGCTGTAGGTCTGAGAACTGACAGCAGAAAAGCCCAGTGGGAAACAGCATTAAATTACAGTAGACAGGGATTTGCAGTGGGTGAATGGACCTATGGCTCCAAGCAAAAGGATGAGAGTTCTCAATGTATGCCTCCAAACGATTCCAACTGGGGGAAAACAGTGTACAGTGGAAATCATAGGGATGACAGAACGGGTAGCTCACAGTGGGTGGTGATCTTACCGACTCGCACTCCCTCAGTTTTTTCTGCGCGCTGTCGAAATCAAAGTTAACGTAGAGGCACTCCACAAACTCTGTGATGGGATCCTTGTATGTGTATGACTCCTGTTGAGAGAGTGAAAGCAGAGCGAAACATTAATCTCGTGCTAATTTGACAGCGAGTGCCAAAGTCGAGGGTATAAAATGCGCCGGCACCCCAAGAGGCACTTTGACGACTACATTTAAAATGAGACGCTATTTCACAAACTCTGAATCAATGCTTAAAAGGAAGCACATCTAGTATGAGCATAATGGAATGGGATGACGCTTGTCCAGATGGAAACCTCAGAGGAGAACCTGTGAGCTCATTCAAAGAGGACAATCTTAAAAACAACCTGAACTCAAATAAACTCTCGGCTCAGATGAACTTCCATAAAACCAAGGGATGGTCAACTTGCTGGTTTATCTTAATTTTTTTCTGGAGTGTTTATTTTAGCTTTAACATATAAAACAATGTTGATATTGATGTAGTTAATCACTGTTATAATTACCATAACATTATTATATGATGTTCCTTTTATAATTCAGCCGTCAATATCTGAACGCATCTACACAATTTGACAATCACACAAAACTGAGTAAACCTAGGAAAATTCATTGTACAAAGGATCACATTAGCCATTTCGTTCGTATGTGGCTAACAAACATGTCTGGTAGAGACGACCATAAACCAGAGTAAAGGGGCGGTCACACTACACTTCTCATTCTATTGACTTCCATTAAAACATACACAAATGTGGGAGACCGGAAGCTCATCATCTCTGCATGTGCAATGTTTAGCGTGCATTTGGGAACATAGAAGGCACCAGTTACGCATTATTTGCACATTTGCATAATTTCCAACATTTTTGTAGGAAGATGATTACAGCATTTCAAATGTGTAACTAGATGCATTTGTAAATCGGTTGGTTTAGCGCAAAAATAAAAGGGTTTATCTCTTGCAAATTAGGACAAAAGTATTTTAATTTCCTACTGCCTGTAGCATGAAGTAAAAAATATCCTTGTGATTTTACAGTGCATTTGTTTTACAATATATGGCTACAACGACCATAGAAACAATAATATAAAATTGTTATTAGTATTATAATATTCTAATTTTTTGGTTTCCTAAAACACCAGTGTGAATGTAATGTAGACTGAGACACTATATCACTATATAACTAGAAAGAGGGTTGAGAGGTTGCTCATTTCAAGTTCAGGTAATGACTATTCACCAACTTTTTTCTTTGTTCAATTTGCACACTTAAAGGGTTATTTCACCCAACAATGAAAATTCTGTCATCATTTACTCACCCTCATGTCGTTCCAAACCTGTGAGACCTTTGTTCATCTTCATAATGCAAATGAAGATATTTTTGATGAAATCCGAGAGCTTCGTCCATGTAACTCCAGTGGTTCAACCTTAATATTATGAAGCAACGAGAATACTTTTTGTGTGCAAAAACAAGCAAAAGTAGAGTGAAGCTCCTGCGTCATCATCACACGCATGTGTCATGGTGCTCACGTGAACAGCATCGGCTGCCATAGAACTCGAAAGCGCTACACTGTAGCTTAAACTGCGTAAAAGACTGACACAGACTAGACAAAATTGTTGAATGAAGTCGTTATTTTTGTTTGTTTTTGCAAACAAAAAGTATTCTTGTCACTTCATAAAATTAAGGCTGAACCACTGTATTCACATGGACGATTTTAACAAAGTTTTTATTACCTTTCGGGCCTTGAAAGAGGTAATTACGTTGCTGTCTATGGGGAGGTCAGAGAGGTCTCGGATTTCATCAAAAATATCTTCATTTGTCTTCCGAAGATAAACAAAGGTCTTAAGGTTTTGGAACAACATGAGGGTGAGCAGGGCCGGCCCAAGCCCTTATAGGGCCCTAAGCATAATTTTATTTGGGGGCCCCTCGTGCCATCAATACGATTGACTATTGTCAATTCTTGATAATTCGCACAACCAGTATCAATGTTAATATTTAGCTGTATTGCTTACATCATGTCTGCCTGGCATGTTTTTTCTCTATACGGTTTTTAATTGTAACAGTAGCAAACCCACAAGAGGTCAGGTGTTAATATTCAAAGTCTCAGTGATACAGTTCAGACTGGGATATGTACTTTTTTTTAAGTAGTATCTTATGCTGAATATGCTCATTTTCCCCCAGGATTCTTTGATGAATAGAAGGTTCAAAAGAACAGCATTTCTCTGAAATAGAAAGCTTTCAAAAAACCTAAAAACATTGTACACAACTTTTTTCAACACTGATAATCATAAATGTTTGTTGAGCATCAAATCGTCATTAGAATGATTTGTGAAGGATCATGTGACACTGTAGACTGGAGTAATGATGATAAATTCAGCTTTGATCACAGGAATAAATAATACTTTACTATATATTCACATAGAAAACAGCTGTTTTTCATTATAATATTATTTCACAATATTTTAGTTTTTACTGTATTTTTAATCAAATAAATGCAGCCTTGCTGAGCAGAATAGACTTCTTTTCAAAACAAGAAATGTTGATTTCTTTTAAACATTAAACAGATTTGTTGTTTTTTTGCATTCCATTCGACTTTGTAGAAAGAACCTTTTTATTTTCTAAATTAAAACTTCCAAAATGCAGGCTACACAACTTATAATTTCAAGGGGACAACATACCTAGCACTTGCAGAAAAACATTTAGGCCTACTGAGAAACTGGAAGCTATGCTAGTGTAGCCTACTCCGTCCAAAACATGCAGCACGTCAGACAAGATATTCGCACTAAACCATAGCGCATTCTTAAATCCATCCATTCATAAAAAGGTTACCGGGCAACAGCTGACGAGTACGTTGTAGCGCCGATTTTTCCGCACCTTGGACTTTGAACCCCTAACAAGCGAATAGTGTCCAGCCGAGGGCGCCGCAAGCTCGTGCAGCGCAGTCAGAATCAATCCGTGCATATATTAGAAAACTTAACATTGTGCAGTTTATTTAGTAATTGTTTAAGGCTATTTCGCGATTTCAATCATCATAATAAGCAGCCGCTTAGTTCCCTTATGCCAGGGGTGTCCAATCCTGCTCCTGGAGGGCCACTGTCCGGCAAAGTTTAGCTCCAACCCCAATTAAACACACCTGAACCAGCTAATCAATGTCTTATTTGGCATACTAGAAACTTCCAGACAGGTGTTGAGGCAAGTAAGAGCTAAACTCTGCAGGACAGTGGCCCTCCAGGACCGAGTTTGGACACCCCTGCCTTATGCCTTGGGCCGGCTCTGCGGGTGAGTAATTAATTAAATTTCATTTTTGGGGGAACTAACCCTTTAATTTTGATCTCTCAAAGTGCACCAGATCGATTAATTTAACTTTACAAAAATATACGGCTGTATGCCCCCCGGATCGCCCTAGAGAAACCGATGTCCACCCAACACAGTCTAACAAAATCCTGTGGGAAACATCATAAAACGACCGTTGCAGCGTCCATAGAAATTTAATGTGAAATTTCCACGGGATAACTATATACTAGGGCTGTGCGATTAATCGAAAAATAATTGAAACCGAAATTCAGAACCTCTAACCGACGTATTTTTCCCATGTCGGTTATTTCGGTTTTAGTCATGTGACTCCGCCCCATCAGTCACATCAAGTGCAGTTTGCAGGCACACAGAGAGATGCAGGAGCAGTTATCTTTGTTTATAGATGCCCAGAATCACTATAGTAACTGCATGTTTTACACAGTCTATACAGGTCAGTTAATTGCCGTTCTTATAGCCTACGCCAGGGGTCGGGAACCTTTTTTGACCAAAGAGCCATTTTTTAATTTTTGGTTAATGCATTTTTCCAAAAGAGCCACAGAAAAAAATAATATTAAATTATTATTAAAAAACATGCTTTTTTCCCCAATAAAATTTCAACAATAGCCTAGTAATTATTAGGTCCATAACTAAAAAAAACACATATGCAGAAAACAATAAATAAATTGCAATATGGAATTAATTGTGCAGGGCTTTGTGAGGTTGAGTTATAAATCCTCTTTGTATGTGTGAACATCTACTGTGTTTACGTGAATACTCGACTTGGCATTTTGATATATTTCTGTAGTCTATTAATCTGACGTGCAGCCGAGGACAAAGCTGTGCTTGTCAGTGTTGCGCTCGGAGCGCGTGCACAACATCCTGTCAGTAATTCAATTGTCTTTCGTGACTTATCACGCTTTTATCATTCATTTTCGTCAACTGAAATCTGCGTGGATTATCATAAATACACATTTATTTATCACAAGGGTCTCTGCGGCAAAAGCGAAAGTACCCGCGGGTGAAATGTTTCGAAATGTCTCTTTCCACAACAGACCACCAGTTTCAATAAAAGGATATATTAAAGTTTGTATAGCCTACTTTTATATTTTCGCTGCTGTTCTAAAAATGGTTTTCGGTTACCTTAAACAAGCCACAGCTGCTTGAATCCCAGAGCAGAAGCTGTTACCACAGAAACGCAAGTGGTTATTGTTTGCTGTCGCGAGACTCGCGACTCGCGACACTCGCTAACAGCACTGAACGTGCGCGGCCAGTACAACTTGAATATTAGTTATTATCATACGTTTCATTAACTTCGGTTGGCTGTACAACAAGGGAATTGTAATTGGCTGCTTTTTTTCTGCAGAGAGCGGATCTCTGTTGATGTGTCTAATTTTTTTTATCGATCATTTACAGGGAGATGAGCCACATTATTTTTGTCAAAGAGCCAGGTGTGGCTCGCGAGCCATAGGTTCCCGACCACTGGCCTACGCGCTGACACACACACACACACACACACACACACACACACACACACAGACGGCGCGCGCAAGCCCCGAAGCCAGACCGGTTTCACTTTCGTCCTCATAAAGTTTGTCAAGTAAATGCGTTTAAAGGCTTGACCATTTAAATCGATTGTGCACTATTCAAAAACAACAATACGGAAAACGCATCCGTTCAGTGCTCAGCTTTTTTCTGTGACACAGAGAGCCGAGCCGTGTCGCGTCTCTGCCAACGCGCGGACCTCTTTCACCTGCGTCCTCAAAAAGCTTTGTCATTTGTATATGCTTTAAGGTCTACCAGTTTGAACATTAAAAAGTGATTTTAGACCATTAGATGTGTATTATGTTGAATAATGCCTTATAAATGTATTATAATGCCTGATATATTGTGACAAACGAACACTCAGACAGAAGCTGAGTGAGCTCAGAAGCTCAGCAGCGCAGAAACGAAGTGTCAACGCTGTCCTGTGACTAAAGTAAAGTCACTAAAGTACCTTAGAAACTCAACCGTTATAGGCATATATTTTAATACCTTTGAAGTAAGTACAAACCACAGCTTTATAATGAATAGAGACGGTATGAGTTATTCACACACACACAATCACTCTCTCATTAATGCATTCAAATAAATGTAATGTAGGCCTACGGTGTTAATTTATCTGTATCTGATGTACAACAAGCAGAAATCTGCCCCATAGACATTAACTGCTGAAAGCTGTTTCCTTCAAGTATTTTAAAATCACAAAGAAATGCACCTTTTCATTAGAAAAAAAAAATCCACCTTTAATAGTAGAAAATATTTAAAGTTTAAAACATTATCAGGAACTTACTCAAAAACCTTATGAGGGCAAAAAATAGAAAGCAAAAAAAAAGCAAAATAATCGTTCATTAATCGTAATTGAGGTAAAATGTTCAATTAATCGAGGTTTTTATTTTTGGTCAAATCGTTACAGCCCTACTATATTCCCACTAGCCATTCAGAAAATTCACCGGCTAGTTAAATCATGCTAACCTGTTGGATGACTTTGACCAGGTCTTTGAGGACCTGTCGTCGTTTCCTCACGTCCTTGTTGGTAATGACGGCCGTGGTCAGGTAGCGCAGAATGTGGGGGCACATGGTCTGAATTGCGTTCAGGTATCTGAGAAAAAGACAACACCCATCAGTAACGCAAACATTTTTTTAAATCATCACAGTTCAAAAGTTTTGGGTCAGTACGTTTTTTTTTTTTTTTAAGAAAATAAGAACATCTTTTTATTCAGCAAGCAATGCATTAAACTGATTAAAAGTGATATTTTTAATGTTAAAAAAAGATTCTATTTAAAATAAATGCTGCAGTGAACGGGGCCAATGAGTTTGAAGCTCAAAAAAGTGCATGCATCCATCATAAATATGGCTCCGGGGGGTTAATAAAGGCCTTCTGAGGCGAATCGATGGGTTTGTGTAAGAAAAATATCCATATTTAACATGTTATAAAGTAAAATATCTAGCTTCCTCCAGGCCGCCTTCCGTATTCAACAACTTAGATCCATATGATGGATGAATGCACTTTTTCGAGCTTCAAACTCATTGGCTGCGTTCACTGCCATTATAAAGCTTAGAAACATCAGAATATTTATTCATATAACTCTGATTGTGTTCATCAGAAAGAAGAAAGTCATATACACCTAGGATGGCTTGAGGGTGAGTAAATCACAGGGAATTTTTCATTTTAAAGTGAAATCACCCTTTAATGGAAACGACATCAATTCCCAATAGTTAAGCGACATTTAGAATAATGGGAAAATAAATTCGCAAAAGTTGTGCTCAAATCTGTAATGGAAGCACGGCTGCTGTGGTCTTTCAAACACTCAACACAGAGTGCGTCATCTTCAAAGTGTTCAGACTGAGTGACGCTCATTCTATGGTCATGCAAAAAAGCACTTTTCCCCCTAAAAAAAAAATGTACCGCTTTCAAGAGCAAATCTCATTAACAGAGAATTTTCCAACTACCCTCTCTGAAGTAATTGCTGTAAACACAACACACACTTCCTGGCAAGTCCCTTCAGCAAGTGACAACAAAAAATTTATGCAAATGTGGTGTGATGCACTTCTACATTCTTTAATGAGCAATTTGAGTGCTTGTAATAGAGGAAGAGGGAATTGTGTAGTCGCACTTACTGGGGCTGATAGAGGAACAGCTCGATGATGTTGTCTCTGCCTTTGGGGTGGTTAAAGAAGACAAACAGAGACCAGTGTATGAGCCATGTCCTCTGCTGCAGCGACTGAAGAGGGGAACTCACCGACTGAACCGTGGCAGGAAAGAAAAACATGGTTTAATTAAAAATACGTCAACATTGCTTCAGCCTTGTCATATGGTTGACGTTACATTACTAGCACGGACTAGTAAAGCAAACGAGGCCGCAGTAAATCCACACACATCCATCTTAACTGCACCGCAAATAAAAATGCCAAGCATTACTTCTCAAAGCTGATGCAATGTAAATGTCATCTTGGTCAATTTTGTGTGTATAGTTGATCTAATGCCTGAGGTCTGCTAAAGGACTGTTATATCTCAGCTCAAAGGAACATGGGTGATACAGCAAATTAACCAGCGGGAAGGATATTGGATTTCTCCAGCTGATGAAATATAGCTGCAAAGCTTCTATTATACAGGGGAGACAGAGGCTTGAAGGATGCCAGACAGACGTACGTTGTTGTCGATGGTCTCTCGTAAACGGGTCAGGTCCTCCATGGCCGCCTCCCAGTTCTGCATGAGGATCTCGGAGGCCAGTTTGCCCCAGAGAGAGCTCAGAGCGTTCCTGTCCGTGGAGGGAACCTGAGTCATGACAACAAAACATTTTGTTGGTATCAATTCTCTGCCAATTTCCACGATGAAATTTCATTGATCCTGCTCCCACAGATATACATTTTTCAGATATATTGTTGCTTCAGCATTGATGAAAATTGTCACGTCTCAATTGGTTAGGACACAATTTTGAAACCACAAATCTCTTTTATTTTATTAGAAAATCATTAAGAAAATTGTTCACATATATACCATTCAAACATTTGGCGTAAGATTTTCAAATGTTTTTGATAGATTATGTAGATTATTTGACATAGATTAATTAATATAGATTTTTTTAATGAAAAATACAGTTAAATGAAATATTACAATTCAAAATAGCTTTTCTATTTTAATGTTTTAAAGCAGACGTATTGAATTATCAGCAGCCATTAGGATTTTTTTGTAATTATTATTAATGTTTAAAACAGTTGTGCTGTGCAATATTTTTGTTGAAACCGTTATACATTTCTTTAAAGGAAAAAAAAAAGAACTCTGATAAACTCTCGGCTCAGATGAACGTTCATAAAAACATATTGGCATGCATATTAGCATGCGTCATCAAGGGATGGTCAAGTAGCTGGTTTATTTAGATTTTTTTTCTGGAGTGTTTATTTTAGCTTTAACATATAAAGCAATGTTGATATTGATGTAGTTAATTACTGTTACAATTACCAAAAGATTATTAATATGATCTATGAACTTTTATAATTCAATATCTGAATGCTTCATACATAGGTGCGGTCTACACAATTTGACAATCAACTCAGCAAAATCTATCACACAACACTGAGTAAACCTAGCAATTTCATTGTACAAAGGATCAATGAAACATTACATTATCCATTTCGTTCGAATATGGCTAGGCTAACAAACATGTCTGGTAGAGACGACCATAAACTAGAGTAAAATACAGTTACATGAACAAAAAACAGTTAAATGAAATATTACAATTCAAAATAGCTTTTCTATTTTAATATATTTTAAAGCGGACTTATAGAAATATCTGCAGCCATTATTACGAAACATTTTTTATTATTATTAATGTTTAAAACAGTTGTGCTGTGTAATATTTTTGTTGAAACAGTTATACATTTCTTTCAGGAAATGAAAGAACGGCATTAAAATGAAATATTTTGTAACATTATAAATGTCTTTAGTGTCACTTTTGACCAATTTAACGCATCCTTGCTGAACAAAAGAATACATTTTAGCAAATAAATAAATAAAAAATCTTAATTGTCCTAAACTTTTGTATGGTCTATTAGGGCTGTAAGGCAGCATTTAAGTATGAAATTGAATGAACAAATGTAAAAAATAAAACACTACAGAGACTTCACTATAAAATATACATTGAAAGCTACTGTATTGAAGTTTTTCAGTCAAGAGCAGTGAGTGATTTTCTCTTTGTCTTTAGTTGTTTTATTAAAATTAAAGGGATTCTAGTTCACTCAAAAATTTAAATTCTGTCATTGATTACTCAAGTTGTTTTACACCTGAATAAAGTTCTTTTTTTTCCATTGGACATAAAATATATTTTGAAGAATGTTGAAAACCAACCAGTTGCTGGTCCCCATTGTAGGAAATAATAATATGGAAGTCAATGGCTACCATCAAATGTCTGTGTTCAACAGAAGAAATGAATACAGGTTTGGAACAACATTAGAGTGAGTAAATAATGACAAAATTTTAGAGGTGAACTGTCCCTTTAAGGTCAAGCGGCAGCATGTTCACTAGGCTGTGCTGCTGTCAATTCAAGACCTGCACACATCTAATATACAGACACATGCCGATTTTATTTTCACTTTAGACATAACCGATTGATGTTAAATAATGTGTGTATTTGACAGTATTAGCGCAGTAAGACTACTTAGTCCAGTAATCACGTGTTTGACAGGCATTTAGTGCGCGCTCGGAAAAGCGCATGTTAAAACAGTGCACACGAATGAAATGTTTAACCAGCAAGGCTTTAAAATGCATGAAAATAATGAACTTTCGTGATTGTAAATAACTATAATGTTCGGTGAGCATAACTCTACCACTAACGTGTGATGTGAATGGATGTCGCGTTGTTCAGTATATTGGGATGGAGGCAAATGATAGAATGTGTACTGCAGCACTAATATATATTTTTTCAAAAGCAGATTTTGGTGACATTTTAATCGTCCACAATCAAAAATCATGATATCGCATACCCCACCCACACCACAGATTTGAGTGCTATATATAGTATATATATATGAGTGCAGATATATATATTTATTGTTCAATCAAATTATTAAAACAAAAATACTTTATTGCCGTTAAAAGAAAACACTCAGCGAAGAAACAAATTATTTTGTTTCTACTTTCTGCCAAAGGCAGTAATTTCACACTTCACAAATCAAATTAACCAAAAGCCCAGAATAAAACACTAGCAGTCTTGCTTTCATGAACAAGAACACTTACTAGCACACGGAAGAAGTAGAGATACTCCGCAGCCCCCGAGTAGTTGCCACATTCATACTGGAACTTGGCATAACGGTACAGCGTATCCAAATATTCCTGACGAAACTGAGGGAGAAAAATACAGAGATAACGCAAAACGTTGGTGAAATGAAATACTCAACGATGCAATAAACTGTTAATTAGCTTCTCTGAAAATAAAAAAGGAATAATTGGTTATAGTTTGAGGTACGTTGCAAAACTTACTCCATGTTTATCTGCTAAATATTCAAACAGCATCCTCCCATCTCTAAGAAAAAAAAGAAGTGCATGGTAGTTGTGAATTTGCCAATTCACACCAGATATTATATTTCAAGGTGCAGTAAACAGTAATATGATGACAGCAGACCTGGTGGACTGCATTTGTCTCTGAGTCTCAGGATCTTCAAACATCTTCACTATGGGTTCAGTCTCAGACTGGAGCTGCTTCAGCTGGGCCACCACTGTGGTTCTTTTCTCCCTTAAGGCTACACAGAGAGAAATTATTACATGTAATAATATACATGAAATATAGGTAACACTTTATTTTAATGTGTCCCTGTTGCACAGTACATGCATGTATTATAGTAATAACTATAAATTAGGCATAGTTACATGCAACTAACCCTAAACCAAACCTGGTAACACTTTATTTCAGTGTCCTTGTTACATATGTTACATGTATTTACCATTATAATAACAGTAAATTATGCATAATTACATGCAACTAACCCTAAAACAGATCCTAATCCTAACCTATACCTATAGTAAGTATGTGTTGTTAATTAATATTACGCAGTACTTAAATATATATCATTGTAACAATGACACCTTAAAATAAAGTGTAACCCCAAACCCTATAGTATGTACATATACTTAATTGAAGGATTAGTTCACTTTAAAATGAAAATTATGCCATGATTTACTCACCCTCAAGCCATCCTAGGTGTATATGACTTTATTCTTTCTGATGAACACAATCAGAGTTATATTAATAAATATTCTGACGCTTCCAGGCTTTATAATGGCAGTGAACAGGGTTCACGAGTTTGAAGCTCAAAAAAGTGCATCCATCCTTCATAAACGTACTCCACACAGCTCCGGGGGGTTAATAAAGTCCTTCTGCAACAAATCAATAGGGTTTTGTAAGAAAAATATCCATATTTAAAATTTTTAAATGTAAAATATCTAGCTTCCACCAGACTTTCGTATTCAACTTCTGAAAAAAGCGTAACTCACACAATGTATCACTAGGACTAGGGCGGTCTGGCGGAATTATATTTTACTACCTGGAGCTCTGTGGAGTACATTTATGAAGGATGGATGAACTTTTTTGAACTTCAAACTTGTGAGCCCCATTCACTGCCTTTATAAAGCTTGGAAGCATCAGAATATTTATTAATATAACTCTGATTGTGTTCATCAGAAAGAAGAAAGTCATAACACCTAGGATGTCTTGAGGGTGAGTAAATCGTGGGGAAATTTTCATTTTAAAGTGAACTCTAATCCTTCAATATCAGTACTAAAATGTATAATTACACTGTAACAGGGACACATTAAAATAAAGTGTAACCGAAATATATAGTAACACACACTATTTGATGTGAAAATCTTCATTACATTTAATTACTCAATCAGTGTTTCAAGGGCAGAAAAATGTCAATAAAAGTGCTTGTAATAAATGTGCCAGGCAACGTTACATTTACCTCAGGAAAGCAATTCAATGACCATAAACTCGTTAGCTAGAAAAATGTACTCTGGAAAGGAGTATGTTTTTATTTAAAACTCTCTTTAAGTGAGAGGGCACACACTTACAATGTGGAATCTCTTTGTCAGGATAGAGGTTTTTATATACATCCATGGCAAAATCCACCATGTTTGTTTCACTGAGAAGATCCAGCTTCCCTTGGAGAAGTTCTTTCTCATTGTAGATCTGAGGTGACAATAAACATCAGATTTAACAGCACCATATCAGGATTTCTGATTATATGACTGACTGTAAACTGAAGAGGAATTATGCATGATAGCATGATAACACTGAAATATTACATGTATATTTTCATTTATCTTACACACAACAAACAATACTTTTGTTGTCTCAGGTGATGGTATTCCATAGTAATAGTATTTTAACTTATATCACAACAATTAATGATGACAATATTCACGTATTTATGGCATAACATTACATGTTACTTTGGTGTTATTTCAACAATAATAAAACCATGTCCAAGTGCTAATTGTGTTAAGAGTAGAAATGGAAAGAGAGAACAGAGATACGGAATAAGAATTCATGCTTTAAACATAGCTGATCTGTCAAAAAATAAAAATAAATGTTTAATACAATTATCACTATGAGGTAATTTCTGATTTAATATCAGATAAGAAAATGTATCCAGACCAGCTGACTATCCGCCACACGTGGCGCTGCTCGATTATCGACCACCAATCAATTAAAAATATAACCGATCAACGAGGCATTTGCTTTACACTACTGCGGTTTATATATTACCTCTTTGACAGAGAGAAATTCCAGCAGCGGAAAGACCAAATGCCGGTCTAAAAAATGCGCGATCTTGGTGGTCAGATCGTACTCCGCCATTTTGGAAACGGAAATGAGCTTTAAAAAAAACTTTATTTAAACACTGTAGAAGCGGTGACCTACTGCACTCTACAAGCACTCTAAACCAGACACGTGCTGGTTGTCAAATTGAAATTCCCTCAAGTAGAGTAGTATGGTTAATGTTACTGTAAAACTGTACATTCAAGGTTTGTTTCCTCTGTAGAGTACATTATACATTTCTTTGAGGCCATGTAAGCCACAGTTTTAGCACATTAGGTCTCCCAGGATTTAGCTGACCAGGCTTTTTTCCCAGCAGGGAATGTTTGGAGGTTTTACCATGACAACACATATGGGAATATGATCATATGTTTTAATTATGTAAGTCTGACTAATGGTTGTTGTAAATTAATATCTCAAGAAAACTTTAGTGGGGTCAAATCAGAATAGGCTATGACTTTGTGTTATGAGACATGCATCAGTTTCATACATGTCCACAGTAGAAGACTAAATATTTAACTAAATATTCAAATACATTTTCAACTAAATTACTGATCTGCCCGCATTGTCACTATATGATAAATTGAAATGAGCTGATGACATCACCGTTTCCTCCAGAGCAGCTGTATATCAAATTCTGTTACATTATTTTACTGTTTAACACTGTGAAGCTGCTTTGAAACAATCGGCATTGTAAAAATCACTATATAAATAAAGGTAAGGTGACTTGACTGGACTTGTCTAGACATTAGGACTTACAGCATGCTTATCAGGCATTTTAGGGAGACATAGGTGAATAAGGAAGAAATTATACAACAATATTTTAATGAAATATTATGAAAACGTTGCCACGTTACTATCATTATTATAGCTTCTTTTTTCATTATGTTGCCCAAAGAACACATTAATATGAAAATTAGAGACAAAATTAATAGATAAGGTGGGGTAAGTGGTATTTCAAAACTGCTTTAGAAAAGTGTCTCAGCCGAGTAACAAACAAAACAAACCTATAGCCAATCAGCAGTAAGGGGCGTGTTTACTAATGACAGGGAGAAAATAGCGCTCAGTGCATGTCATTATTCAAAAGACATGACACAGGATGGACATTAGCCAAGCGACGACAGAAAGAGAGAGGTGGCAGATAAAAAACTAATGTGGAAGATGTCAGTGGAACAAAAGAAGGCATACGATCAGGCAAGTAGCTTTCCAGCGCTGGAGAGAACTCAAGGAGCGAAGGTTGCTTTATTTCTTCTCGATAGGCAAGTAACATTGATTTTGTTTTGTTTCACAGAACTAATATGCTTTTGCTTGAATATGCTCATGTGTCATGTTTGCTTGTTTGTCCATTTGCAATTGTATCGTCGTTCATTTAAGCCAGGGGTCGGGAACCTATGGCTCGCGAGCCATATATGGCTCTTTTCCGGATTTTATATGGCTCTCCAGTTTTCAAATGTTGACTGAAAAATACACCCTCGATGATGATAATTATTTTTAAACTATTAGCATACTTGATTAATGTAGAATTTAACATTATGAATATGTAAAATTAAATTAAATATTAGGGATGCCACAATTCTCAATATAATATTGTACCGTTCGACGGCCTTCATGGTTCAATACGCGCCTGTGAATTGCGGTTTTTCGGTTTTGCATTTAATTAAGTATTTTTCTACAAATTCAATCATTTGCCTCCATCCCAATACTGAACAACGCGTCATACATTCACATCACACATTAGTGGTAGAGTTATACTCACGGGACACTATAGTTATTCACAATCACGAAAGTTCATTATTTGCATGCGTTTTAAAGCCTTGCCGGCGTGTGCGCGGTTTTAACATGCGCTTTTCCGAACGCGCGCACTAAACGCTTGTCAAACACGTGATTACTGGACTAAGTAGTCTTACTGCGCTAATGCTGTCAAATACACACCATGTTTACATAAACACAGTCGGTTATGTCTACAGTGAAAGTAAAATCGGCGCGTGTCTGTATATTAGATGCACGCAGACTGAAAACAGGTCTTTAAAGCAAATTGAAAGCAGCGCAGCCTAGTGAACACGCGGTCCTTAAAGGGACAGTTCACCTCTAAAATTATGTCATTATTTACTCACTCTAATATTGTTCCAAACCTGTATTCATTTCTCATTTTTGAGTGAACTGTCCATTTAATGTTAATACAACAACAAAATACAAAGAGAAAATCACTCACTGCTCTTGACTGAAAAACTTTAATACAGTAGCTTTAATAAGAATCAATGTATATTTTATAGTGAAGTCTATGTAGTGTTTTATTTTTACATTTATTCATTCAATTTCATACTTAAATGCTGCTGTACATCTCTGAGCTGCCAGTGTAAATCTTTACATATATATATTTTATATTATACATACACTAGGAATGTGTACAAGGTTTTTTTTAAGGAAAGTTTTAAGTTTAAGTAAGGTTTTTCAATTATTTTAAGTAAAATAAAGAAAGAGAATTGCAATTAAAAAATAGTCTTTTTTCTCCTTAACCTCTTGCTGTTCCTGTCGCTTAAGAATAGAATAGCAAAAAACTGATGTGACAAGCCATCAGAACCGAACCGAAAACCGTGGTTAAAAACCGAGGTATGTATTGAACCGTGGACTAACTGTATTGTTGCATCCCTATTAAATATGTTCAAAAATATTTAGGTAAGACACTTACAGCTTAATATGATTGACAGCGGTGTTTGGCCTGTATAGCCTACCTTTCAGAGAGCTGAATTTTAATTGGTTAGGCCTGCATCATGTCTAGATCAAGTTAAGCAGCTATCTAAATTAAAAATCATCAACGAGAGCAAGATGGCAAAAAGAAAAAAAAGACGACGATTACCATTCATTCCGACCCCAACTTCAAAGCACTCAGCAAAATGATGCAGCAACAAAAATCTCATTAATGCAAGTATAAGGTACAATACTTCTTGTTAATCGCGTGTTTATGCTGCCCGTTTCTCTTTTTTTGTGTTAAAAATCAGCACTATATCAGTGAACAAAATATAGTGCTTTGTATATATTGTGTAATCGTTAGTTTGCATTTTTGCCACCTACTGGTGTTCTATACAACTACCAGAACTACTAACATTGCAAGTGGTATGTTAATGCTGTTGTTATTACATTAAAATGCATAAAAATGTGCAAATATTTCTAATAAACAGGTGTAAATTTTGCTGTGGCTCTTTTGAAAAATTTCTCTAAAATTATTATTTTTTTGGCTCTTCTTGGTAAAAAGGTTCCCGACCCCTGATTTAAGCGATGATAAAGACCCATTAATTTCAACACCATATAAGCCTAGAGTGTCTAAACCAAAAAAGAGTGTGTCCGAAAAGAAAGATAATATACTCCTAGTCCTAATATATGTTTGTTTCCCTTGGTCCCTGTTTTTGTGATCGATATAACCCTCTAATCTTGTCATAATTGTAATATATTCGTTAGTTGGACTGTCATGCTTGTGCTATTGACTTGTTCATGAGAACTGTGTTTGTGTTTTTGGGATGAAAGGGATGACTTTTTCACTGAACATTCGACCTGGATTACCATAGTAACACACATTGCTTTCACTTATTGATGACATCATATTCTCGGCCGGTTGCCACAGCAGATTCCGCCATAGTCGTTGCCTGGGTTACGTATGGTATGTGTGGAGCTATCAAAATAGGGGCGTGTTTGTTATGAAATCAACATCGGTTACCAGAAAGCCCTTACCCCACCTTTAATGGGAAAACAACTAATTTCTAGCCATGTTTACACACATATTGTGTAAGATAAAATAGTATATCACATCATCTTCTAATATCTTTCAAACCATAGTTGAGAATCTTTGTTGGCCTACAAATCTTTGTGCATGTTTGGAGCCGTTTTACAGAAGAATAGCCTGGAACCTAAAAATGGACTGGTATACTAAATATAATTTATATATATATATATATATATATATATATATATATATATATATATATATATATATATATATATATATATATATATATATATATATATATATATATATATATATATATATATATATATATATCCTGGTCCTGGTGTCCTCTACATAGGACATATATATATATATATATATATTTTTTTTATGTGTCTCAGGAGGATATGGGATTCACTTTAAACATTTGTCATTTAATTTCTGATTTTGATGACGGTAGTTAGTAATATAACTGTATGCTGTAGCCTATATGGGTCGTTCATTTTATGCAGAAAATTTGTTTAGCCATTTAAGAAAGCATTTTTATAAAACTAACCAAGTTATACCAAATTGAAAGTAATGATCAAGCTCTGGCACATTCATTTTATTAATTATAATCTGGAAATTTACACAATAGTACGTTTAGCAGGATGCAAATGAAGATATCAAGTTGAGAATTAGCTTAAATGAGAGTTATTGTGAGATCATGCATGTAAAACAAGCAACCTGGTCTGGAAAAAAGGACCAAAATCAACTTCCCTAAAAAAGATACTGTAAGCAAAATTAGGTGACCTGTTTTTTCCTATCCCAAAGGAATGTGGTGGTGCTAATACTTGCAGTCTGGGCATAAGATTTTGTCCTCCAACACTTTCTGTGATTGTAGATACAAGGGTTCATATACACTAACATGGCAAAATTTTCAACCTCTATTAAGTAATATCAATTCCAGAAAATTGTGAGTGAGTTAATCATATTTATCCAATATGTAATGTAACGCATTGCAGGAAGGAATTATGGACTTTTGTCAGAAAGTGGTTTCCATGGTAATTTTGCAAAGTAATTGCAATTATGCATTATTTCAAGGATACCTAAATGAATAAAGGAAGAAACAGATCGAGTCATCTGACTCTCAAGAAGAGAGCGACTTTCCTTATGATAGACATATCATCATTCTCAGTTAATTGCCAAATTTGTCATGCTACTCACTCTGTTAAATGCCACAGTACATCTTTTGATGTTTTATCTAGCATTAAATTAAAGTATGGCAAAATTTTAAAGAGCTGATTTCAAAGTCAATGCGTCTGAAGAAACAAAAGGTCTAGTAAACGCACTAACACTCAAGGCTACTATGCACGTTACAATTAATCTGTGATCTAACCAAACTTTAAAGTGGACTAATGAAAAATACTCAAGATAAGAGCAATTACAGACAGATATAATCTGTAGTTTATTTCCTAAAAAATATAATTTGCCCCAAGTGATAGTATTGGGCAGTTTATCAGATTAAACTCTAACAACTGAGACAAATTAAAACATATTATGGGAACATTTTAATTTGTTCCTCAGTCTTTCAGAGTAAACATGTCCTAAGATTACACTTGCCTATTAGTCATCACAATGAATATTTCAACCCATGCTGACTGATCTCTAATAAACTCTTAAGGACTATCATGCAGAGATACAAATGTATTGCAGTACTCTAGACGTGCTGTGTATGTGTACAATATATCAAAATTACATGGATAAATCTTCATGGGGCCACTTATATTTTTTATTTGAGTTTTTTATCGTATTCATTTGATTTATTTTTAGACCACTGGTTCTCAGTTAGTTTTGTTTTGGTATAATACTAATAATTATTACACAATTTTTTTTGAAGTTGTAAATAAAGATTTAAATAAAGATTATTAAAAGATTATTTTAAAAAGATTATAATTTATTCAAGAAAATACTATTTAAGTCTTTCAACTTCATAATTTTCATGTTTAAATCGATGTGTTACTTGCCTATTCTTTGTAATTATTTGTAAAATGTATTAGCAATTAGGAAAATGAAAATTGTTTCTACATTGTTTCAGTATAAGATGATTAATTGGACGATATTTTCCCATTTTGATATTATCAGCCTCAGCCAACAACCAACATTTCAAAATGGATTTATTGTAAAAAAAAACAAAAAAAGTATAAAAAATGTATGCATACTTTGCATACTTGAAATTATAATGTGAAATAAATAATAAATAATTTATGTTAATTTCCCTACATTTGTGCACATTTATTTTTTGTTGTTAAATGACATTAGTATTTATGTATTTTATATTTATTCATAATTATATTTATAAATAATTTTATATTAATATTGAATATGTGCTAAAATAATATCTGTCTTTTCTATGCCTAGTGTAGCCGTTATAGTCGTGATTCTTGGAGTATAGTTTTTCACTCTTTGAATGGATGAATTATGGTGCACTGCGGACATTGAATTCAAGATAATGACACATTGTGATGTGGAACAAAAAAAAAAACCCTCCATGGTAACTCTTGGTAACTCATGGTAACTCAATTATTCCGATAAATGTGACAGATATCATCCATAGCCTTGAACAGCAAAACAGCAGACCCACTTTTAATCGTACAGCAGGATGAGGGGGCGGGTAATTCAGTATTCACAAATTATATGGCTATAAAGGGCTCATTTAACAGAAGGAGCACGAGAGAGAATGGAGAGGAGACAGTGTAATCTGCATTACAAAAGAGGTCGGGTTTAACTAACCTGTAACTGAGCCATACTAGATAGTGCCAGTGCTGTTCCAAACCATTAATCTCACTTCTGTTTCAACTCCATTGTGGGTATTTTTACACTGGTGATTTTATCACTGCATTTTCCATAGCATTTTTTTTTTTTACTACGCCACATAAAAGCATTTGACTGATGGCTTCATTTATTCTGGACAGCTTCAGGAGCGGGTTGAAGGTGCTCCAAGGAAACCAAACGATGGTGGGGGTGTTGCCTGTGAGCTGTGTGCATAAGATTTAGTCTTCTGGCACTTTCCGTGTGCTTGATGGGTATCAGTGACAGAAGATCATCCTTAAGGGACAAATAAATAATCCATCCATGCATTTGGTTGCTAGAGTGAACTGACTCTTTGGGGAAAATGGTTTGTCTGCCTTGCTTGCAGATCTCAAAAGCCTAGCGGGTCATGTGAGTCATCAGCCAAAACAGAACAGATATAGGGGTCTTTCAAAAGCGCTGACTCTGTAGCAGTGCAGTCTTTTAATCTAAATCAAAGGATACAGGGTGACGTTTTTGATCGAGCATATTTCTATAAAAGTGATTTTATACATCGCAGGATGCTGAATTTTGTCTTGCTCTGGAGAAAAAGAGATCTCTGTAACTAAAATGTGTATTGACTTGTTGCATCTAGCATTAAAGAATGAATCTGAATTTTGTTAGTTATGTGACCTCTAATATTTCAAAATATTTAACTGTATTTCTACATCTTTAAAGAACCAATCAGTCATTTTCCCACTCATTAAGTTTCACATGTAAAAAATGACCAGTAGTCCAATATTTAAAGGGGACTTATTAGGGTCTACTAAAATAGGTTCCCTTTCGAACGGTTAGTCGTACTGTGTCGAATACGCTAGGGGGGGTTAACTCCTGTTCCCACTGAAAAGCTTATAAAATCACGCAGTGCTACTGCACAGCCATAGCAGTGAAGAGAGCTCTTGCACGCTATTGGCTGGCCAGTGGGAACTGCATGAACCAATGGCAGAGCGGCGTACCTGCGTGAACCAATCGGTGCTGAGCCACGAACCCGCCAATATGGACGGGGCATCTGCCTATAAAAGACGCTCGCTTTGCCATAAATTCAGATTTTTCTCCTTCAGTGACGGTGTACTTACCAGCGGAACAGCGAGAAGCCAGCCCGGCCTTCCTGCGAGAGAGTCAGCGACCTGATATCAGCACACTCTGTCGTGAGCGATCCTGCTAGCTGTCACGCCGTGTCCCCTGCGCTCTCCGGCACTTCGGTGTATCCTTTTTGCATTTCAAAAAGAGCAAACAACATTTTAATGTCGAGCCACCTCTGTGGCATGTGCAGCTCCGAGCTGCATGAGGAGGACGGCCACGGCGAGTGTGTACTCTGTCTGAGTAAGGCCAACGCGGATACAGCTCTCACCAGGTCGGGCTGCTCTCACTGCGAGGGCATGCTTATCTCCTCTCTTCGCCCGCCTCACCGCCCCTCTCGCTCTCCCGTTCCCTTTCCCATCCGAGCCTCTGCGGAAAAAGCGGCGGAGCCAGAGGGCTGAGTATTCTGAGGCCAGCGAACTCACGCCGTCCCAGTGTCTGCGTGACTCGCTTTCACCTGGAGAGAACATCTCTCCGGTGATGTTCTCACAAACAGACCTGCACCCTCCGCTCGACGCTGAGGGCCATTTTTTTTCCGGCACGTCTGACGATGACACACGAGAGCGGCATGATGACTCAGTGTCATTAGCCGCTTCAGATGTGGAGGATTGGTCGGGCTCCTTCAATGACCCCGCCCTTTCTACATCTCAGCAACGCAGCAACTCCAAGGCTGGTGTTGACGCCGAACTCATCCTCGTTCTCACGAAATCCGTCGGCCAGCTCGGCCTGGACTGGGCCTCGCCAGAGGAGCCTGCACGCAGCCGCTTGGACGAATGGTTCCTGCCGGGGCGCCAACAGGCCCCTTGACAGCGAGCTGCAACGTTCTTTCCTGAGGTTCATGAAGAACTGGCGAAATCATGGCATGTGCCCTACTCTGCGCGCCTCCACTCATCTACCTTGCACGCGCTCTCCTCTCTCAACGGCGCTGACAAGAAGGGATATGAGAAGCTTCCCCCACTCGAAGAAGCTGTGGCTGCACACCTCTGCCCACCCTCTTCGCTGGGATGGAAGCCCAAGGTTTCGCACCTGCCGGCCAAGCAGGCTCCACCCTCCACTCGATGGCGGTCCTGCAAGTGTTCCAAGCTAAACTCCTCAGTGCTATGGACGAGAACGGAACAGATCAGGAGGCTTTCCACTATCTCAGAAGCGCCACAGACCTGGCCCTTCGCGCTACCAAAGCGATAGCTCTCTTCACTGCTATGGCTGTGCAGTAGCACTGCTTAATTTTATAAGCTTTCAGTGGAATCGGGGAACAGGAGTTAACCCCCCCCTAGCGTTTTTGACACAGTACTGTGAGAATGTTCAAAAAACACATTATTTTTCATATATTTGACATTGTTGCAGCACCTCTCTTCCTAGTCTGTCAGTAACGCTCTGTTTAGCTTCTGTTTCTATTCTCCTTCTGAAAAGCACAGTGGGCTCTGATTGGTCGGCTGGACCAGTGCGTTGTGATTGGACAACCGTTTCAAGCGTGTTTCGGAAATGTCATGCCCATTCCCATAACTGCAAGTTTCACTACTAAAACAGCTACTAAAACAGTCTTCTCCCCCTTATTTTTGCATATGCCATGGGCGGGAATTATATAAATGAGTTTATGACATGTAAGTTCTCGGAAGAAAATTCAAGGTTATAATCGAGGCATTTCAGGGAGTTCAGAAACGGATATAGAGAATAACTCCCTTTGGAGTGACTTTGTGCTTTGTAACTTTGCAAACCTTTTTCATGCTCAAACAGCAACATTACACACTAAAGAAAGTTGAAAATGTTAAAAAGCATAATAGGACCCCTTTAAAAAAAACAAGTCTAAAATTCCAGTTATATGAGTATTCTAATAAAAGCTGTTTTGATTCACATAGAGCAGGTCACTTTATGTTCAAGAGATCACTAGACCAGCTGAATACTATTGACCTTAATCTCAGTAACCCCTTGAAATCAGACACTTTCGTTCACAGAATGAATTATCCATGGCTGCGACTAGCAAATTTCTACAATTGCAATTGACGGACAAGCATCGTTTTAGACCCCGTTTGTATTTATCGTTGTCCACTTGTTATGTAATTGACCAAATGTTACCAGGTATAAACAGGCCTGATGCTGGAGGTGAAACAGTAGTGTTTATGTTTCAGGGTTCCAGACAACTAAACACACCATCAATAATACACTTTAGTTGCAGTGGTTGGGAAAACGTAACATTATCTTTAATGTCCATGTCAGTTTTTCCTCTACACAACAACGAATGAACACAGCATGAGATGTGGTGTCTGATTTATGAACAAATGACTCTTAAAAGGTTAGTTCACCCAAAAATGAACATTCTGTCATTAATTACTCACCCTCATGTCCTTCCAAATCCGTAAGACCTTCGTTCATCTTCGGAACACAAATGAAGATATTTTTGATGAAAGCCAAGAGGTTTCTGAGGTTTTCTTTATGTTATGAAGCGACAAGAATACTTTTTGTGCGCAATATTTCACATATCGTGACCATTGCAGTGTCTGTTGAAATTATGTGACCATGGCATTTGGAACAGATTAAAGTGTCCTGTCTAAGTGAACGGGATTTCACCTGGATCAACATCTTTGATCCACCAATTAGATTTGGAAAAGTTTCAAGTTTCAAGTTAAGGCTTACAAGCAGGGTTAAAAGTGCTTCTACATCAGTGTTATGAACCAATAATTTCACTCTGATTTTAGGAATAAGTTATGGGCAGGGTTAGGTGTAAGGGTAGGGATATGGTTAGGACTACATTTTCGGACACGGGAACATGACTTACTTGGTAAAATCATGGTGACTGTTCAGACACACTCAGTCAGTGAATCACGTAGAGCTAGTGGCTGTGTCCAAAAGCTGAAAAATTCTGCCTCCGTTGAGCAGAATATGATAATAGATAGGAATGCAACAAGGCATGTCTGAATCCAATGACTGAGATGCATTCATTGAATCAATGTTTGAAGGCAGAATATACAGTATCCTTAGCTGCCTTTGATATCCCACAATCCTGTGCATTCCATTCCTTGACAGTTGAGCTAAGAAAAATGCCGTCTGAAATTTGCGGTTGGTTCAGTTAATTTGTAAATGTATGTTTTTGACCAATGTTTTCAACTTTTGATGTCATTTTAAGCAAGAAATGTGTACTTTGGTAATTAAATATTTATGTATTACCAAAACTCTCTTTTTTGTTGTAGATCATTAAACCGTTATGTTTCAGCAGGTACCTTTGTGTGCATATGTGTTGGATGCGCGGCAGCGTCGCCGGAAATAAACGATAATAAAAGATGACCCGTTCTTTTTCTGACTTAGCTACCCCATGTGCTTGTGCTATTCCGACAATAGGACAAATGGATTTGGAATGTCTGTGTCGGCGAAGTTAACCAAGAACAGTTACTGTGATGTATATACAGTGTTGGGAAGTGGGAACACTGAATTACATAATTTAATTACAAAATAAATGTAACTATATTCCGTATAATCAGTTACTGAGAAAAAATTTGTAATTAAATTACAGTTACTTATGAAAATGTTAACGATTACAAAGGGGGTTACATCTTAAAGGAACACTCCACTGTTTTTGAAAATAGGGTCATTTTCCAACTCCCCTAGAGTTAAAGTTGAGTTTTACCGTTTTCGAATCCATTCAGCCGAATCCATTCCTGGTCTGACGGTAGCACTTTTAGCATAGCTTAGCATAGATCATTGAATCTGATTAGACCGTTAGCATCTTGCTCAAAAAATTACCAAAGAGTTTTGATATTTTTTCTATTTAAAACTTGACTCTTCTGTAGTTACATTGTGCACTAAGACAGACGGAAAATGAAAAGTTGTGATTTTCTTGGCCGTTGAACTTTACTCTCATTCCTCCGTATAATCAAGGAACTTTGCTGCTGTATAAATCATCTCTCACAAATGTCTCCATGGTTACAAGGCATGCTCCCTGTGCAAGCAGGTTGTCACATTGGTTATGTTGAAGAAAATAGTTAGTCTATTTTCAAGCACTACGTAATATCATTGCGCCTGCTGCACCCATGGTACGGCACAAAGTTCCTTGATTATTACGCAGGAATGAGAGTATAGTTCCTAGCCATATCGGCCAAGAAAATCACAACTTTTCATTTTCTGTCAGTCTTAGTACACAATGTAACTACAGAAGAGTCTAGTTTTAAATAGGAAAAATATTGAAACTCTTTGGTCATTTTTGAGCGAGATGTTAACGGTCTAATCAGATTCAATGATCTATGCTAAGCTATGCTTAAAGTTAAGCTATGCTAAAAGCTATGCCAGATCCGGAGATCAGATGAATGGATTAGAAAACGGTAAAAATCAACTATTTAACTCTAGGGGAGTTGGAAAATGCATTCTAGTGCTGGAAATGTAAAAATAATTTAATTCAGAAATTAGAAAAGGGCGCAAATATAACAGTTCACTGCAAAATATGTTTAAAAATTAAGGTTTCAATGTTGAACCTGTTATGTTACAATGTTCACCTTAATCAATTAACAGTTTAAAACATTCATTAGAAATTTAGAAAATGTATTTAAAAAGTAATCAAATGTAATCATTACTTTAATAAATACGGTAGTTACATTTTAAACAGGATAACTTGTAATTTGTAACATATTACATTTTCCTTCCCAACACTGTATACATTAGTTTCGAAGGACTCATATCAGTCTGTTTACTTATTTGTTTTTGACAAGGTGTAATTAAAGATACCTAGTCTCAACAGAGTCTTTGAATTAATGACTGGTATGGTATTCTAAAGAAATATGCAAATCATTATTTTCCCCTTTATTCTAATATTTATTTTTTATTTTTCCTGAAGAAAACCCCACATTGTGTCAGGGAAAGCAGGTCATAAACACTCTGGTGTTTAAGACGTTCAGTACCAAAGTGTTCAGAGCACTTAAAAAACTAGATCAATACAGAATGGAAACTTCTCATCTTCTTGCCTCAAGTCTATTGACAAAGCCTGAGAGGAACCTAGCATGAAGTATAATAGCAGCATAAATCAAAAGAGAGTAAGTAAAGCTTTCCCACAGCGAGATTAATCTCACTTTGCTCTCAGTGTTAAATTATGCATCTCACAGAATTATGGGGTGTAGGTTATGAAGTCCACCTACACCCTCCGCTTTTGAAACTCCACACATGATGTCATGAGTCAGCGCTTTTCATACGCCGCATAAAAGAGAATGATTTGCACATATTGTCTGACAGTTCACCTATCCTGTTCATAAAAACCCAAAAAGACATCACTGTCTCCAATATTGTGCGCCATCCATCACTGTCTAGAGTCCATATGCACATTAATGAGTTCTCTGAAGCATTTCCCCACTTTAATTCAGTCTCTTGTAAACTGTAGAAGCGGTTTCATGGGGAAAACATCATTTACGCCACTATAGGTCTTTTTTTAATGGATGGAAAACAACAACCAGAACTTGTTTTCTTTGAGGCTTACAATTAGGAGCGCGAAGTTAGACAGCGTTAACTCAGCAGCAAACCTCAGCAGTATCGACTTCACAATTGATGTTACACATATTCAAACCTCAGCAGGGTTCTTTCCTTAGCAACAAGGGGAACTTGGTTTCTATGGATATGTGCCCTTAACAGGACAGGAAAGAGAGAGAGAGAGAGAAAGGGACACTGCTGTGTGGGCGATGCAAACACGATCCCAGCTGGCTCTCATTAACTCACCAGCCAATCATTGTAGATCTATATGTACACTGTGTAACAACAGGCACAGAAAGTCAACAAGGTGAGGCGTTCACTGGTGCACAAATACTTGCAGGATCTTTACAACTGATACTAGCTTCAACTTGAAATTTAATGGGTGAAAAGAACTTGCTCTGGCAGACTTTTTTCTTTTCACAGAAAAAAAGGGATGTGGCTTTGCTTTTTGCATTGTTGACGTCTTTAGTAAGGTACGTTTCTCTTGTTTAAGCATCACCTGACACCCTCCAACTCTTCTTTTTTTTCTCTGCTGGCATGCGAAAGGTGCCACAACTCTCATGGGACTCATTACCCAAAGACTACGGGTTAAGAAACGATTCTGGAAATCCGTAAAAAGGTTGCTCCGCTCCCCTTACATCTTCACCGTCTCAGTATAAAAATAGCATTGTCAGAACTGAAAGGAAAAGCTCAATTTTGATTGACCCATAACCCACAGTTACGGCATCAATATGAGAATATTCAAGCACCTCACATATCATGCTTCCATGGTTGGTTATAATTATTATTGTTGATTATTGTTTACTCATACTTACTATGACTCATATCAACACTCCTACAATAAACTGGTGGCTTTCACCTGTTGGAAAATAAATAAATAAAAGTTAAAAAATGTCACTTGGAGGTTGATTTCTATAGGGAAAGTGCACATAGCAATGTGCTAACAGCCACTCAAAACCAACTATCTCGTGGCAGTGTGTACCTATTTTACGCTTGGCAAATTAGTAGCTAATTTGTATGAATTTGTAAGTTTTCGTACAATCTGTTCAGTGTCAGTTATTTTTAGGGGTGGGGTTAGGGGAGAACGTTTATGCTTACTTTTTTTTTTAAGCGTCATACGACTCGCATCACACAAATTCGCCAGTTACATTTTCCCTCGAGATTGGGTTGCTCACAACACCTTAGAAACCTTCACTCTGAAAAACACTGTGTTAAAAACAACCCAATATGGGTTGTTTTTAACCCAACACACAGAGAAAAAGGGTACAACCGCTTGTCACTGGGGCAGTACCCTTAAAAAGACATCTTTGTACCTTTTTTAGCACAAAAAGGTTCATACTAGTACCTTAAGGTACGTATTTGTGCTCCAAGGTACTAGTATGCACCTTTTAGGAGTAAAAAAAAGGTAAAAAGATGTCCTTTACTGTCCCAGTGACAAACGGTTGTACCCCTAAAGGTACAGTTTTGAAACCCTTTTTCTCTGTGTGAAGGGCTGGATAAATATAGGACAGAACACATGTTGGGTTAATTTTACCCAGCAAATTGAGTTGTTTATTTAACCTAGCATAAAGGGTTGATACATTTTTATTATAACACTAGCTTTTTTTCATGTACTTCATACATGATTGAATGTTTACAAACTTGAATCCTCTAAACTTTAAAAAAAAAAAATACTCCACACAACCACTGGTTTGCATGATAATTCCTTTATTTTCTATCATATTTTACAGCATAGCATCTTTTATATAGTTTTAATACTGCCTACATTTAAGCTTGTTTAACATATATTATAAGTAAAAATTAAACATTTAGAAGTGATTCAAGTGTAATCAACCAGTCTCTGTAACGCCATAATGGCGCTGGATCTCGTGCCGGAGCTTGTATCATGTTCAGTGGGGGAACTTCTAACTTCCGACCGCCGCCCTGCGTTTCACTCGTAGCCGAAATATGCTGTGACTGGTTCCATCACCTGTCCATAAACAAAGAGTGAAAAGCTCTGAGGATACATTTTAACATTCAATGTATTTATATTATATTTTTGTATATTTTTGAGTAAAATCCTAAACTTGTCTGCAAGGCAGCATCAGGCATTTCCACCACGCGAAAAGACTCATGTATAGGTGACTCACATCACGCCCCTGTATGTTGCTTTGCATAAAATTAAACAATGTAGGCTACAGAACAATAACAAATTTATAGATAAAATAAATGGACACAAACCTGTATTTTACCGAAGACATGAACCAATTTGACAGAGCTGAGAACTGCTCTCTCATGAAGGGGTTGCAAAAAAGCCTGCAAGTATCTGGGTAAGACAAAATCTACCCAAACACTGGGTTACGTCTGACCCAGAAGCTGGGTAACAGAAAAACTTCCCAAACACTGAAAAAATAATCCCAAAAAATGTCCCAAAAGGCTCGACCCAGGATTTGGGTCCAAAAAATAACCCAAGATAGTGTTCCTTTGGCTTTTGTCTGTAACTAATTAGAAATTATAGAAAATCACTTTATGTAGTCATCATGAAAATATGCAAATTAATGTCTTTTAAATGACATTATATTATCGAAACTAAAAGTGTTTAAATTAAACATTCCCCTTTCTCAGTGTTTTCAGTTACGCTTCAGTTGGCAAGCTAACAGCCTAGCTCAGCATAGTGGTAAGAAAAGCTTGAGAACTTGAGTTAGCTTGAGAAAGATAACAAGCTATGCTTTTGATGTTCCAAAAATGTAAAAATCACAGAACGTGTGCAAAACTCTCCTGCACAGTATAGGTCACAGTAATACATCATCAACAAGGCACAATGAGGGTCCCAGAAATTATCTATAGAGCACTGTGTTTTTCCCCAAGGTGCCTTTATTTCCGCCACCTAATTTGAGAAACTGCCGCTTACGTTGTGGTGTCATAAATTCAGATCCTATTGAAGTAAGCGCGGCTGCTACATTACTATGCAGCTCCCTGACTATCTGTTTCCTGTAGCCTTGTGACTAAGGCATGCTGACTTCATTCTTTGGTCTCCCTGATGCACAATGAGCTCCCGAATCAAAGCAATGAATGATGAACTAGTGCCTTTTCACTGGAGATACTTTGCTTCATGGTCGCTGACTTTTTTGTACTGTATAACATTTTATTTTTACTGTTGCTATGCAACAAACTCTAGGTAACAAGAATCAATTTGCCGAACAGGCCATTAAACAGCACGAACGGTGAGGAATGTCCAAACGACTCGTCTTGCCGAATAATTACACCAAACAGAAAAGAAAACAGCAGAACTGACGAGCTGGCCAAACTGTCACTCACACGACATGCAGTATAACTGACAACTCTGTATCTCACAGACATTCTGGACTGGACTTCATTTTATTGACATCTTTTCACTCGGACCGGCTTGGACTGGTTTTTTATCCAAAGAAATAAAGTGAGATGATATGTTGGGATGTCACTGCGCCACAAGCAATTTATGATATGGCTCAGCTATGTGTTGTATCGTGTGTATGTGCACACAATGACCGTAACGTTGTCCCTTGAGACAATGTCCACACCCACTCCCTGACCCATACTGACCCTGTAATCAATTTAGCCCCATTTCCTGATGCCAGCGGCCCTAAGTGATTGAGTTATTATACTGAGTGCTGGTTAGAGCAAATGAGAGAGGTAGACAGGGAAAAAAAGAAACAAAAGAGACGGCGACAGCCAGAGAAGGAGAAATGTCATATAAATCAGTTCTTATTTCAGTAGACGTGGTCATGCATTGTTGACATTTCATTAATTGCTATCCACACCGCTGTGTGCAAACTAAAAATACATGACATGTAAGAATACGTGCCACCTCCTCCTCTCAGAAACAACACCCATCTTCAACCATATCAAGGGCACATGCCTGAGTTTGGTTTTACGACAAACCATTAAGCTTCATTAAAACCACAAGTGATATTGGTAACCTGCAGATTTAATAGCTGCAATTTTTTACAAGCGTACCCTAGGTAAGTGATCTCATGCAAACAGACACTCGAGGGGGCTGTTAAAACACTCATGTGTGTGCTGTCACGTAGAAATGAGATGAAAAGAACACTGGTGTCAGGAGTCTTGGATGCAGTGCTGGTGTATAGCGAGGGATAATCTGATCCGGCCCTCGGTAAGCGTTTCTTCCGCACTCCTCAGCAGAAGCACCAACAGAGCATATTGCTTGTTCAAAGCCTCATCGGCACATATTTTACGTTGACCCGCAACCTGAGGCTTATATGTCTAGATTCCGCTATGTTAAAGGGATAGTTCACCCAAAAATGAAAAATTACCCCATGATTTACTCACCCTCAAGCCATCCTAGGTGTATATGACTTTCTTCTTTCAGACGAATACAATCGGAGTTATATTTAAAAAATGTCCTGGCTAATCCAAGCATTTTAATGGCAGTCCAAAATTTTAAGCGGCTCCGGGGAGTTAATAAAGGCCTTCTGAAGTGAATCGATGGGTTTTTGTAAGAAAAATATACATTTTTAACATGTAATAAAGTAAAATATCTAGCTTTCGGCAGACCACCTTTCGCATTCAACTTACGAAAAACTTAGCGGAACTGGCGCCTTCTGCGTAAAACCATGTCTACACCGGACGCAAGCGCAATGCAACAAAAGACAATAGAACCCATTATAATCAGTGATGCTGTCTACACTGGATGCAGCGCGACATGATCCCGACAGTAAACTGTTGCCTCGTTCTATTTATGATATAATACTTCTCATAGGAAGGACAAATGGATTTGCAATGGTCGCTTTGTCACGTCCAGTGTAGACATCTTCTAGCTGTTGTGTCGCGGTGCGATGCGTCGACACGGTGTAAGCGTTTGAACTGCGCGGGGCGTTACACTTTACGTAAGTTGAATACAGAAGGCGGTATTACACACTTTATAATGTGTTAAATACGGCAGTGGCTCAGTGGTTCATGTAGGTTATTTACTAACCGGAAGGTTGGTGGTTCTATCCCCAGTTCCACCTGACCAAGTGTTGAGGTGTCCATGAGCAAGACGCCTAACCCCAGCTGCTGATGTGAAAAGCCACCGCCATCGGTGTATGAATGGGAGAATTAGGGGCAATATGTAAAGCGCTTTGGTGGCCATGGGTGTGTTGAAAGCGCTATATAAATGTATTCCATTTACCATTAAAGGAACATGCCGACTTTTTGGGACTTTAGCTTATTCACCGTATCCACCGTAAGTTAGATAAGTCCTTACATACCATTCTCATCTCCGTGTGTGTCATAACTCTGTCTGACGCACCCACCGCTAGCCTAGCTTAGCACAAAGACTGGAGGTAAACGGCTCCAGCTAGCCTACTGCTCAATAAGTGACCAAATAACACCAACATTTTCCTATTTACATGTTGTGATGTGTATAGTTACATTGTTTACTAAGACCGACGGAAAATGAAAAGTTGTGATTTTCTAGACCGATATGGCTAGGAACTATTCTCTCATTCCTGTGTAATAATCAAGGAACTTTGTGGCGTACCATGAGTGCAGCAGCGCAATGATATTACACAGCCCCAGAAAATAGGCTAACTTCCGTCAACATAACCAACGTGACAACCTGCTTACACAGAGAGTGTGCTGGGGACTATTTTCAGGCGCTGCGTAATATCATTGCGCCGCTGCACTCATGGTATTGAGCAGTAGGCTAGTTGGAGCCATTTACCTCCAGCCTTTGTGCTAAGCTAGGCTAGCGGTGGGTGCGTCAGACAGAGTTATGGCACGCATGGAGATGAGAATGGTGAGTATGGACTTATCTAACTCTGGGGGATCCGGTAAATAAGCTAAAGTCCCAAAAAGTCGGCGTGTTCCTTTAAATATGGATCTTTTTCTTTCAAAATCCCAACGGTTCGCATCAGAAGGCCTTTATTAACCCCGCCGGAGCTGTATGGATTACTTTTATAATGGATGGATGCACTTTGGATGGCTTGAGGGTGAACAAATTATGGGATAATTTTCACTTTTGGGTGACCTATCCCTTTAAGGGTTCCTAAATCCTGTCATTATTACTCACCTGCATGTCATTCCAAACCTGTTTGACTTTATTCTTCTGCTGAACATAGAAGATATTTTGAACACGGTTCCAAGTCAATTCTCTTTCCTCGTTTCTGACAGCTTGTGCTTTGGGGGATGAGAATCAACACAATGTGCCTTTTGCTGCGGTCTGCATTCTGGATTCGGTTCTTTCAGGTCATTACGTGTTATGATGTGTGACTCTAATGGGGTTAGTTGCTATTGGGAAGGAGAAACATAGAGCAGTCATTTCCCATGAGACTCCTCCAGTACACTGGCATGCTGATGAGAGGTAGAGAGAAAAAGGGAGAGAGAGAGAGAGACATCTGCTCACACGTTTCCCGCATCCCATGTGCATTAAAACCACTGATATTCTCTAAATAAACGAAGCTCACAAAATTTTTTGTTCAAACCTCCCTGGTGTGCATTCACTTTGCCTCTATTGCAAAGCTGTTTATCGTGTGCATTTTTATGTAAATGCGAATGCAAATCTATATTCGACTGGCTTCAGAGGCATTGGAATAAATCTCCGTCCCTCCTGATTGGAGAGGTTTTCATACATTGACTGATGATTAAGTCAGCTGTCAGACATAGTCTGCCAAGCCAAGCAAAAAAAAAAAAAAGCAGAATATACAAGAATGTTTTTCTTTTCCAATGTGACAAATGGCGGACACAAATTTGGCAAGATAGTTGTGTGGTCCTATATGTTAGTAAAAAGTTGTATACGCAAAGAAACTGATCACACCAATTGAGACGCTTATATAACTGCACTTGTAAAGCATGCCGTATATTTACAAGAACATATGCTTTGGAAAAGCGCACAAACTCGCACAAGGACATTGTTCACATAAACAGATGTAACATTTAATTGTCCTTTACATACAGAATAATTTCAACCTAATTGGACCCTTAAAATTACTTTTGTTGATATGACAAATGTAGTGGTAATTTAGAAGCTGTTATGATCATTTGAAGAGCTGACAAGATATGTTTTTTGGCTTTAACTCAAGACTTCAACAGGACCTTCATCTTCATCAAGAGACAAAAGCGAAGGAGCACCGGTCGGGCTCGCGCCACTTCTGACATTTATAGAGCCGTACAGTCTGGCTTGGTGCTTGGAGTAAGCAAACGCTTGTCTCCTGATCATCTCCCCTTTATACATGGAGATCATCAACAGGGTTGACAGTACCACACCTCCGAGTGTGAGGAGGCACAGCCCTGCGATCACACACCTGTCCAGGTGAGCGCCCACTCTGGCGTTCTCTCTCTCCAGGCGCTCCATCTCCCGGGCGGAAACTGTGTCGGGATTCACTTTGACGTCACGTGGGACCGTGTAGGAGATTACAACCAAGGAGATCCCAGTAACTAAAAAGGTAACAGCCCCTATAAATCCATAATCCACGGACTTTTCCGATGAATCCACCATGAAATCGTCAACTGACAGAAGGGAGCATTCCGGGGCGCCATCTTGGAGCTCTTTGGATGAATTCCAACTGAAGTTGTCATAGTTGTCCTCTAACAACTGACCGTCTTTATGGTCAGTAATGTCAGCCACACCTGGAAAAGCTGTTTCAAACTGCTCATCGTAACATACCTCAACTTCTTCGTCGAATCCCCATTCATTGAGTTTGCAGAGTCGTCCAATTGGCAGAGTCGCTGTCCATGGTTCTGAAAGCCTGTTCGCCTCATTAACATTCTCCTCCAGATACGCCTGGCAGCACTCTTCATTGGAAAGGGCCCTTTCATCTGCACACACTGAGTGATGACTTTGCTGGTGTTTTAGGGACCAGTCAAGGTGATCGGTCTGGACAGCGTCTTGACCACAAAAGAGGACTTTAAGATCAGCCATTTGAACTTCTATTCGTATGTTCATCTCATAGCAGGCTGGCCCTGTAGTATGAGGACAAAAAAAGGTATGAGGGCAATGAAACCCTTTCAGTTTTAATTATAGCACAAAATGTGACCATGGACCACAACACCAGTCATAAGTTGCACTGGTATATTTGTGGCAATAGTCAACAATACATTGTACAAGTCAAAATTAAATAATTTTCTTGTATGCCAAAAATCATTAGGATATTAAGTAAAGATCATGTTTCCTACTGTAAAAGATATATATATTATATATATATAATTATTCTTATTAGTAATATGCATTGCTAAGGACTTCATTTGGACAACTTTAAAGACGATTTTCTCAATATTTATATATTTTTCGCACCCTCAGATTCCAGATTTTGGGCCAATATTTGTCTGTCCTATCCTAACAAACCATACATCAATGGAAAGCATATTTATTCAGCTTTCAGATTATGTATAAATCGCAATTTCAAAAAAAATTACCCTTATGACTGGTTTTGTGGTCCAGGGTCACAAATAGTAACACAAATATTTTGAGGGAAGAAAGTGTATTTTCACATCTGTTTATATGTGAAATAATGTAATGTATGAACATGTTAAAGGTGACAGAACTGTTATCAGCAGATATAGCATGTTATATTGTTTACTTTCATATGTAGGCCTATACAAGCGTTCCATCTAAATGATAAATGTTATACATATACATACAGATACACAGAAAGAGAGAGAGAGAGAGAGAGAGAGAGAGAGAGAGAGAGAGAGAGAGAGAGAGAGAGAGAGAGAGAGAGAGATGCGTTTCAATCTACATAAACTGGATGGATTCACAAAGATGAGACCACTAGGCTATATTTACCACAATTGTGAAAGTAACTAACAAACGCAGTCTGTTATGTTTTAAGCATATATATATATATATATATATATATATATATATATATATATATATATATATATATATATATATATATATATATATATATATATATATATATATATATATAGCCTATAATTTATAATTATATATAATTTTTGACATCCACGCCAAAAGATGTTACAGTCCACCCAACCTATATCCTACTGTTACAACTCTCCCTGGTAACGGGGTTGATTGTAACCACAGCACTCCTTATACACTTGTCATTTACACATAAAGTTACTATTAATTTAAAGCAGGCACAACATGTATATAACAATGTTATATCAAAGTTTGCGGGGGGAAATAGAGTTACAAATAAAATGTATTTCAAGACTTTCCCGTCTCTCCTATAGCCTAGCTTGTACGTCTCATTTTCATACAGTTATCAATATTCAATATTTGTAAAAGTGTGAATACTTACATTTGATTTTTCGAATTAGTAGTTAGGTTCCTTTTTCACGACCGAAATGTTCCAAAAGTGCGTTTTATCCGGTCAACAATACTTGTTGTAATAGCTAGAGCTTTAAACGGCGAGTGAACATCAGCACTGAACAGAGTAGTGAAGCATTTCCTGGGTTTCAGTCTCAGAAAAAGTAGTCAGGATGACAAGCATTGGGGAAAATACGTTGCCTGTCTTGTGCCTCATCTGTTACGCCGTATTTGGTGTCACCGTAAACTCACAGAAAATAAAGGCATCGCCTACCTTCTCCGAACAGCGTCTCGCTGGCATTCCTGCAGGGCTCGCGCTCCGTTAATTAAGTGAAGCTCGTCCTGTTCCACCCGCGCGCCGCGCTCAGGTCGCCTCAATGCTCCGCGAGCCTCTACAAGCGGCACAGACGAGGAGAGGAGGAGAGAAGAGAGGGAGGTTATAGTGTCGGGGGGGAAATGAAGCCTGATCAAACACTTTCATGCTGTTCTCCTTGTGAGATTCATGACGCAGCCTATACAGTTTGCATGCCCAAGCTGTGTCCTAAATTAATTATCCTAGAAATCAACATCATTAAAACGTTCTTGAAAATACATTTGAGAAAACATCAGATGCCAATCCGCTGAAATGTATTTTTGATTGCTTTTTCAAGACATAATACAATGTCACAATAGACTATGAAATCTCTAAAGTTGCACGTAGCCTATCATGAATACAAGTCTTAAATCTATAACAATCGTATTTATTTGTAAATAGGCAACGTATAGAGGAGATCAGGACTACTTGTAATAGGGGTAAGTTCTCACGAGATAAAGATTTTTAGTCATGCAATATATTTATAAGGAGGTGGTTCGTTTTTATTCAATTTTATACTCAATATTTTTGTTTGTTTTAATTTTGAAAGTCAATTTCTGTAGGCCCAGACACAAACCTTAAAGTCTTGGCATTTTTAATGCCATTGCCCATGGAAAAATAGATACATTTAACCAGTAGTGGGGCATGTTGTCACACTGGAATAATTTGTCACAACCTGTTTATAACAATTTTTTCAGCTAAATTTGAACAATAAAACTATTATGAAACAAAACAATTAATGGTTATCATGTCCGATGCAGAAGTTTCAAGGTAAAAGCATTTAGCCTTTAAAAAAGTAAATTCATGTAAATTAATCCAACTCAAAGAGAAAGCAAATGAAACAGTGCGCACAAAAATACAACTGAATGAGTGGAGATGAGGAACTAAATACACGGCGATGAGAACATAATGACTAAGGGCTCGTTCTTACAGAACGTGTTTTTGAGCTGATTTTAGCTTGAGCGCCACGTTTTAGGAACGCTGTCATGCATGAGACGCTGCAAAAGATGCAAGACGTGAGCTCAACGGTTATACACGTTCGTCTAGCTTGTGTTTACGTAAAAAAAAAACTGTGGAAAAGTAGCATTGGAATAGAAAAAAAAGCATTGTGGGTGAATGGCCCATAAGAGCTGTGATGATTAATGAGTATCCATGGAAACTGATCAGTGGCGGAAACTTAAACAAAGGAAACACAGGATGAATACAAACTAAAAGTCCATGAAAACGAAACTTAACATAATTGTGACAATGGTAGTGCAAAAAATTTAACATACAAAGCAGGATCTGCAAGGTTACAAAGCTCAAAGTCCACTCAAAAATGAGATTTTTTATTGAACAGAATTCAGTTTCCAAGAACTACAACGAACAAATTGTTTGGACTACAAAACGTTATTTCCGGGATTTATGAAGTCACAATGTTACTACTCATTTAAATAACCGGTGCCCACGGAATATGCAAAAAAGCTGCATTAGAGAAGGCGCTATGTCACAGATATGCTGTTTTGTCCACTCCTTTTCCAAAACTTTTTCTTTTTTACGGAGAACAGCTTCCAGAACCACAATGCAGGCTACGCACAAAAGCTTCTCCTGAAATGCAGTTCCCAATTTGTCAGGACAATCTGTTCTTTATGGATCACAACTTGTACAGTGCATCTGGAAAGTATTCACAGTGCTTCACTTTTTCCCCACATTTTGTTATTGTTACAGCCTTATTCCAAAATGGATTAAATTCATTATTTCCTTAAAATTCTGCAAACAATACCCCATAATGACAACGTGAAAGAAGTTTGTTTGAAATCTTTGCAAATTTATTAAAAATAAAAAACAAAAAAAATCATATGTACATAAGTATTCACAGCCTTTGCCATGACTCACAAAATTGAGCCCAGGTGCATCCTGTTTCCACTGATCATCCTTGATATGTTTCTACAACTAGAGGTCACCTGTGGTAAATTCAGTTGATTGGACATGATTTGGAAATGCACTCACCTGTCTATATAACCCAGCAGGCAAACAACGTCATTAGACGTTGATATTTGGTTACATTTTGGTTACGACGTCAGGTGACTAAAATGCAACGTCTGTCCGACGTTGGGGTCCAATGTCAATCTGACGTCATATTGACATCCGGTGTCTGCTGGGAAGGTCCCACAGTTAACAGTGCACGTCAGAGCACAAACAAGCCATGACGTCCAAGGAATTGTCTGTAGACAAGAAAACATTTCTGCCGCATTGAAGGTCCCAATGAGCACAGTGGCCTCCATCATCTGTAATATGGAAGAAGTTTGGAACCACCAGGACTCTTCCTAGAGCTGGCCGCCCCCGGCCAAACTAGGCGCCCTAGTCAGGAAGGTGACCAAGAACCTGATGGTCACTTTGACAGAGCTCCAGCGTTTCTCTGTGGAAAGAGGAGAACCTTCCAGAAGAACAACCATCTCTGCAGCACTCAACTGTATCAGGCCAGACGGAAGCCACTCCTCAGTAAAAGGCAGATGACAGCCCGCCTGGAGTTTGCCAAAAGGCACCTGAAGGACTCTCAGACCAAGAGAAACAAAATGTTCTGGTCTGATGAAACAAAGATTTAATTATTTGGCCTGAATAGCAAGCGTCATGTCTGGAGGAAACCTGGCCAACATCATCACTACAGTGAAGCATGGTGGTGGCAGCATCATGCTGTGGGGATGTTTTTCAAAGGCAGGAACTGGGAGACTGGGTAGGATCGAGGGAAAGATGAATACAGCAATGTACAGAGACATTCTTGATGAAAACCTGCTCCAGAGTGCTCTGGACCTCAGACTGAGGCGAAGGTTCATCTTTTTCAAACAGGACAACCAGCTTAAGCACACAGCCAAGATAACAAAGGAGTGGCTACAGGGCAACTCTGTGACTGTCCTTGAGTGGCCCAGCCAGAGCCCAGGCTTGAACCCGATTGAACATCTCTGGAGAGACCTGAAAATGGCTGTGCACCGACGCTCCCCATCCAACCTGAAGGAGCTTGAGAGGTCCTGCAAAGAAGAATGGGAGAAAATGGGAGAAACTGCCCAAAATAGCTGTGTCAAGCTTGTATCATCGTACTCAAAAAGACTTGAGGCTGTAATTGATGCCAAAGGTGCTTCAACAAAGTATTGAGCAAAGGCTGAGAATAGTTATGTACATGTGATTCTTTTTCTTAAATACATTTGCAAAGATTTCAAACAAACTTCTTTCATGTTGCCATTATGGGGTATTGTTTGTAGAATTTTGAGGAAATTAACTAATTTAATCCATTTTGGCTGTAACAACAAAATGTGGAAAAAGTGAAGCGCTGTAAATACTTGCCTGATGCACTGTATTTTTCTGAAACGACACATTACTTCACAAACCCCCATGATGACCTCCTTGCAGTTTGCTGGCATGATGCCAGTCAGCGTAGCGTATGTTTAGGTGGCCCTAGGTCATAAGAGTGCGCCTCACTGATTTTTCAGTGAAAGCTCAACATTTAGACTAATGCAACTTTCCACTGGCACAATGAATTAAACGAGACTGGTGACATCAGCTGGTTAAAACACATGAAAGACGTTGCTATGCTTCAGAGGCTGGAACATTATTAGAGCGTAAACTGTGAAATTGACATTTATGAGAATTTGCCCCCTGTGTGTTCAGATCTTACTGTCTCTCTCTCTACCATGGGCTACACATTGGAAAGAGATGACTTGAGAAAGGAGCAGCAAGCGCACATCGATGTCTCCATAAATAACAGCTGAAATGCCTTCTATTCAAGACCAACCATGGGAGATGTAATGCTCACAGTTTAGTCGACAAAGCGTGAACATCATAGTGAACAACAGTCGGTTCGCACATGTTATTTTATGTGAACACACAAGCAAGTGAGCATTACAGCCATGTGCTTCATGTTTTCTATGAGAAATGTGTCAAAGAGCAAAGTGTTTGACTTACCTTAAAGTTAATTCACCCAAAAATGAACGTTTTGTCAGCACTTACTCACCCTCATGTTGTTCTCATGGTATGAGTTTCTTTTTTTCTTTTGAACACAGAAGAAGATTTTTTAAAGAATGTTGGTAAACAGACAGTTGATCGTAGCCATTGACTTCCAGTATTTTTTCCCTATATAAAAGTCAATGGCTACTGTCAACTGTTTAGTTAACAGCATTCTTTAAAATATCTTCTTTTGTGTACAACAGAAGAAATACACTCATACAGGTTTAGAACAACATGAGGGTGAGTAAGAGCTGACAAAATGTAAATTTTTGGGTGAACTAACCCTTTAATATGTTACACATGGACTTCAAGACTTGGAATATAAAACAAGACAAGGGTCACAATCAACTTACCAATCATTTTAAGTAAACACCCTTTTTTCCCTCCCAATTGTAAACTCACAATTCAGACTTTATAACTCGCAATTGTGAGTTGTTTTTTTTCAATTTATTTCTCAGAATTGTGAGCTATCTGGTTATCACCAGACCAAGCGCAATCTTTAAGATTGAACATTGGTCTGGGGAGTCTGCTCTGTATTTTCTACTGCACAAGAGGCGCGATCAACGGGCATAGTTCAAATGACTCTGTGCGCAATTGGATAGTCCTTCAAACAATCAGACCAACGATCCATCGCTTCTCTATCCGTCATTGTGTTAAACCTGCCAATAGCGCGCTGGGTGGATAAGCCGGTTTATGATTGGTTCCTGCAAATTTGTAACAGAAGCTGGATAGAAATATGTACAGGTTTCCAGCCTAAGCTGCAGGGCGAAATCAAATCACCGGCAGATCGGGCTGGGTTTACCCAGTCTACTATAAACTTGGAATTTAACGAAAAAAAGTCAGAATTGCGAAATATAAACGCAATTAAAAAGGGTAATTGTGACTTTGTATCTCACAATTCTGACTTTCCCCCCCTCAGAACTGTGCAATAAACTCACAATTTTGAGTTATGAAATTCAAATTGCAAGATATAAACCCGTAAATCTGACCTAGAAAAAAGTCAGAATTTTGAGATAAAAAGTCGCAGTTGCCATATATATATATTTATTCTGTGGTGGAAACGTCTCGGTTACGTATGTAACCCTCATTCCCTGAGGAGGGAACGGAGACGTACGTTAGTGACTAACGAATGGGGGTTTCGCTTAGAAGCCAATCATCTTCGAGAATTCAACAGCGCCCAATGGCAGTGCCAATGCCATGGGCATGCGGAATTTGCATGCGTAACTCCGCCCCACCTCGTGGGTATATAAGGAAGTACGCTGGCAACATTACATTATGTTACTGCTGCAGGAGCCAAGACTGAACTCCGCGTTCCAGGCAGCACAGCTGATGTGGCAAAGGAAACATACGTCTCCGTTCCCTCCTCAGGGAACGAGGGTTACATACGTAACCGAGACGTTCCCTTTCGTTCAGTCACTACGACGTACGTTAGTGACTAACGAATGGGGGTTCCAATACAACAACGCCACTCAGCTGTCGTCCAGTGCCCTGCGTAAGTGTGAGTACCCTGTCGTAAGACTAGTACGGACGAAGGACTCCCACTTATCACAGGATTACCAAGGTACACTGGGAAGCATATCCCAGTGAGGGAATGCCAAGATGCCTACCGTAGGGAGGGCTTAAGAACACACATATGACCCGCTAAGGGCTGCATATGGAAGATCTCTAGGGTACCAGCCGAAGGTGGATTTTTAACCCTAGGGGTGGCAGGGACTTGCCAAGGGAAAGACACCTGCTCACTGAGGAGGCTTACGGTGGAAATACTCGTGTGGGGGTCGCCGGAGGGGAACCATGCACACGGAGCACCTGGCCGGACATGAGGGTCTGGGCTCGAAAGGGTAGACTGAACTGATGTCGGCGTGAGCAGTGCTGGAGGAGCTCAGGGCTCTCGGGGAGCTCACCTGAGGGAAAATATTGCACGTATCCAGTCCTTGGAGTGGAATGGCGAGCAAGCGAAGACACCTGAGCCTGGCCCATTACCGGCCACCCGTAGGGGCGAGTACATAGTCGGACACTGGCTCCACTCGGAGATTGTAGAATCTGGCGAAAGTGTTGGGTGTCGGCCAGCCTGCAGCTCTGCAGATGTCTGTTAGCGAGGCGCCATGCGCTAGAGCCCAAGAGCCGGGTGGAGTGTGCCCTCACACCAAGGGGACATGGTCGACCTTGCTGCTGGTAAGCCAAAACAATGGTGTCCACTAACCAGTGAGACAACCTCTGCTTTGAGAGAGCACTTCCCTTCCGCTCTCCACCATAACAGACAAAGAGCTGGTCTGAGGTCCTGAAACATCGTGTACTGTCTACATAGGCGCGGAGAGCGCGTACTGGACAGAGCAATGCCAAGGCTGGGTCTGCCTCCTCCAAAGGCAGCGCTTGCAGGTTCACCACCTGATCTCGGAACGGAGTGGTGGGAACCTTGGGCACATATCCGGGCCGGGGTCTCAGGATCACGAGAGAGTTAGCCGGCCCGAACTCAAGGCACGCTTCGTCAACCGAAAATGCTTGCAGGTCCCCGACCCTCTTAAGCGAGGCCAATGCGGTCTGCAGAGCCGTCTTCATAGACAAGAACTTAATCTCAGCCGACCGCAAAGGCTCAAAGGGAGGCCTCTGCAGAGCACTTAAGACTACTGAGAGGTCCCAAGAGGGAACGAGAGGAGAGCGAGGAGGATTCAGTCTCCTCGCCCCCCTCAGGAACCTGATGATCAGGTCGTGCTGACTTACCTTTTTGTCTCCTGGAGATCGTGGTAGGCAGATATTGCGGCCACATACACTTTAAGGGTGGAAGGAGACAGCCTTCGCTCCACCCCCTCCTGGAGAAACGATAGCACGGACCCGATCGGGCATTTCCAGGGGTCTTCTTGGCGGGAAGAACACCATGTGACGAAGAGGTTCCACTTCAACGCATAGAGACGTCGCGTAGACTCAGCTCTAGCGGAAGTGATGGTAGCGACCACCGCAGGTGGAAGACTACTCAAACCAAAAGGTGCCCCGTCTCTGAGTGAGGAGGTCCGGTCTCAGAGGAATAGGCCAGGGAGGGGCTGTCGCAAGGAGTATAAGTTCTGGGAACCAGGTCTGGCCGTGCCAATACGGGGCGACCAACATGACCTGCTCCTTGTCCTCCCTGATCTTGCACAGTACCCGTGCAAGAAGGCTCACTGGGGGAAACGCATACTTCCGTAGCCCTGGCGGCCAGCTGTGCGCCAGTGCATCCGTGCCAAGGGTGCCCTTGGTCAGGGAATAATACAGGGAGCAATGGGAAGAGTCCTGGGAGGCAAACAGATCTACCTGTGCGTCGCCGAACCGTTCCCATATCAGCTGGACCGTCTGGGGGTGGAGTCTCCACTCTCCGGGGAGAGGCTGAATCCGTGAGAGCTCGTCGGCTGCACAGTTCAGGTCTCCGGGGATGTGGACAGCACGAAGGGACCTCAGGTGCTTCTGACTCCACAAAACGAGATGGCGGGCGAGTTGAGACATACGGCGGGAGCGTAGACCGCCCTGGTGGTTGATGTACGCTACTACGGCCGTGTTGTCTGTCCTGACTAGTACATGTTGACCCCTCAGCAACGCTCGGAAGCGGTGCAGGGCGAACCGTACTGCCAGTAACTCGAGGCAATTGACATGCAGAAGGCGCTGGGGTCCTATCCAGGAGCCCGCGGCTGCTTGTCCATTGCACATGGCACCCCAGCCCGTGGATGATGCATCTGTTGATACAACAACATGCCTGGAAACTCGTTCTAAGGACACTCCGGTCCGTAGAAAACTGAGGTTCGACCACGGGGTGAGAGTCTGTAAGCAGGCCCGAGTCACTTGTACCCGGAGCGTGCCAGACCGCCATGCCCATCTCGGGACTCGATCGCGTAGCCAGTGCTGAAGCGGTCTCATATGAAGCAATCCGAGCGGCGTCACCGCGGCTGCAGATGCCATATGCCCCAGGAGCCTCTGAAATAGTTTCAGTGGAACCGCACTCTTGCCCTCGATTTGACGAAGGGAAGTCAGCAGAGACTGCGCGCGCTCGCTCGAAAGCTGCGCGCACATGGCGACCAAGTCGATATCCATACCGAGAAAAGAAATCCTCTGCGCGGGGCAAAGTTTGCTCTTCTCCCAGTTGACCCGAAGGCCCAGACGGGCTAGGTGATGGAGCACCAAATCTCTGTGTCCGCAAACCTGCTCTCGAGAGTGACCCAGTATGAGCCAGTCGTCGAGGTAGTTCAGGATGCGAACCCCGTGCTGCCGAAGGGGCGCAAGGGCTGCCTCGCCAATCTTCGTAAAGACGCGAGGGGACAGAGATAGCCCGAATGGTAGAACTGCGTACTGATATGCCCGCCCCTCGAAAGCAAACCGTAGGAACGGTCTGTGTCGAGGTAGAATGGAGACATGGAAGTAGGCGTCCTTCAGGTCGATCGCTGCAAACCAATCGTCTGGACGAACGCATTCGAAAAGGCGTTTCGCTGTCAACATCTTGAACGGAAACCGGTGAAGGTAACGGTTCAAGACGCGCAGGTCCAGGATCGGTCGTAGCCCACCGGTCTTTTTGGGTACAATGAAGTAGGGGCTGTAGAACCCGGACTTCATCTCGGCTGGAGGGAGAGGCTCGATCGCACCCTTCGCCAGTAGGGTGGCAACCTCCGCTCGCATGACAGGGGCATTAGCCCCGACCATAGTAAGCGGACTCCCCGGAAGCAGGGAGGAGCCTGCGCGAACTGAATCGCGTAGCCGCGCCTGATTGTCTTCGCGACCCAGCGGGACAGCCCTGGAATCTGAAGCCAGGCTCCCAGGAACTGCACCAGCGGGGTCATTCGGACTACAGAAGTACCCGGAGTGGGGCAGCGATGCAGCGTTACCGACCCGGACAAGGGAGGCTGTTGGGCGTCCCGGTGTGGGGGTGCGGTTAACGGCTGCGTCCTGACAGAGGAGACCAGGGAAGGACGCGCGTTCCACTGGGGTCTGCTCTGCCAGGAGGCTGGCGACAGAGAGGGATGCGAGTGGCGGGACCCGTGGGTGGCGCGCACTGTCATCACCGGTCTCTGGGTCCTCAGAGACAGGGACATGAGTTCTTCCCAAGCGCTGCTAGCCCGGGGGCCAGCAGCAGAAGGATTTTTCCCCCGGCCCTCCACCGGGGGAAGGAGAGGCCCTGCTACCATCCCCTGGGAAGAACTGGAACCCATCTCTGAGTTGTCCACCTCCAGCCTGGCGTTTAACCAGGCTGGGGAGCGGACTGGGCGTCATCCTCAACCACCTCCACGGCGCGGCCCAGGTGAAGGCTGCTGCTGGGGCCGGGCGGGAAGAGGGAGGGCGCCCTCGGCGGCGAGCAGACCGAGGCGACTGAGCCGGCGGCTGGGTGCAGCAGCTGGCCGCCGGGGCAGTACGTGTTACAGCCTCAGTCTGCTCTGGAGCGGCCGCGAACCGTTGGGCGCAGTTCTCAGCCGCGCCACCGAAGAGGCCAGCCTGGGATATGGGTGAGTTGAGGAGGCGGGCCCGCTCAACGTCCTCCACATCACCAGGTAAGGCCAGGTGTTCTCCCGGACCACAGCTGTGGACATCGCCCGACCCAGGGAGCGTGTGGCCACCTTCACCGCCCGGGGGCGGGATCAGTTGCGGCACGCAGCTCATTGAAGAGCCCTGGGTCGGCTCCACCCTTGTGCATGTGCAAAGGGGCGGCGGCCTGCCCGTAGCTCTGCAGGACCACGCCACCGAAGTAGACGAGCCCACAGGCTTTGGGAGGGTGCTTAGGACAGCCACACCACGCCACGTCAAGCCCTCTGTGGACACCGTAGTGCGCAACAGAGAGTTCAACAGTGGGGGTGAGGGGGCCCCAGTGTACCCTAGGCCGCGGCCCCATCAAGGGCAGAGAAGGCGGAGGAGGCCACCAAACGATCGCGGGAAGCACGGGGACTTCCGGGACCGCGTGATCTCCTCATGCACCTCGGGAGCGAAAGGCATTGGGGGCGGGGCCCAACAGCTGTCGGGTGCCGCCCCCAAAAACCAATCGCGCAACCACGAGCACTCGCGACTGCGCGGAGTTCCACACCAGCACGAGACTCGCGGCTGCCCGAGATAACATGGCTGTCAACTTTAGGTCGGATCAGGCAGCGCTGACACACCCGGAGGCGGAGCACAACCTAATCGTCATCCCCAAAAGACTCCAGCCCACCTTGGGATGCGGCGATCGACATCTCACTGCTATCTGGAGCGTGAACGAAACGAACGAGGCGTCAGAGACGGGCCGCTGTTTCAGTCCAACACTCGCGGGTTTAAGCAATGTGCGAGAGGGGGCGTGGCCCGAGGAATGATCGTCGGGGTTCTTAATACCACGGCACCGCACTCAGGTCACCCTGGCCACCAGCCAAAGTACCACCTCTCTCGGAGACGGTAGATTGGGGTGTGGCAGAGGGGACTCTCTCTCCTCACGGAGATCACTGAGTCTCGACCGCGACATCGCGATGGTCACGTTCCCGCAGTGGGAACATGACGCATCCACAAACACTGCCCGAACGTGCTGAAGCCCAAACACATCGAGCAGTGAATGTGCCCATAGACAGCAACGGAGATCGATAGCACCCGAAAGTGCACGGGCGAACCGTCTTGAAAAAGACGTGCCACGCGCAAGCTCTTTTTGTGAGAGGAAAGCTCTGCAGAGTGCCGAAGCGCCCAGGGAAACACACACACAGCTGTTGCAGATCACTGCACAGATCAGCAGGCAGGCAGCATGAGATCGCTGGAACGCGCCGTCACACCAACACCCTGGAGAACCGCTGGTCTCGAAGACTGAAGAGAAGACTTCAGAATTCAGGCTTGTAGGAGTGAAGAGATGCTCTTGGCTCCAAAGTAGAAACATAATGCGATGTTGCCAGCGTACTTCCTTATATACCCACGAGGTGGGGCGGAGTTACGCATGCAAATTCCGCATGCCCATGGCATTGGCACTGCCATTGGGCGCTGTTGAATTCTCGAAGATGATTGGCTTCTAAGCGAAACCCCCATTCGTTAGTCACTAACGTACGTCGTAGTGACTGAACGAAAGGGAACAAGCTTCCACTGAACATGACAACAAAATCAACAACAACAGTGTAAATAAAATTGGCAAAATGCAACCATATGAATTATTAATGCCCCAGTGCAAGATGGGAAGATGGCCAGAATATTTTTTTTTGTGTGAACTATGATTGTTCATAATAGAAAAGCAGCATCGAGACGCATTACTTGTGTTCCTGAAAGTTTGTAAGCAAACCAAGAAAACTTTTTTTGGGGTTATGTTTTCCGATTATTTATTTCATCTAAGAATAACCTCTTTACAGAGCATTGACAAAAGCATGTTTGCCATCTGCGCACAGTATGAGAAGTGGGATTGTCTTTTAGAATATGAAACTTATCATATGCTTGACACTTTTTAACCAGACAGAGAATTTTATATCCAGCAGCAACTGTCAGTTATATCCTATTTGAGAGCTTAGACTTAAAGATTGCTTGGAACTTGTAAGAGTTAGATGTGACACTTTATTTCCCACTGCGTTATGTGTTTTGTTTAACTGCTGGTGTCTTAGGTGGTATTTCTGCTGATGGATCTTTTCTGTAATAGGGGCTGTAACAGAGCACAGCTAAGAATAGCTATGGAGGAGCCAGCATGAGACATTTAAGACTCTGTTCATGAGACACACAAAAGCGACCTTTGGTCTCTGGAACGTTTGGACATAACCAGATTCTGTCTCTCTCTCTGTGTCTCTCACTAAAGAAAGATACACTCAGGAGTTTTTTAGAAAATATTCCCACATATTGTTTTTGGATGATATTTGGTGTAGTGTTATGACCCTAAATACCCCCCAAAAGTGCCCCATAATAGCAGCAATATTAGTGATTATACTTCTGAAATATACAGTAATCGCATTTAAAAATATATTGGTTCATTTCAAAATAGCATGTTTTTAATTATTTAAAAGTTCTAGTTGTTTTTTTTTTCTTTTTCAAAGTGGTGTAATAGTAGGCCTACATAGATAGATAGATAGATACATACATACCTAGATACATACATACATACGTACAGTACATACATAAACACATACATACATACATACATACATACATACACATAAACAGACATAATATGTGTATATATAGTATGTAATGGTTGTAAACATAGTGTTGGAATGCCAAGATGAATTAGACTTTTATGTAGTGAAGAAGGAACTGGAACCAAACCTCATTGAAGGTGTCAAGTTTTGACTTCACAGACGCTGTGAGTTGTTCCATATTACAGTGTGTTTTTAGTAGATTGAGCCAAATGCTTACTGGAAGTTTTGATCTGTCTTTCCAATTAAGCAAAATTGTTTGTTTTTTTGCTGGAGTTAGTGTAATGAGAATGAACTGCTTCTGATGCTTATGCCGCGTTCCAGGCAACCTGTACCCGTGTTTTTCCAACCTTCTACCCGTGAAAGTGGACTGGAACGGCAGTCAAACCCGTGACTTCCCACCCGTGAACTCGTACTAGATAGATGTACTCCCAGTTACGAGTTTTGACGTCACATAGCCCGCGAAGCAGCAATGGCAGCCCCCTACGGATGCAGTGTTTATGAAACAAATATACAAATAACGTAAAATAAAAGGTATAACAGCTTTTCTTGCCGTCTGTGCTGTTTTTCTCCTCCGTTTCCCTCAAATAAGCAAGGAGTAAGCACCTTTGGCGATAGAAACGATTTTAAATGAGCATATACACCGTACGGTCCGCCACGCTTTGTTTACATCTAACGACCACACAATTCCTTGCGCTCAGGCAGTTTGGCGTGACTTTGCCTGGAACACTACAAAGTCGTGAGTCGTGGTTTGAAGTTGTAATTTACGGGCTCAAAAACCTGCCTGGAACGCAGCATTAGATATGGTTAATGTGGATAGGTCTCCAAGTAACAGAGTTTAAGAATCTCCGATATACCACCTCCGACCAAAAGTGTTGAATGTGGCGAAAATCCCAAAAGGCATTAAAGTGATTATCGTTATTTATTGGACAATGTATACATTTATTGTTGTTTGTGAATTGTCTTGTAATATGCATTCTATGTAACAGTTTGTACACAGTAAAATCAGCAGTGTAAAAATTGCAGTGTTAAAAGTTATTAATTTCCAAAGAGTTAAATTAACAATCTACAGTGTTAAAGCGTAATCTTCTTCAGTGTAATTATGGGAGTACTACATAGTGTACATTTATTTTTACACTGAAAGTGCAAAAAACCGCACAGAATAGTTTTGACTCCGCCCTTCGATGACTGCTGCCTCTCCAGACGACGACGCCATTTTATCTTCATTCGACTTACGAATTAGAATTCATCTTCCAGAATCTGGCAGTATGTTTTGGGAGTTCATTTTAGTCCATCCTGAAGTCCGTTTTGCAGAGATGGACTAAAAATGAACTCCCAAAACATACTGCCAGATTCTGGAAGATGAATTCTTCAAACAGTGGTACTAGAGGATGTGGTGCTGGTCCTTCAAGAGTCACTCTCAACCTATCTGTCCATAAAGCCTATAAAAAAACCTTCTTCGTGTATTTTACAACACTTCAGCTTGTGATTCTTATTTAGTGGGGGTCATTTTTTAGTATTCTTTACCTAACTGAAGTCTCTGAGATCCTGACACCTTGCACTTCTGGAGACTCCAGGTAGGTTGCAGCTCTGGAAAATGGTGGCGCTGGAGATTAAAGGGTTCCTGATGGTTTCACCCTTAATTCTTCACCTTAATTCTTAATTCTTTTGCGGTTAACAGGTGTCTTTTCTCCGCCACATGTTTTTGTCTGACCCTGCTGACCCAACGAGCATTTCACTGTCCAATGGTCACGCCTTAACTGCAATGTCTAGTATTGCATTAGTATTGCATCCTTCTCATGGGCATTTAATACTTTTTGACTTTTCAGTCTGAGTTAAATCTCTTTTTTGGCTCAATTTATCTGTAAAAGAAAACATGCCTAATAATTCTGTACACCTGAATATAAGGTGATTTTCATTTCCAGCCTTCATGAACAATTATATATCACTTATACATTATTAAATACTAAATCAATAGTAGTTATTAGAATTACTGTGGTTTGGAATTGGTCAAATGTGCCTGGAAAAAAAATATGATCAGAAAATCAACGTGCCTAATAATTCTGCACTCCCTGTACAGGAGTGTCAGGGCTCTGTCACAAAACCATGAATAAACTAGACAGAAGTGACAGAACCCTGACAGTAGTCCAATTTAGCCACTTGTTAGCGATCACCTTTTTCAAGACAGCTTAAAAAAAAATCACTAGTGGGGTAGTACTGATGTATTTTATGTTGTAGAATAAAAGTAAATCTTCAGATTGTGTTCAACACAAGCCTTATTTCAGCCATTTAAACAAAATCCCATTCAAAAAACCCATTGACTGCGGGGTAATAGAATCAGAAGGGCTAAAATGCTAACTCGCTTCTGCATTTTGGCCCACAAAGTGATGTCAACCTGTACCACTCTATATTATTATTAAATATGGTAATGCTGTAAATGAGTCTTACCGGTTGCAGAAAAGGTTTTTCACACTTTTGAAGAGCCCGCACTGGGGCAACATCCGCAGCAGACTTCTACCCGACAGTCAAAACGGCATTATGTCATGAATTATGCAGGCTCGTAGGAAGACTGTGAGTGTTTAGGGTGCTATTTGGGACAGGGCCTTCATATGCACTTACAATCTTGTGGACTCACATAGGCGACCATGTGCATGTGATCGCAAAATCCACAAGACGGGGTGTCCCATTTGTCATTTTAGGTTTCAGAAGGTTGCTCACAAGTACCACCTTCATGCCAGATATATGTGCACTTTTGTCGAGCATGCACTGAGGCGAGATCTGCAGCAAACTGACAGTCAAAGTGTGTTTACGTCATGAAAGTGTGGACTCAGAGGAAGACAACAAGGGCTTAGGGTGCCATTTGGGTCTAGCTTTTTCTAGCTTTTGTGTGAGAGCAAACGCAGAGAGATCTTTGAGTAAAGAACAGTGTGCCATTCTCAAAACCTGGTAGAACACAATAAACAATTTTTATATACACAACCATATTATTTGACACCTCCCATATGTTAGCTGTGAATACACATACAGCTGTGGAAAAAATTAAGAGACTGGTTGAGTGGTTTCTTCATTTTTTTCCAGAGCTGTAAAGGGGTATATTTTGTCATTTATGTTATTCAATGAATTTTAGTGCAAACGTTTTGAAGAATTACCAGATTAGTTATGAAACATTATTCAAGTTACGTTAACAGTTAATATAGTTATCTAGACTTTAATAATGTTCTCAAAAAGTTACTACTACTTGTTAATTGTTTCAGAATGTTTAGAGAACCTTCAAAAGTAACATTTCCAAGTTTGCTAAATTATCAAATGGATTTTTCATTAAAGGGTTACTTCAACGATTTAGCATTAAAGGGATAGTTCACCCAAAAATGAAAATTAGCCCATGATTTACTCACCCTCAAGTCATCCGAAGTGTATATGACATTCTTCTTTCAGACGAATAAAATCTGAGTTACAGTATATTAAAAATGTTCTGGCTAATCCAAGCATTATAATAGCAGTAATAGTTGCTCTGTTTTTGAAGTCCATAAAAACTGCATCTGTCCGTCAAATAACGTGCTCCGCGCGGCTCCAGGGTGTTAATAAAGGCCTTCTGAAGCGAATAGATGCGTTTGTGTAAATATCCATATTTAAAAATGTATTTCATTTTTTTCCATGGCTCTGCATCAGCCGTCCCCGTCCTTATTAGTGCCTGCGCGGATCAGTCGAATGAGGCATCTATATTTATATATCTTTGATTACGCCAGTATTTTGACCGCTGGTCAAAGTTATGTTATGTTAGGTCAAGTTATGGCGCTGGGAATACTAGATGACGTTCGTCTGTTAAGAGATAAAAAAATAACATAAATACTGTTCGGTTTCTTGCAGGCTTGCAGGTTTTTTGGCTGGAGGCTAGAGACTACAGGAGCTAGTTAAGCATGTTTATACCCGCCCATAGGGGAGGGATTTCACTCACAGAATGTAAATGCGCACGCCCGCTCGGATCGGGCATTAATAACGGAGCAGTGCGGAGCAAAGTGAGTGTTTCAACTTTTCAATGAATTCCTATGAAAGTTTAGCTTCCATATGCGATCTGAAAACGTGCCAGTCTGGACACGCGCCTTGAATGACTGCCTCACTTACCTCAGCTCTGCTCAGCTCTTCTCTCGTGATGAATGAAATCTGACTCCTGCTGCGTCTGTGACGTGACTTTCGTTCAGCTCACTCACACTTTATTCAAAAGACACTTTCAGTTTTTAATTGTAGTGTTTATTCTCTAACTGAACTATATCTATGAAAATCAAAACAACGGTGCCATGGAGGGCAAGTGATAACCAAGCCAAGTGCATTCTGGGAGTTGTTGTCTTTCATCCACATGAGACAAAAATAGTCTTTTCTCAGTCTAGAAGGCACCAAATTCAAAAATAATTTCACATTTCTACTACATAAATGACCCAGTTTAAATACACATTCATCTTCCCAGCGCTGAAGTACCCCTTTAATGTTTGTATAATAAGTATGTTTCATACGTTTGGTGAATTCAGGTAAAGTGGGCCATCAGGTAAAGTGGATTGTTTAAGCTTGATTATACTGTGCTTAATGGGTTTACATGCAATTTAGACCATGTGCTCAGATCGTTAAAATAGGGAACTTAGGGCGTGTCCGAATCCAGGTTTAACGACGGAAAAAATGGTTGGCGCACCCAGCGCATGGTCCAAAAGGGTTGTCCTTATTCGCTTAATGACTGTGTTTTGGGCATAATGTGCCAAAAAACAATCAGAGTCTCATCTCCCATTCCCTTTAAAAGCCAGTTGCACTTGCACCATGACGGATTTGCTGTTTACATGGTGGAATATGCAAAAGGAAAAACTGAACACCTCTCCAGAGAGGAATCCTTTCTTTTTTAATATTTAAAAATGTTTATGTGCTGCTGCGCATGAGTGTACACACGTTGTGCACCAGCCTATAGGCGCATATTACTAACGTGCTCTTTAAATAACAAAAAAAATATTGCCATTTTCAGTTGCCTCAAAATGGCTGCAAATGCATTTGCTATTTAAACAATGAGGCGCAGGATGTAAAAATGATAACTGCGTTGGGCTAGCAAAAAACACATGCGTCGTGCCTGGCGCTGCATTGCGCAGGGTGTATGATAGGGCCCTATGTGTTTTAGACATATTTTTTATACGTTGTAGAGTTGATTTTCATCAGTATTCTGATTTCTGAATATTCTGATATTCAGATTTCATCAAATTTAATTTAATGTCAATTGTTTTGAATTTTATGCATCGAGTGAACTGATGAATTTTACTCATAGCCTATATGTTTTGGGGGTTTTAAAATATGTTGTCTGATAATATCTGTTAATAAACCATGTGTTTTTTTTTATCATTTCTAATTAAGATACAGGATATATTTTGATAAATCAGGGATGGCCAGGATATCAAAATGTTTATTGGTATATTGCAAATAACTATATTATAATATTATAACTGGGTTAACAAAGTAATAGAAAAAAATAAAAGAAAGAAACTTCTGGGCATATAAATTACACGTTTAACAAAATGTGGCCCACTTTACCTGAATTCACTCTGTTTCAAATGTTTAAGCACATATTTTTGTTTACTGTGCAAATGCAGTTAGTGAATCTGTCTACTCAGATGTTCAATTTGTTCATTATGAGTTAACAGTTCAGTAATATTAACTTTTACTTGAGCTAGAGGAACAAGCTACATAATAAATCATCAAATGCATTTCTTGTTGCTTTAGCTCGGTGTGCAAAGATTTCATTATGAGGCAGTAGAACAGTTCTTATTTTACTTTACAAGCCCTCAGGGCTTCCCTCGGAGAGGAAAAGGGTCGAACCAGTGGCTGCTGTTAATGTCTGGCCTTGAGTCATGGCACTGGTGGGACTCTGCAAGACCATGCAGTCAATGATTTTGGCTTCACTTATTTCTCCTGGAAATGGCCATTAAAAGAGCCTTTAACTCCAAGACCCACTTTATACACTTGGACCTGCTTTACAACCCAGCTGACAGCTGCTGAGTTATAGGAACAGTAACATATTCAGCTATGGATGTGAAGCAACAGTGTAATAATGAGGTTATGAATTTGGAATAAGTAGGCTATACTCTCCATTCTAATGTTAATATCATGAGATTTTATTTTAAATTAAGATTTTGTATTACAGCAAGACTGTTTTGGTTTTCATTAGAAGTAATTCATTTTTAAAACAAAATAGTCATTTCGTTTTCTGGATGGAGCTTAAACATCAGCAAGGCTCTTGAATGCTATAAAAAAGGCTATTAAAGGGCTGAACATGAAAGTAGACATATTTCAGGTCCATTGATATAATCCAGTCCCTTGGCCAATATGCGCGAGGGTCTGTTTCAGACCCTCATTTAAATGAATTTCTTCAGCTGTCCCAGATCCGAGAACTAACGAACCACTTAAAGAAACAAGCACTCAAGGTCAAATAAGGCAAGCTAGGCTATTGATCAAATTAATTCAGATCATAAATCTATAGCTATGACTGTAGAGACAGAGTTATTTAATATTTATTTTAAAAAAAAACTAAAAGCTTTTCTGCATTGCTCCTCTGTACTAATCAAGTTTACCTACTTATAACTTGGCACTGTGTAAATTCTGTTCACTCTTATTGCTTATGTATTCCTCATTTGTATGCCGCTTTGGATAAAACCATTTGCTAAATGAATAAATGTAAATGTAAATATGCTGAACAAAATAACACAGAAATTGTGTTTACCCTCGCACAGAGTATTTCCTGGAGTTGTTTATGAATTATGATTAGCTTCGCACTTATGGTTTAAAGTTGCTGCTGAACAGAGCTTTTTGCAGATTTTAAGTATTTCATAAGCTCAAAGATTATCAATACTTTAAAATATTGATATTCTCATAGAGATTTCTGTAATTTTATCAAAAAGAATGGATGCTTTACTTATGTTTCTGCTGTTGTTTTCTCTCCAAAATGATGTCAACACCTCAAACTTGTTGTTGTGCTCCTCAAACCATTCCTGAACCATTTTTGCTTTGTGGCAGCTAGGGCGCATTATCCTGCTGAAAGACGCCACAGCCACCAGGGAATACCGTTTCCATGAAAGGGTGTACATGGTCTGCAACAATGCTTAGGTAGGTGGTACATGTCAAAGTAACATCCAGATGGATGGTAGGACCCAAGGTTTCCCAGCAGAACATTGCCCAGCATCACACTGTCTCCACTGGCTTGCCTTCTCCCCATAGTGCATCATGTGTTCCTCAGCTAAGCAACGCACCCGGCCGTCCACGTGATGTAAAAGAAAACGTGATTCATCAGACCAGGCCACCTTCTTCCATTGCTCCATGGTCCAGTTCTGATGCTCACTTGCCCACTGTTGGCACTTTCGGCAGTGGACATGGGTCAGCATGGGCACTCTGCTAGACTGGTCTACAGATATGCAGCCCCATACGCAACAAACTGCGATGCACTGTGTATTCTGACACCTTTTTATCAGAACCAGCATTAACTCATTGGGCAATTTGAGCTATATCAGCTCGTTTGATCGGACCACACGGGCCAGCCTTCGCTGCATCAATGAGCCTTGGTCGGCCATGACCCTGTTGCCGGTTCACCACTGTTCCTTCCTTGAACCACTTTTGATAGATACTGACCACTGCAGACCAGGAACTCCCCACGAGAGCTGCAGTTTTGGAGATGCTCTGACCGGCTCTGACCCAGCCATCTAGCCATCACAATTTGGCCCTTGTCAAACTCACTCAAATCCTTACTGTTGTGAATCTGACCCTTTTTTCAGTTTTCTGCAAGTTCTGTTGAATTATGTTGGTAACAAAGGAACTTGCAACCATTGGCTTCAGGAAACGCACCCCTGTTTAGTTCCTGTCTATATGAAGCCCCTTTTTCTGAAAAGTACAATGTGCTCTGATTGGTTGGCCTGACTAGTGTGCTGTGATTGGTCAACTGCTTTGAGCGTGTTTCAGAAATGTCATGCATGCTCCTTACCATAACCGTGTGTTTCAACACACTAACTAGCACAACTCAACCAGGCTTAACCCCTTTTTCGGGTATGCCTTGGATGGGAATTTTAAATGAAAAATACGTGTACATTCCCGGAAGAAAACTCAAGATGAAAAAAATTGAGCCGTTCAGAAACAGTGCTTGCTGATATAGAGGATAACTCCCCTCGGAGTGACTTTGTGCTTTGTAACTTTGCAGACCTTTTTCATGCTCAAAAAGCAACATCACTATAAAGAAAGTGGAAAATCGTCACCTTCCTAAAATAATTGCCAAGTGACTTTTGAAATGTTAAAAAGCATATAGGTCCCTTTAAATTGAAAGCATTAAAGGGTTAGTTCACCCAAAAATGAAAATTCTGTCATTAATTACTTCGACACCCGTCAGACCTCCGTTCATCTTCGGAACAGAAATGAAGATATTTTAGTTGAAATCTGATGGCTCTGAAAGGCCTCCATTGGCACAATGCACGGTTCACTCTCAAGACCCTTAAAAGGTACTAAAGACGTCATTACAAAGTCCATCTCACTACAGTGGTTCTAAAATAACTTTATGAATCGGCGAGAATAGTTTTTGTGCGCAAAAAAACCCTAAATAACGACTTATATAGTGATGACGATTTCAAAACAAGGCATCATGAAGTTTCGAAGCGTTATGAATCAGTGAGTCGAATCATGATTCGGATCGCATGTCAAACCGCCAAACTGCTGAAATTTGGCGATCCAAACTGCTGATTCGACTCACTGATTCATAACGTTTCGAAGCTTCATGATGCCTTGTTTTGAAATCGTTATTTAGGTGTTTTTTTGCGCACAAAAACTATTCTCGCTGATTCATAAAGTTATTTTAGAACCACTGTAGTGAGATGGACTTTGTAATGACGTCTTTAGTGCCTTTTAAGGGTCTTGAGAGTGAACCGTGCATTGTGCCAATGGAGGCCTTTCAGAGCCATCAGATTTCAACTAAAATATCTTCATTTCTGTTCCGAAGATGAACAGAGGTCTGACGGGTGTCGAACGACATGAGGGTAAGTAATTAATGACAGAATTTTCATTTTTGGGTGAACTAACCCTTTAACAGTGCATGTCAGCCTCGTCATGTGCAGTTCCTTCCTTTGACACAAGGTGGCAGCAAAGCTCAAAAGTGAAGTCGAATTTCCACATGCATTATGCTTTGCCAGAAACTAAACATCATTTGCATTTTAAGTAGTCTTCATTTCACACATTCTACAAGAGGGACGTAGTTTTAAACGGCATAGCATTTGTCAGTCTATGATGGTACAGATCATTTAATAATGTCACGCAGCTGAAGGTGTTCTTGTTTTAAATTAAAGATCTAAAAATCTGGATCAATCAATTTTGATATAGTCATGGCATTGTCCCAGTGGTGCCCCTCCACCAGTTAATTAGGTTGTGAACTCCTCTCTCTGTTTCCCTTGGAAACAGACCCCTAAATAAATGCTGAAGTGGCTTGGCACAATAAGGTCTCTTCTGTCTGTATGCCATAACCACAGTTGGTGAGGAGGAGAGCTTTTCTCATGTTCATAATGGAGCAACTGTGCGGTCCCACATGAGTCAATTACTCTTACAAGGAATTAAAGAAACCTTACATGGCTGTTAAAATAGCTGCCAAATTTTACTGAGAAAAAAAAGAAAGAAAATAGAATTGTCACAGGCATGTCACGACATGTTACACAAGCTAATATTGTTTTTTTTTTTATCTATTTGTTTTCTGAGAAATAATGCAATGCAGGACTAAAACAACAATGCAAAAAGAATAAAACAGCATATATTTATCTGAATTTATACTTTATTTGACACATTTGTCATGTAGACTTGCTCTCGCATGCCCCTGGTAATAATTCAAAGATGTGATGTGATTAAATTTCACGGGCCAAATTGAAGACTGGAACCTATCGCTGAAAGAACATTAACACTGTCATTCATGTGTCACCTGGAAACACTTCCTGTCTGCGCCAGGTCATTAACACAAAGGCCAAGCTGTTTCTTTTCTAATGAAAATGAAAATTGAGGTTTTGCGTTGAACATTTCTCCTAAATATGACTTTTTATGTCACAATGTCCTGGTTGGTAAGTTTTTTTATTTTTTTGTGTTAGTTGCCTTCTCAGTCCTTTCACATTTAATTGAACCATTCTCTCTTACAATTTATGGACACATTTTCATTCAATTCTGGCCAGTTGATAATACCTATCAGAATAATTGCAGGCGGCAGATCCTTTTCCTATTTAGCACCTTAACTCTGGAACAGTCTTCCTAGCATTGTTCGGGAAGCAGACACACTCAGTTTAAATCTAGACTAAAACACATCTCTTTAACCTGGCTTACACATAGAACATTATCAATTTCTATTATTCAAGTCACTTAATGATTGTTAGGCTGCATAAACTAGAACCAGATGTACACCCAATGTACTTGTTGCATCATAAGAAGTATGGCATTTACACTAATATTAGTCTCTGTTTATCCTGAGGTTACCATGGACAGTCGGATCCGGTTCGTATGGAGGACCTATGCCTAGACACGACCACAAGACAGTCCAGAAGTGCCTGCCTTGCAGAGATTGTGTCAACTAGACTATCCCCTGTGAAGGCCTCATCAAAACGACAGCCAGTGGCACAGATCCTGAACAAATACCGGCGTGATGAATCCGATCCTCAACCAGATGGAACTGCATTAAATATTTTGAATGAATCCCAATTTGACTTCTGACCTATAATGCTGCCTGAATCATAATCATGCTCTGTTCGTTTGTTGGCCAGAGGAGAACTGGCCCCTTGACTGAGCCTGGTTTCTCCCAAGTTTTTTTTTCTCCATTCTATCACCTGATGGATGTTGGGTTTCTTGCCACTGTTGCCTCTGGCTTGCTTAGTCAGGGACAATTATTATTCAACAATATTATTGATGTGACTGCATTGTATGAGAACTGAACTGAGCTGGACTGATAGATAAATGAACTAAATTAATGAGTTTTACAACCGAAATAAATCAACACTGAATTTACTTAAGTTGGACAATGTTGGACAAAACAACACTTTTCTTCTAGAGCTGCTGTACAGTCAAAACAAACTATGTTGCATTATCTTCCTGTTACCACTGTAAAGTTGCTTTGAAACAATCTGTACTATAAAAAGCGCTATATAAATAAAGGTGACTTGACTTAAACAGAAGCTGAGAGTCACCATTAAATCAAAATGGACAATTCTTATTTTTTTTATGCAATATTGCAGTATTTATTAAAATGATTTATCCATGCACACCCGTGTTTTATTTTATTTATGTTTTATTTATGTCCCTCATAATCTTTAATCAAAATAACTTCCCCTCACTCTTGCGGTTACATCTTTGCTCTTCTCTGATGAAGTGTTTACTGACATGAGAGCGGGACAACCTGTCAATCACATGAGATCACAGCAATAGCAAACCACAAGAGCTATTCCACCGAATGGGTGCCGTTTCTGTCCCCAGGACATATGCATGAAAATTAACTCTAAAATACATTTTATTTTTAAACCAAGTGTCATGCACATTAATTTTAACTGCAAATGCAAAATATATAATTTAAAACATTAATAAAAACTACCCAAAACACTGGATAAATAGCATTTGTCCACACTGTTGTGTACTTTACCCCATCTTTGCTTTAAATATTTATTTTTCTCAAAAGAACTCTATAATATTTTAGATAAAATACACATTTTAGCTATTTCCCCAGGTTTCCACTCAGTCCTGTTACCCTAACACATCCCCCCCCCCCCTTATTTCTAAGATGTTGTTGTTGTTTTTTCATGCTGTTAGCATTGTATGCCCACTCAATTACATCATGACCACTCAGGTTTCTCCTGGAGATTTGTTGGGGGGGATGGGGACTATACCAAGCTCCAGCGGATGCAGAGCTTGGCCCTCCACTGCTCCAAAGACCAGGCTTGCCACGACTCCATGAATCAGGACCTCCATTGATCCAAGCCCAGGCCTGCCTCTGCTCCATGGTCCAGGTCCAAAACGACTCCACGATGCAGGTCTGCCAGTGCTCCACAGCCCAGGTCCGCCTGTGCTCCATGACCCTCTGCTCCATGGTCCAGGCCCGCCACTGCACCAAGACCCACTGCTCCACAGTCCAGGTCCACCTGTTCTCCACGGTCCAGATCTTCCAGTGCTCCATGACCCTCTGCTCCATGGTCCAAACCCGCCATTGCACCAAGACCCACTGCTCCACAGTCCAGGTCCGCCACGACTCCACAATGCACACCAGATCCAGGTCCAGTTCCCCTTCATGGGCCTGGCCCTCCATCCCTCCCCCTGGACGCCTCCGCTCCTCCACCCTCCTGGACTGTTTTGGTTTTGGAGTGTGCGTTTCACTAGGGCATCAGGAGTCAGGAGCTTGTTCGAGATGAACTACACTAGCCTGTCACCGGCTGGCGAGATCTGCTGGTTGCAGGCGGTGGAGGAGTACGAAGACGGCTGTCAGGTCGGACACTTCGTGCTTTCCATAGTGTGCGGAACCAACGTCATTCATGGCAGACCATGAGATTTTTGCATTGATTGTAGCCGAAGAAGTGGATACGATTGAAATTCGATTGTGATTGAAAATGTTTTTTCATGAAAATGTTTGTTAATGATTTGTGTGTTTTGTTTGAATATATTCAATATCAAGGTTGGTTAAATACAGGAAAACACCCAACACATGTCATCCTTGTCATCACAGAATCTGACCAATGAGAATAAAGTGTCGTCATCAAGGCTTTCGCAGATGATCTTGAGTAACTGCAGCACCTGACCTAGGCATCTCTGTTAAGTCTGTTTATTTTGTACGTTTGGAATAAAAATGCCCTTGGGTTCTCACTACGCTTGCCTCAGTGGACTGTTACAGTACCTATCATTTGTGACAAGCTGACCCCAGCCCAGCTAACTGTTATCTAAGCAAGTTAAAAAAAAAACATATGCTTAACATACGGTTAAATCATTGTCCATGCATTCATTTATCTGTTAATAGGTTGGTCACGTTGTCTTAACAGTCAATAACCATAAAGATAAACTGTGCTTAGCATGAAGATAAAGTGGATGTGATGCAGTTTTATATTTATGTAATGCCTAGCTCCAAACATATGTATGAATGGATTTATATATAGATATCTGTGGCCTCTCTCTTTGCTGCTGCTTCCGGGAGGTCCTGAAGAAATGTGGCAGTAATTTAATTTATGGCAGTTCTTGCCCAAACCAGAATGAGTTTGGTGGTTAAAGTCAACCTGTAGACCAATGAGAAGTCCTCTCCTTCGTGGTGTTGGGTGCAAAAGGTCCCCCTTTCTGCCCTGTAAAAGGTGCCTGGCACGTGTCTTAGCATCTTATCTGGTGTTGCATGTATATTCATTCACCAAGGATCCAATCACCTCTTCTTCCACACTGGCAGTTAGAGAGGGGCTCTGCCATAAACTGGTCCCTGAAATGCCATCTTAACTGATGTTCAGCACATAAATAAAGAGAAACCACTATTTTTTGGAAAAACAAAAATATGTTTGGTCCATTTATTCCATTGTTTAATAAATTGCATTATAAAAAATTGATACTTGAGATTTGAGTTGCCTTTAAACTGAAAAAAATGTCTGTTTTAGAAAAATACACCCTGAATGCATATAGTGATTTTTTAATGAAAAATATAAATTATTTGGACATAAAAAACAAATAAAATAAACAAAGGAATTGGTGCTTGTTAAAACTAAGACACATGAGTTTTGGTGACAGTGCTGAGAAAATGCATCCACCTTCCACTTGAAAAAAAAATATTGGAATAGTTATACAAGAAGCAAATGGCACCCATTCGGTGGAATGGCCCAACCATTCAATGATCCAATCAATTCATGATGATTTCAGCAAAGACTGATTGAGAAAAATGCTACAACTATGAAAATGGTTTGCTAGGGAAAATAGCGCATCGTACCCATCTTTCCCTATTATGGACAGAAATTCTTTTAAAAAAGCCTTTATAAAATTCCCAAGTTGTAGGTCTACAACTTACACAGGTGTGTAAGAATCGAGTCACAAATGAACATGAATGAGACAGGCATATTGATCCATCGATTGGTTTAATTTCGATTTTGTGTCGTATTTCAATAACATATAATAAAAAATAGGACCATACAATCATGAAAAAATAACCAATGAGTCTAAAGATAATTTATAAGACTCTAAAAAATTATGCCAGGTTTCATATGACTGAATTATATGCGTGCGTAAAACGCCCCCTTCTTTCCTGATCACGCAGCCAAAGGCGAGACTAAATTCAGCACCAGGCGCAGGAGATCCATCATCTGATCTGCTGCAACCGTAGAGAGCACATCTGTTTTCAGTCTATTCCACTATATTTAGAGGAGAATAATGAATATTTAAATGAATGCAAATAGTTTTTTTTCCCCTGATGACCAAAAACTAATCAAAAACTGAACAGACAGATCAAACAAAGTTTGAAGAGGGATGAACCGCGTTTATGTCAACTCAACGGATTTTAAATTCTTTTTAATCTGATTTTTAAAGAACCTGGGAGATTTTTTGGGGGGAGAATGGAGAACTTCACAGTATTCGAGTACAGTAACGAGACTCTGAAAACTTGGACTGACCGCAGTGTCGAATACAAAGTGTTCAGCGTCCTCATAGTTTTCCTCATATGCGCTTTCGGGATAGTTGGAAACGTGATGGTCATCCTGGTGGTCCTCACCACCAAACATATGCGGACCCCGACCAATGGCTATCTGGTTAGTTTGGCTGTCGCGGACCTGATGGTGTTGATCGCAGCCGGTCTGCCGAGCATAGCGGACAGCTTGTTCGGTTCATGGATTTTTGGGCACGCGGGGTGCCTGTGCATCACATACTTCCAGTATCTAGGAATCAACGCATCCTCCTGCTCCATAACAGCCTTCACCATAGAGCGATACATCGCTATATGTCACCCAATCAAAGCGCAGTTTTTATGCACGCTCTCGCGCGCGAAGAAGATCATTTTTGGAGTTTGGGTTTTCACGTCTCTTTACAGCGTAATGTGGTTTTACCTCACCGATATCCAGCAGGTTCTCTACAAGGATGTGACTATAATAACGTGCGCTTACAAAGTGTCCAGAAGCCTTTACCTACCCATTTATTTTGTCGATTTTGCCGTCTTTTTTGTTCTGCCACTCACTCTTGCAACTGTCCTGTACGGCCTCATTGGGAGAATCTTGTTTCTCAATCCTCTTCCGTCGGACAAGAACGGGCATGACAACTTCTCCAATGCCAAAAAGAACAAAATGAAGAATTCCAGCCGCTGTTCTAGTACCACCGCAGCATCCAGAAGACAGGTGAGAGGATCTCCTTTAAGTTTCAAAACTTTCATATTTGGAAACAACAAAATGTGCTTTAAATGTATCCTGTAGTGTGTCATTCAAATCACAGTGCAAAACAAAAGTTGTTTCAGGTGCAGTAGCCTGATAAAACATAGATAAATAAATTGTAAATTTAAATATTTTTTGAATATTTTATTGAATATCTATCTATCTATCCATCCATCCATCCATCCATCCATCCATCCATCCATCCATCCATCCATCCAGACAGACAGATAATTTACACAACAAATTGAAAATAAATTGTAAATTTAAACATTTATTTATCTATCTATCTATCTATCTATCTATCTATCTATCTATCTATCTATCTATCTATCTATCTATCTATCTATCTATCTATCTATCTATCTATCTATCTATCTATCTATCTATCTATCTATCTATCTATCTATCCATCCATCCATCCATCCATCCATCCATCCATCCATCCATCCATCCATCCATACAACATATTGAAAATAAATTGTAAATTTAAATGTTTTAATCCATCTATCCATCCATCCATCCATCCATCCAGACAGACAGACAGACAGACAGATAATTTACACAACAAATTGAAAATAAATTATAAATTTAAATATCTATCTATCTATCTATCTATCCATCCATCCATCCATCCATCCATCCATCATCCATCCATCCATCCATCCATCCATCCATCCATCCATCCATCCATCCATCCATCCATCCATCCATCCATCCAGACAGATAATCTATCTATCTATCTATCTATCTATCTATCTATCTATCTATCTATCTATCTATCTATCTATCTATCTATCTATCTATCTATCTATCTATCTATCTATCTATCTATCTATCTATCTATCTATCTATCTATCTATCTATCTATCTATCCATCCATCCATCCATCCATCCATCCATCCATCCATCCATCCATCCATCCATCCATCCATCCATCCATCCATCCATCCATCCATCCAGACAGATCATTTACACAACATATTGAAAATAAATTGTAAATTTAAATGTTTTAATCCATCTATCCAGACAGATAGATAATTTACACAACATTTAAAAAAATACATTGTACATTTAAATATTTTTTAATCTATCTATCTATCTATCTATCTATCTATCTATCTATCTATCTATCTATCTATCTATCTATCTATCTATCTATCTATCTATCTATCATCTATCTATCTATCTATCTATCTATCTATCTATCTATCTATCTATCTATCTATCTATCTATCTATCTATCTATCTATCTATCTATCTATCTATCTATCTATCTATCTATCTATCTATCTATCTATCTATCTATCTATCTAGACAGATAGATAGATAGATAATTTAAACAACATATTAAAAATAAATTGTAAATTTAAATATTTTTTCTATCTATCCATCCATCCATCTGTCTATGCATTTATGTAATGCATAGTTATGCATTATGCATTTTATATCTACCTACCCAGACAGACAGATATATAGGCAGATGTACAGAGAGAGAGAGAGAGACAGATAGACTGAAGATAGATAGATGTCAACATTATGCATTACACTGAATTGCAGTATATTTCATAACATGGTTATTGTGATTTCTTCATTAAAGGTTACAAAAATGCTGGCAGTGGTGGTCATTCTCTTCGCTGTGCTTTGGATGCCGTACCGCACTCTGGTGGTGGTTAACTCTTTCCTGCGAGATGCCTACCTGGACACCTGGTTTCTGCTGTTCTGCCGCACATGTGTCTACCTCAACAGTGCCATTAACCCTCTCATCTACAACGCTATGTCTCAAAAGTTCCGCGCTGCCTTCAGAAGGCTCTGCAGCTGCGGACGCACCGCTCTGGTAAATAAGGCAGCCTATAGTGTGGCACTAACCTACAGTGTTGCCAAGGAAACGTCAACGGTGGAAGGCACTGGGCATTTTTCAACTGAGATAGACGATTTGACACCAACAGACGAGCTGTTTCCTGATAAGAAGCTTCTGTATCCAGAGAACTGTAACTTTAGCAAGGAGACTTTCTGTCAGGCCTGATAAACTCACAACAGCTACACACTCACCACACATCTCTGAGTACTAGCAACTACACATTAAACTGCAGGGACAGCACTTTGAAAGTTTCACTTTATCTTTATTAAAAAAAAAAGTCATGCCCAACACAGTCGAATTCATCTTCCCGTCTCATCCACTTGCCAAACAGTTCCCTGGAAACTGAAATGAAACCACCGTTGAAGAAGTTGCATGGTTGCATTATTTGCTAAAGTCATGATTCTTGATTAAAATCAGTGTATTGCATATGTGACGCAGGGTAAATTGAATACATATTGATCCGAAAACATGAGGGTTGCCATTGTGATTAATGAGTGGCCTTCTTCTCCAGAGCCCTGAGAAAAAATGCTGAAACTGCTTTATTCTGCAGTTGCATTTTGTTTCAAGAATGTTCAATTAGTGTCAACTTAGTTTACGTCCCACTGTATATAAATATAATTATATATATATATATATATATATAAATGATTTAAACTTAAAATGGAAGTATAGCTCTTTTATTTTGATGGATATATGTTTATTAATGTTTCATTGGCTATCTGACAATGTCACACTGAAATATATTTAGTGTTGTAAGTGCACTTTTTATGTAAGTTTATTGTAAATAAGCACACTTCAGGATGAACGAATTGAAGGAATGCATGAATAGATCTATTTATGTAAAATATTTTTTACTTTTCAAAGCTGAATTGTAATTATGTGCCATTAGCGCAAACAGATGTAAATGCAAAAATAATCATTGTTTTCGCACGTTTCCCAAAACACTACCCTTGATTGCCATTGGTCTCTTAAAACAGATAGTTCCGCCCCAAACGCTATTGGTTCGCCAGCTCAAACTTACAGAAAATGTTAAAAAGAGCCATGTGTACTGTGTAGACTTTTAGGTGGAATCAACCAAGGTGAATACCTTGCTTATATTTAATAACTTTACTCTTCATATTAAACTAGGCTAGAACAAAGTTAAAAATTTTACATCAAATATATATATATATATATATATATATATATTTAAATATAATAAAGACCCTTTTGACTATAACTTATTTAGATTACAAAATAAATGAATGTACCTATGAAAAATGTCTAAAAAATTACATCTGATGAATGAATATTCCACCTTTTTAATTTACTCTATTGTATCATAAATTGGTAGACAGCATATGATTGTATTTGTGAGCTGATAAGCTAACTCCCACCACATGGGTTTGTATATGGTTTCTCAACAAATGTGCAAATGTGAAGTTGCATATTTTCTTTAATCGCACTTAACTGTTTTCAATTATTTTAAATTAATATGCTGTGTTTTTGGTTTTGATTATAATATCTTGGTGGTGTTTACGTGGAAAATAGTCTCTATATGTCTGTTTCAATGCAGTCCAGTGTCAATGAATAGTGATGGCTATTCTAGTGATATTTAGTGAATGGGCTTAAACAGATGTTTGCAGAAAGTTAGTAAGACAGCATCTACACTGTAAAAAAATTATATGATCAATAAGTTATGACAACATTTGTTTTTAATGTCTTAACTCATTAAAATAAGTTAAGCCATTTTTCAGATTCAAGATTCAACCCATTTTTTTTAAAGTCAGTTTAATGTAATTTAAGTTGAAATGACTTTAACATCCACGTTCATTGTACTTAAACATTTAAGGCAACTTTTTTACAGTGCAGTGTCAGATGCAGAGGATGTTGGTAATAAAAAAAATGGTAGATATGTTACAGTTAATGGGTTTGAATCTTGTTTGTCACAGATGGTTTCAGCGGAGTGTTCTGAAGTGTTCAAGCATATCATATATCATTTTAAAAGCTCTTTTCAGCCTAAAAAATATACACATTGTTCAGTATGTTTAATTGTGCTGTAATTGTTCTCTCAGTTTGGTAAATGCGTGCTATTATTCTTGATATACTTGAGTGTGTACAATTGCTGAATCATTCACATGTTAGTATTCATATTATAACTATTATATGTGTATTTGCTATGTTGCATTTGTGTTATTATTCAGGGTTTAGCAAAACACAAAATTATATCTAAAACGTCTATTTTAAAGCCTGAATAAATTTCTGAATAAAATAAATGTACTGGCTAATGAAAGAGTCATTAGTTTAATTCATTATTATGCATTGTCTTACAGTGGCACTTTCTGAAAATCTTTTCTATTGTTTTACATGAATTTCAAACGGTACTGAATAATGCTCTGCATATACACGATCAGGCATAACATTATGAAGTGAATAACGCTGATTATCTTTTCATCGCGGCACCTGTTAGTGTGTGGGATATATTAGGCAGCAACTGAACATTTTATTCTCAAAGTTGATTTGTTAGAAGCTGGACAAATGGGCAAGGGTAAGGATTTGAGCATGTTAGACAAGGGCCAAATTGTGATGGCTAGACGACTGGGTCAGAGCATCTCCAAAACTGCAGCTCTTGTGGGGTGTTCCCGGTCTGCAGTGGTCAGTATCTATCAAAAGTGGACCAAGGAAGACACAGTGGTGAACTGGCGACAGGGTCAGGGGCGATCAAGGCTCATTGATGCACGTGGGGAGCGAAGGCTGGCCCGTGTGGTCCAATCAAACAGACGAGCTGCTGTAGCTCAGATTGCTCCAGAAGTTAATGCTGGTTCTGATAGAAAGGTGTCAGAATACACAGTGCATTGCAGTTCGTTGTGTATGGGGTTGCATAGCCGCAGACCAGTCAGGGTGCCCATGCTGACCCCTGTCCACCACCAAAAGCACCAACTCGTGAGCATCAGAACTGGACCACGGAGCAATGGAAGAAGGTGGCCTGGTCTGATGAATCACGTTTTTTCGGGTCGGGTACGTGTGCGTTGCTTACCTGGAGAACACATGGCACCAGGATGCACTGTAGGAAGAAGGCAAGCCAGTGGAGGCAGTGTGATGCTTTGAGCAATGTTCTGCTGGGAAACCTTAGGTCCTGCCATCCATGTGGATGTTACTTTGACACGTACCACCTACCTAAGTATTGTTGCAGACCATGTACACCCTTTCATGGAAAAGATATTTCCTGGTGGCTGTGTCTTCTTTCAGCAGGATAATGCACCCTGCCACAAAGCAAAAATGGTTCAGGAATGGTTTGAGGAGCACAACAAGTTTGAGGTGTTGATTTGGCCTCCAAAATTCCCCAGATCTCAATCCAATCGAGCATCTGTGGGATGTGCTGAACAAACAAGTCCGATCCATGGAGGCCCCACCTCGCAACTTACAGGACTTAAAGGATCTGTTGCTAACGACTTGGTGCCAGATACCACAGCACACACCTTCAGGGGTCTAGTGGAGTCCAGAGCTGTTTTGGCAGCAAAATGGGGACCACTACAATATTAGGAATATATTAGGCTATAATTGTATGCCTGATCGGTGTACATGATGTCTATTTGATCTTTTTAAAGTGTAATTATTCTATGTCTAGCACATTTTAAATCCACATGAAGTTAACTTTTAGAAACCGCTGCTGCCAAGTACCAAACATTCATGCAAAATTCTCAGCTAATCAATTCGACATTGTGGCAAATGAATGGAAGGACAAAACAATATTTTAAAGAGTGACCACTATGATTGTACACTGGCAAGCTCAGCAGAAGAAACACATATAAAACATTAAACATAATTAAATCCAATGACACCTTGAACCTAGGAAAAACACTAGAAGTGCATTATCAAATTACATTTTAGTGAACACCCCAGAGATGTTCATGTGCTCAAAGGCTCCAAATAGACTGAAAGGCACTGTCAGCAAAATAGGAATTGATAGTGTTTTTCCCCTCTGTTTTGGTCAAATCAAACTGAAAAAAGGGATAGTTTAGACAAAATTGAAAAGTCGTTCATCATTTACTCATTCTAATGTGGTCGAAAACATGAATACGTCGTTTGGACCCCATTGTTCCTTCAAAATTCTTATTTTGTGTTTTGAAGAAAAGGAAATCAGGTTTGGATTGACATGAGGGTGACAGAATTTTTTTTTTTTCAGGTGGACTATCCCTTTAAATATGAAATAAAAACATGTTAGTGTTCTTGTTATAAAAAAATAAGTTAATAACGGGCATTGTATATTGAATTCTGAGTCTACAGTTCAAATTTGGTTTGATTTTCCAGAATAACAGATTTTGTCATTGTACTGTAGCTCTTCTAAACACTGCTTTCTGCTTATGCAATAAACCAAGGCTATTTTATCTCATGTAAGGATACACTTTCTGTTTTTCCCTCTATTACCTCTGCTTTTACCTTTTCTTCTTCCTCTTTGAATAATATCATCCACATATTATGTTGCCTGTCACGTAATTCAAGATGATTTTAAAATTTGATTCTGCTTGTAATGAAAATAATGGCCCTATCGTCAATTAAACGTCACATTATCTCACAGACTGCTTATGTGAGTATCATGAAGTTGAAGTAAATTCATAGTCAGATCATACAACTCCGCTGAATGAAATCTGGCAAAATTGCCATAATTACACAGCATTACGGTGATTACGTAACCGTGACTACAACACAGTTAAATATCATGCATATTGATCATTTGATGTCTAGACTTTACCCAAACAGAAATCCGGTTAAATAAAATATCTATTGCAAACACTGACATGCATTTAATCCAGCAAAACAACTTCAAAAGGTCTTCAAAGAAATGCATGCAAATTCTACAGCAATCTCTCTGAAGTTCAGCCACTCAAAAGCAATGTACCCAAATAAATCCAAAATATTGGAAAAATTGGAAAGGCCTGAAGATAAACTGGCGTGCTGTTTTCAGTCAGGATGAAAATAAAACAGAGAAATGAAAAGTCCAAAAATGTAAATGGTACCTACAGTATAAGTTCACTCATATTAGAAAAAAAAAAACACCATGCTAACTGAAAGCTTTCCCTAACTGAAAGCTGGGACTTCCATTCATACAGTCACCATTATTATTAAGCATTATATTTTCTTTTATTTGTTTCTTTACAAGTGCTCCATCTCCTCCTGTATGGGAAATTAGAGCTTTTTATCCATCCGTAACACGATAGAACCTTGAAAGATGGAACCTTTAGTCTTCAGAGCTGCATGAATAGAAGAGATTTTACTGAGCAACATGGTCACTCTCAGCATTGTGCTATAGGGTCCCATAATGATGACCCACTCTGACGTCACCTCACTTCCTGTCCACTTTAATTCAGAAAAAGGATTGAAGTAGATATAACTATCTCCAGCTAGAAACAGCTTGATGCTGTGCTTAGATTATACAGAAGTAAAATCAAACACAAAATAAATCTGCACACGTATATGAGCCTCAAAATATACCGAAAATTACACTCATTAAAGAGTCTCTCTAAATATAAATGTACAACCAGCAATTGTACAAATTGCTCGCTATACTCTTTAACAGCGGCTTGTTGAGAAAGCCATAATTTAAAACCTTCAGTTTGATATGATTATCACAGTGCTACAATCTGGACCACATACCTGCAATCACTGCAGTCTAAAATTGTTATGCACTCACTTGCATAGATATAGTATGTTGTGTTTCACAAAACCTGACAATGGAAGGACACATTTATATAATATATTCACCAATCAGGCATGAAATGAATAACACCGATTATCTCTTCATTGCGGCACCTGTTAGTGGGTGGGATATATTAGGCAGCAAGTGAACATTTGTCCTCAAAGTTTATGTAGAAGCAGCAAAAATGGGCAAGTTTAAGGATTTGAGCGAGGGCCAAATTGTGATGGCTAGACAACTGGGTCAGAGCGTCTCCACAACTGCACCTATTGTGGGGTGTTGCCAGTCTGCAGTGGTCAGTATCTATCAAAAGTGGTCCAAGGAAGGAACAGTGGTGAACTGGCAACAGGGTCATGGCTGCACGTGGGAAGCGAAGGCTGGCCCGTGTGGTCCAATCAAACAGATTCCCCAGAACTCAATCCAATCGAGTCGATTCACAGAGGCCCCACCTCGCAACTTACAGGACTTAAAGGGTCTGCTGCTAACATAGACATAATCAAATAATAAACATTGAGATCATTTAATGACACTTTATTAAATCTTTTAAATGCATAGAGGTCACCACAGCTATTCAAAAAACATTTATTGCGTATGGATGGGTTTTAATGGCACAGTTGCACATCAACCTCTACAGTGGACAGTAGTGCCTTATCCCATACACTGCCACCAAGTGGTAAGCTGTTGCTCGTGAATAATTATTTTCTCCAAACCAAGATGGCTGACGGCAAGTCAAAAATGACAAATTGCTCTGGAATATTCATCCATTACTTCTATAGGAGACTCTTGCAGGTAAAAAAGTTGTAACATCAAATAATATCTTTGCCCCACCACTACTGTATTTTTGCATCAACTGACAGATTACATCTGGGGCAAGACCATATAAAAACTTAAATACTCTCAAAACTTAAAGGAGCTGTATGTAGGACTGTGGCCAAAACTGGTCCTGCAATCACTTTCAAATTACTGTAGAGCGGTGTATCCCCTCTCCCCCTCCCCCTGACTCGAGGTTGCCAGATAGGCTGCAGGATGCAGCAGGAACGTAGGCTGCTACACGGAGCTTTCAATGGCAAGTGACGAGTCGTACACAGTACGTTTTTTTTCTTTCTGTTAATTATGTTTATGCTTCAAGAGCGATGTTTTGTGAAGTAATTATGAATCGCAAAAATGTACTAATGGCGATTAGCCAAATATAATCGTAAATATGAACGCTCGTATGTGACAGTACATACCCACATGAAAAAATACTATAGTAAAATTACAGCAAAGCTAAATAACATTAGCAATGGTCATACAGGTCAACTTGCAGCATGTTTTGTCCACTATATATGCGAAGAACGAATGAGGAATCATTTTTACTGAGGTAACGTTAGGCTACTGTCTCAAATACGTTTACACGGTGCTAATAGGCGTGCTAATGTTGTTTTCCTCAGCGTCCCAGCATAATGACAGAGAAAAGGGCTCTGATAATGCATTACTAATGTTAGCAATGACGACTCGCCGTTTTTATTTACCAAACAATTCCTTAACGTTACCTTTTCAATTCAATGACCCAACTCCTCCATCTGCGCTAACCTAACGTTACTTTGCACGAACATGCATAACTATGTTCGACTGTCATGAATATTTGAAATGTCCATTTACATTAAGTACAAGTTAGCCAAACATAGATGAACCTTACCTGTCCAGGAGAAAATTAGCAACGTTGGCATCAGTCTTCAAATTATTCTCCGTTTTCAGCCGTCTCTATCTTTCAAAGGCATCTCAAATCCTTGTTTTATTTCGGACACTGTCACAACGTTTTTCTGATTCATAACGAGGTCGTTTAGGTTTCGTAAAGTTAGACATTGTTTATCCAAAAAGTTTGTAGCTGCAGCTGTGGTAACTAGAGCAGAGCTGGCAACCCGAATGCAGAAACACTACTGACTTTATGATTGGTAGATAGGTGGAGGGTGGCGCTTCAGGCATGACACAACATGTCAACATCAACATCAGTTGAGGGCTGCAACTTCACTTTTAAAATGACAATATCTTGGCCGGACAACCGTTGTCAGTGATATAAATATTTGAAATTAACATGATTTCTTAATGTCTAGTGACATATCAGGGCCATTTTATGATTAATTGAAATAAGCCGCGTTTCCACCGAAATTACCCGGAACTATTTGTACCAGGAACTTTTTCTCCCCCAGACCTGCTACAATCTGCGTTTCCACCGCGGTCTAAAGTACCGGGGAGATTAGGCAAATTAGTCCGGTGACGTGGGAATGCGCGCGACTGCTTCTCCCAGTCACCGACGGACAGTAATCACTTTTGCGCGATACTGTCTGCAACAATAACAAGTGTAGGTGATGCAAGCAGCGCTGCTTTTGCTGATTATGTACACACATTACCAACACTGCTTATTTAAACGTGCACTTTCACCTGGTTTGACCATTTTAATGCAAAATGGGATGATGGGCAATCCAAAATCTGAATGTGTTGTAATAGCTCAATTCCAAAACAAAACATTTTCTATAAAAGGATAATGAGGTTTCAGTCATTCATGACAGATGTGTGAAAAGTTAATTGAATGAAAACAATAGACTGAATTAAGCGGTTGAAAGATTAGGTACTAGACTGCAAGTATTTTATTTTTTATCACAATAACATCTCTTAACATTCACAAAAAAAAAAAAAAATCACATGACTAGTATTACAATATGCTTCATTAAATGCATAATATTAGAGACTTCCTCAAATTTGAAATGAAGCAGGACCACACTTATGGCTTCACTTAAGTTGTGGTTATAAGTTATTATACTACATTCACATAGTTATACATTTAAAAATATAATATTTGGGTTTTCTAGATATGTTTATGTGCATATTCAGAAAGACTTGCGAGCAGCAGCCCTTTTATTTGCTTCCTACACTATATGAATACAATTAGAATGTGGTTATATAGTTAGAATGTGGAAATTAAAGACACAGTGACATTTTACACATTTTACTTTATTTTAGACAGATTAGTTCTTACAAAATTAAAATAAAAGTGTGCAAAGACAAATAAATTACTAGAACAATAAAATGAAAATATAAAATGTGAAAACAACAATATAAAAAAAGTTTATTTTTCAGTAACCTGTCCAAGAGCTGTGCCAACACGTACAATATATAAAGTACAAATGTGGTAGTGCAAATGCTTCATTCAAGCGGCTGGTCATTGTGGCTACTTCTTGAACAACTGGACAAACTGTCCAAGAACAGACAGAAACCCGGTCTGAAAGTCCCTCTGCTGCCGTCTGCTTTCTTCCGCTTCTGACTGGTGGAATGCCAACTCTTGCCTCCTCATCTCTCCTCGGCCTGGCTATCCAGTAACAGCTGAATATATTGGTCAGTTCTTGTCCATGCTGCAGGGTTAGCCTCCTCCATGTCCCTCAGTGCATCAAGAAAGTCACAGTCCCTTTTCCTTTTCTCTAAGTAGAAAAATTGCACAGAAACACATGGAAATTAATACACAAGGCAACCATGAAACAATAGAAACCATCAATTAAATATTTAAAGTGTTTTCACTACAAATAATGAACAATTGTTTGCCCAGCTTGAACAATGCCCAGTGTGCAATTTTTATCATGGGCAATTTAAGTTTACAATTAAAAACAACAAAACCATTAAGGATTACACATCAGTTTTTAAATATATACACATTTTTGTCAGCTTTATAACGTACTGGTGACCGCGGGGGAAAACACGCTGGTCTCCGTTGCCTGCGATTCATCAGGGCCACTCGTTACGTCTGGAAAAGCACGTTGAAAAAAGTTACTGCAACGTGTTTAAACACTGCAACGAGTTTAATAGATAATATTTAACTTACCTTCAACCCACTCGGATTCCTGGATGGTTTCCAACAACGCACTAGCCGAGTCTTTCGTTACCGCTGCCCTAGAAAAGGACGGTCTGTGTCCCAGCAACGCGTCCAGGCGGTCATACCACTTGTTGATACGCCGGTCGGAACCGCTCCGGTTGTTCTGATCCTTTAATTTCTTGTAATCTTGTCTAATTTCTTCAACTTCTCTCTGCACTGTTTTCCAGTATGACTGGAACCGAGTCGATATCTTCAGTTATACCTTTTCATTGCGGGTCGCCGTTTCCAGTTCCCGCTGGATGTCCTCCTCCGCATATATGCTCAATAAAGCCTGAACCTCGTCGTCGGTCCATCGGTCGAATTTTTTGTTGAACTCCATTGTTGCAAAAAAAATATTTACTGAACGCAAAACCCACGGAACCCACCTCGCAAAAGACTTGTAAATATGGCGGTGGAAAAAAAAATAGCTGCGAGAGCTCAACCAATCAGCATGTTCAGCGCCCAAGTCCCACCCCCGAAAGTTCGGGAACTTTTGAAAAGTCCCACCTCGCAAGCAGGGCCGTTTGGAGGGGGAAATATTTACCCGGAACTTCATTTAGACCCTGGTTCCTGCGGTCGAAACACACCGAGTTCCCCCCCAAAGTTCCTGGTTCCGGGGTAAAGTTCCTGCGGTGGAAACGCGGCTATACATTTCTTACATACAGTTCCTTTAACAAATCATTAAAATCACACTTATTTCAGCTAAAATTCATTTAAAAATGATATTACTGTGACTGTTGTTCTTGAAAAAACTTCATTTGCAGTAACCTTTTTGGTTGTAAATAAATTATATGTAAGGAATAATTGACGACGGGCCGTTCAATTATTAGAATGATAATGCACACCCGAGGTGGTGATGCGGTCACGACGCGAAGCGGAGTGGCCGTCTGGTTTTAAAGAACCAGATTTTTTCCCACAGTCTGAAGACATCAATAAATCAATGTAGATTTCAATCTGAGGTTTTCTCAGAGAGGAGGGCTATGGTAGAAATTTGTCCATTTTGAACATAATCAGAATTATCAGCTAATAAGGGTAAATCGACGGTAGACTGGAGGGAGCATGAGCATTTTGTACATAGTCTGAGTTTGGATTCCACAGTTTTACCAGCAGATCTTTGATGGAATCACATCCTCATGTTCTGATATCAAAGATACGCAACGTTCAATTTGTATGAAGTTCTTCTCCATCTGCTCAATTGCGTTTACAAACTGTATTATATTTTTTTGTATATATTTTACAGTTTATACATAACATGATTTTATATAGTTTTATTGATTAATTTGTTAAATGCACAGTATGTATGTTTTTACTGTATGTTTAATACAGTATCTCTTCAGGTAAAAACAAAAACGCATACTGTCCACTCAAATGGACATAAAAAGAGAAATCCTGGACATATTCCTGACAGGTCTCTTAAGATTCACCCTGGAATGTTGAATCTCAAGTTGAACCTATTTCATGTTTCGGACTATAGCCAACAAGATGCTATTATAACACTAAATCAATTAATCATACAGAGAACACTGCACAAAAGCCCAGTTTTATTCAATGTCATTGTTCCTCCGTCCACATGCTTTCTCCCCAGATGTAATTAGTCACAAAAGATAGACATGATCTACTGCAGGAAAAAAGGACTGTAATTATATAAACTTGGCTTTGGGTCACCTATAAAACCTGTGATAAAGTTGCAGTCTCTTTCTCTTTTTTTATGTTATTTTTCCCCCCCACAGAACAAGAGCTAATTGTATTACACAGAGTATTCAGTCTGAGATTAATAGGCAAGAAGTTGTTCTTGAGATTAATACATCCATTATGGCTCCTTTTCATACTTCATTTATCCCTGCTTCTCGCTTTTCATATTTCTCATCAATTCAGTTTTTCTCGCTCTTTCCCATCTAAAATAACAGTTTACATGACATGCAGTTTTATAACCCAGCTCATTTTCAACCACAGCCAAAAGTACACAATAACAGTGTTTATTTTATGTGCTTGACCACCAAATAACTCTGAGGTCTGCTGGACTAGAAGATTCTTGTATAAGATTTGCTTGGATATCTGAGTAAATTGGTCATAAATATCACGAGACAAGCACAGTCTGCTTAACACTTAAAAATAAGCTGCCCTAAAAAACACTCACAAATGTCCACAACAAGCATAGCCTGATATAAACCATGGCTCAAACAAAAGATTTAAAATGGTCACTTGTAAAATTGCTACTTAAGTGGGCGTCCCTGTTAATATTTACACAATGTACTCGATAAAGACATGGAACATAAATTCTTGTGACGAATAATAGACCGTATTCGTCCACTGTTGTTACTTAAATCTTAAAGGGTTCACATACCGTTTTCCAACAATTTCACTGTATATGATTACCAGTTATATAACTATTACAATGTTGTATTGTCACACCAACGAGAGTGAAAGATGGATTTTAATAATATTTCAAAGTCTTTACTGCTGCTCTGGTGTTTATAGCGAGTCCCTGAAGTTGACAGCGATACAAAGCTAAACATCTTCAGAGGTTATTATTTAATCAACATCTCCAATACATCCCTTTCAAACCTCACACTTAAAGCCAAGCAGCCATTCCACATCCAAATCACCTGTCTTTCTGTGAAAACAACAACCACAGAAATGCCTTGCAAAAGAGCATGTTTGCACCCAAGGGTAAGCTAACGCATCCCAGAAATCCCCGTAATGCAATCCAGAGCATCTTATTGACTGACCCTCAGGCTTTGTTTGGACACTTGGAGAGTTTAACAGATAATTGATATAGAAGCTTAAAGTTATATATGGCTTATCTGTATTTCTCTTTATAACCTTGCTGTTGTTGTTGTTGTATATAACACACCTTGCGCATGAAACTCTCCACCTCATGCGACTCTCAAGACGAGAGTTTAATCCTTTAGGACTGTTCAGTAATAATAAATGAAGAGAGGTGCGCATTCAAAGCGAATACTACAGGTGGCGAATTCAAAGCGGGAAAACAAGGGCGCACAAGCTGATGCAGCATTGCAGGATGTATAAATATATCAACGGCAGAAAGAAGAGCACTCACTGCCTTTGATGTTAATAAATTCAGTTTGTGCCATTCACAGTGTGAACGCAGATGCTTTTTGGTAAACCGTCTGGAGAAAACAGGTTCTGGAGAATAGTTTATCCGTTAAAGAAAACATATTCCCTGTTCTGCGTGCATAGTGGCTGCTTTTCTGTTTTGACACTTTCTGACACACAATGTCTTGTGCTGTCATACTGCTTTAAAATTACCATGGGCTTTTTTCCCCTTCTAAATTAAACCAATGTAAGGACAGAAAGATGGTAAAGAGAATAACAGTTTTTTTTTAAACATCTTTGTTAGTGGGTGGGCATGACCTTTTGTCACACATCCATGTCATGAAATGTATGGGTACCATAAAACAGGCACTTGAGAAGATAGATCTTATCTCTAAAGATTCCAGTGTGCCCTGAACACACTAACAGAGTAATGAAGAATTTCTGATGCACCTTTCAAAATAAAAACTATGGTCTCTGAGTTGCAATCCCAGTCTAAAGTGAGCATTTCAGTTTACACATAACTCTCTCTGTGTGTGTGTATTTGTGTGCGTAATGTTTCTTTCTGGAGCATCAGTGAATGTTTTTACCTTTTGCTATAGCTGTGTTTGAGTCCCTTGGGTGTTCTCAGAGTGAAAAGATGGATCTCAAATTCATCACTGCTGGAAAAGGTTCAAATATGGAAAAGATGTAGAAAACAAGTAATTTGCGAGACCTGGAGGGTTTTTCTGAAGGACAGTGGTTAGTTTAACTGTTCAGAACAAACAAGGGACTCATGAACAACCCTCGCAAAAGATTAAAATAGTAATTGAATATCCAGGCAAGGACAAACAGTAAACGGGGTCACTTTTATAAATTTAGCTATTATTAAGTCTTGTGAACTATGTAAACATCTGTTATGTAAAATGTCTTATTCAGGACAGTACTTATTAAAAAAAATTATAAAAAAGCTTATTTTGTTAAAATAATTAAAGCTACACTGTGTAACTACAGTTACGTTTAGTTTATTCTTAGCTAAAAACACTTAGCTCTTTCAAAAATATATGTGCTCATTAATGTATATTTACTTCTTTCAAGTAATAAAGTATTCTCGTAAGTTTATAAAATGCCATTGAAAATACATACGGGTAAGTGGTTCGAATGCGGGTCGCCATGTTGCCCCTCCATCTTGAAAGTACATTAGCCAAAGAGGGACATACCCGTAAATTCAAGCTTCGCCTTTCGCGTTTTAACACTCGATGCCACCGTGTCGAATGTGGACGAGGTCGAACTGGAAGCCCTATTAATCTTGGACTAAATCGGCCACCGTAGGAGTTAAAACGAAATCGGAATTGAGAGGAAGATAAACTAATATTCACTGGATGGTCATATACCTTTTAACCGCTAGATGGGGGAAAATATCACACAGTGTAGCTTTAACATTTTGCAGATTCTGCAAAGTATGTAAATTGCTAATTGTATTGAATGCTAATAATGCTAAAATACATAATAAATGCATGCCCAAAACAATTGCTGCAAATTTTTAATTATTAAATAGTTGTTAATTACTCCTTGCTAAAAGTATGTTTGCTAGCAGCCTTCACTGATCTAAGAGCATCACCTGTCCAGATGTGCATTTACACCAGTAAGAAACCACACGTCCTTACATGCATTAGAAGAACCGATCTCCCTCTCAGCTGTCCAGTGATTCTGGTGCAGATAATGAATCTAAACACACCTAACACATGATTTAATTGGAAACCTGAACAAATAAGGTTCACCCCACTAAACAAAACAGCTGAGACAGATCTATCTCCCAGGCACATCTCTTATACCGACAAATGATATTTGAAAGGTCTGTAACACAAGGTGAAGAACAAGATTGCAATAGCCTTCACAGACGGGGAGATTAATTGCAAAACCAAAGAAAGAGAAAGAGAGAGAGAGAGAGAGAGAGAGAGAGAGAGAGAGAGAGAGAGAGAGAGAGAGAGAGAGAGAGAGAGAGAGAGAGAGAGAGAGAGAGAGAGAGAGAGAGAGAGAGAGAGTAGGAATATGTTGCTTAGTGGTTCAATTTACAGCTTCACTTCTTTTCCATTGTTACAGTTAGAAAATATTTTTTCTTGCTGTAACTATTAAATAAATGTTCGACTTAAATCAATAAAAAAATGAATAAAGTGGCAACACTTTATTTTACAGTGTCCTTGTTACATATGCTACATGTACTTACCATATTAATAACAGTAAATTATGCATAATTACACACAACTAACCCTCAACCAAACCCTAATTAATACTACTTAGTACTTAAAGGTCCCACGGCATGGATTTTTTATTTTATTTTATAATGTATTCTGAGGTGTACTTATATTGTTAGTATTATTTTTACATCATAAAATGTCATAATTTAGAAATAAAAGGCATTTTTTCTATACTGATGTTTGCTCTCTGGCTGAATGCCCTGTTTCAAGGGGCGTGTCTGCTGTGAGACTTCAGTAAAAACGCCCACTATTGTGATTGGCTGAGGGGGCGTGGTTTAACGAGGTCTATGAGGCACAAGCCTGTCACTTCTCATCAGTTCTCTCATATACTTCAGGGCCCGTATTCATAAAGATTCTAAGAGTCCTCTCAGAAAACTCCTAATTTAGCTTAAAACCTTTTACGTAGGAGTCTTAGCTTAAGAGCTATTCGGGAGCGATCTGAGAGCAACTCTGAGCAAGGAAAATACAAAAACTTTTATCTTAGTGAAGAGGCGGGGCTGACCCCGTTGCTACGTATGACACAGTCTTTTGAAGACTGTGATTGGTTGGTTGTCCAAAAAGGAGCGCTTTTAAGTATAGGGTCTATTCTAAGCCTTCACTTTGAAATTACAAGCGCAAATTGTCCTATTTTACCGTTCTCTCTCACTCACTCACACACATTTTATATATTATATATATATATATATATATATATATATACACAAACGATATGTATCGTGAAAAGCACTATACAAAAAAATTTGAATTGAATATAAATCCTTTTATTATTTACCATGCTGTTAATTTCCTATGGTATTTGATTGGCTTAGAATTATAAACATTGTTCCACTCTTTACAATTACACTGACTGCTGGCATGTCTATTTAATTGGTGGTTTGAAAGTTGGATTTAATGCAACAAACATGATCCCTGCACGATCTAATCTATAGCGTCTTATTAAGTCACTGTCATTCATTGTCTGCAACACCTTTCTTCTCCCTCTTCATCTTTCTGCCATTTTCTCCGCTGCTAAAGAAACTCTTAAGCCTCTTAAAAGTCCTCGTCCGTGCTCCTAACAAATTTGATCTTAAGACCTCTTTTAAGGGTTAAGATCCTTTCTGAATTACTTTTTTCTTTACAAGGATTTTTTAGTTGATTTTAAGAGTAAACGCCCACATTTCTAAGAATTTTCTTAGAATTTTGTCACTAGGAGTTACTCTTTGCATTAAGATTCTTTATGAATACGGGCCCAGGTTTTTAGTTTATTTCTAGTCAGAGAAATTTATTTATTTCACTCATGTCAGAAAGTTAGTAACTTTAGTAAATTATGGATCAGCACTGACTCAAGACACGAACCATTTAGAATGATTCAGTCCGATTTCGTGAACTGGTTCACTAAAAAGAACCGGTTCAAAAGAACGATTCGTTCGCGAACCGGACATCACTAATGGACCAGAGACGGAACGATTGCTGACAAAGTTATATTGTAACTACTGAGTTGTGAGAGCGTTGTCAGCGCGAGTTTATTTTGTTTGTATCTGAGAGTTCTGAATAAACACGAGTCCCAGTCACGCCGAGCCCATCTTCCTCCTTATTCTGCCAACTTTGTAACACATGTAATGTACCATTACAGCTGTCGAGATGAATGAGTTACGAGTAAGTGTTGATTATAGCATTATTTTTAGATATTTTCCTATCATATGAAAAGCGTCAGTGACGCGCATTGAGTACACAGCGCAAACAAATACACAACAGCAGGAATCGAATGTAATCCATTTTAAAAAGCGCTTTACATATTTACACAGTGTCAGCCATGCAAGGCGCCATCCAGCTCGTCGGGAGCAGCTGGGGTTAGGTGTCTTGCTCACGGACACCTCGACATTTGGTCAGGTGGAACCGGGGATTGAACCACCAACCTTCCAGTTTGTAGACAACCTACATGAACCACTGAGCCACTGCTGACCTGCAGCTGTGTACTGGCCAGTAGCACCATCTCTGGCTGATCCTTTCTGAGATGCAGGACGCAGACAAAGTTCACTTTCTTGACACCCCAATTTAGCAGTGTGGCCTCTTAGGACGCAAGCAGGCCACCTCCTTATATCCAGACACAACTCACACAAAGCCCTGCACAGGTCGGTGTGGCACATTTAGAGGATGCGCAGCTTCCTCATTGGTCATAGACCAGTTCCAGTTGGGGCTTATGGAGCAAGGTAAGTGTTTCAGTACACTTTCAGTCCACCCTGGAGGCAGAGTTAGCACTTCCCAACCCGTCGTGCTGGCTCATCAGGACAGTCAGACTCGGCTATGTGATTTACTGCGTGCGGAAATTGCAGTCCTATTGGCGAAGGATGCAATAGAGCCTGTCCCTCCAGCTGAGATGAAGTCAGCTTTCTACAGCCCTAATTTCGTGCCAAAGAAAGGCGGTGGGTTGTGAACAACACAGTGGCAGTAGCATATATAAACCTCCTATATAAAAAGGCAGTTTCACAATGCATGTCCACACTTATCAGCCATCTCCTCCTCTGGAGTAAGCGGCGCCTGCAGACACGCTTTCGTGACGAGTGACGTTTCAGGGGGATGGGATTCGGTGAAACGCAGGTAGACCTGTTCGCTTCCCAGGATTCCTTTTATTTCCCGCTGTGGTATTCCCTGACCGAAGCCCCTCTCTGCACAGACTCCCTGGCACACAGCTGGCCCAGGGGCCTATGTAAATATGCGTTTCCCCCAGTGAGCCTGAGTGCACAGACGTTGTGCAAAGTCAGCGGGGCGGAGAACAGGTCTTGTTGGTTGCACCTTACTGGCCCACCCAGACTTGATTTTCAGAGCTCATGCTCCTTATAACAGCCCCTTACATGGCAAAATTATCTGAGGAAGGACCTAATTTCTCAGGGATGGGACACAATTTAGCACCCGTGCCCAGATCTCTGGAACCTATATGTCTGGCCCCTGGACAGGACTAGGGATGGGTCACGATTTTCGAATATTCGATTAGTTATTTAATTATAGAATATCGAATAGTATGTGCGATTATCGTCCAAAAAAAATCCCCATGTTGTCGGTGCTGATGTGGTGCTGACGCGTTCATGTAACCAGAGGGAGGCGCTGCCAATAACGCTCCTAAAGCTGCCAGTCAGCTCTCAGGGTGTTTTATACTGAACACGTTTGCTGCGGTCCGAGTCTGATTCTTCCCTCCGCAGTTGGTCTGGTTTCACACTCAACTTGAACCCTGATGCGTTTGCGTTCATCTTACGTCATCACAGACGTGCACGGGCGTGATAGAAAACAGAGCGCGGGTCAATATATTGGGATTTTTTCAATTAATTTGGTGCTATTATGTGCAGCTGAGTAAACGACACTTGGGTTTATCGTATGTGTGTCCCTTGAAGGCGGCTTTGATGCTTGCAAACAGACTCTTTTGAGGAGACTGTGAATTGCCATTAATTTGCTGCCCTGATTGCACTCTATGCGCGAATACACTGCAGGCTCGCTCTCGCGATCGTATCCAGGGTAAATCATCAACACTATCATCTCTTACGTGTATGTTATTGAACTAATGACATTGTAATCGGCTAAAACGCATGCGCTGGTTTCTGTTTTCTTCAAGAACAAGTGCGCACCTGTTGTTTGCACATTCACGTGAATCACGGCTCAGCTCCGAGAGCAACCGAACTCCGGTTGTGTGTTCTCGGGTTCGGTACCTCAGTGCACACCAAGCTCTGTAGGTAAGCTTTCACATTAGCAATTTTCATGCTAACCGTGCCCCATTCCGAACTAAAATGTCAGAGTTAAAACGCCCTGAGACTAACACATCGTCTCACGCGCACGCTGTAGACTTGTGGCATTTATCAGGTAACTTGTGGCGATGTCACATTACAGTCATATGTTTCAGCATGTTACAATAAATATATATGGCTTGAGTTGATATAGCCTATTCCCTAATGAATTAAACAGTTTGTTATCCTACAGATTGAGAGTGTGAATGGTCTCTCCCCCTCTCTCTCTGTTTATATGCGTGTAGCCTTTACATGCGTGCATGCGGGGGAGGAGTTGCGATTTTCGAATAAAAATCGAATAATTCCCAGCGATCGTCGAATATAATTTTTGCTTGAAATGCCCATCCCTAGACAGGACGTGGTAGACCTTAGTGGCCTATCACCAACTGTGACTGACACTATCACTCAAGCCAGAGCTCCCTACAAGGAGGCTGTATGCTTTGAAGGAGGCTTTTCACGAACTGGTGTTCTTCCCAAGTGGAGGACCCATAGAGATGCACAGTCTGGTCAGTGCCTTCCTTCCTGAAAGAGAGGCTGTAGTGCAGGGTGTCCCCTTCCACCTTGTAAGTGTATGTGGCCGCCATTTAGGCACATCATGACCCAGTGGATGGTAAGTCTTCAGGGAAGCATGACCTGGTAATCTGGTTCATCAGAGGCTTTCCTAGGCCATGCCTTATTCCATCATGGGTTCTCTCTGTGGTCTTGCTGGGCCTATAGAGAGCCCCTTTTGAGCCGCTGGAGTTAGTCGAGCTTAGGGCCCTCTCACTGAAGATGACTCCTGATCACACTCACCTCCATCAAGAGGTTTGGGGACCTGCAGGTGTTCTCTGTCAGCAAAACGTGCCTTGACTTCGATCTGGCATACTCGCACATGATCCTGAGACCCTGGCCGGGCTATGTGCCCAAAGTTCTCACTACCCATTTTAGGGACCAAATGGTGGAACTTGCAAACGCTGCCTCAGGATGAACCAGATACATCCTTGTCATTTCTGTGTCCAGTACATGCCCTGCATGCAGAGATTCAGCTCTGAGCAGCTCTTTGTCTGCTTTGGGGGAGTATGGCCCACTGGATAGTGAATGCCATTGCCTTGCCATACCAGGCCAAAAAAAACGAGACGTTTAGGGTTAGCTGTATATAATTATGCATAATTTCTAATTATTACTATAGTAAATACATGTAACGGGTAAAAAGGACATCAAATTATTTTATATATGCTAAATATATAAACTATAATGCAAAATAAAACTATATAAATACATTTAAACAGAAAAGTTAAGTACTAAATTAATTAATGTTTTTTAAATTAAGTTATTTTTAAATAAATTTAATTTCTAAATTATTACTATTTAAAATACATGATCAAGTAATATAGAATTTTCTTTTTCTGAAATATGCCACAACATGTTTGTACAATTTTGATGAATTCTCATGTTGATCTTTGACTGCTGACTCATGTCTGGTGAAATAATTGCTATGTCAAAAAGGGTCACAGGTTTGTTCTGATGGGGTCGTGGTCTGCAGGAAACAACGACTTTTGCACTGATTTTGGTCAAAATGTTTTTAAAAAAAAACCCCCACTACAAACGGAAAACAGACAGGGACTTACAGATGCTTATTTATTTTATGTATCCATCATTCTAATGGAATGCAATGCAACATTCATGCTCTAGATTGTCTCTGTGGAGGAGCATATGAGCATAATATTTTACATATAAAGACAAGTACTAACACACACAAACACTGATACATTAGAGAAGTTCATACCAACTGACAATATGACAGTCGTGTACTGGATAAGTTGAATGTATACCAATGAAATCTAATTATTAGCAACCAACCCTGGAACAGAATTGTCAATTCATCCAGCAGAAATACCGGAGAATTTTAATTGTTCACTTTCAGCACAAATAGGTTGTTGGCAGTCAAGACAAACAGTCTCTCATTAGTGGCCCTGAATCCAAGTACGGGGTCATTGGTGTCCACGTTGGCTACCTGTTGTTTGGCGACCTGCCCGACCTGACGACCCTGTTTCCGGTTGAAGAGCACCGTGTCCACCGGCAAAGGCTGACGGTAAATGAAGACACGCCTGAGGCACTCACAAAGGGCTGCGTAGGAGAAGTTGGGGGCACAGGTCGCAAACTTTTTATCACGTTTTGAAGCCTGAACATAACCTAAATGTGGGATAAGATGAAAGAATATTTATACGATTTTTGCAAAACATCATCTCAATGTCTAATTAGACATTAAAAATATAATCTGAAGTCTGAACTCCTGCGAGGACTTCAGATGACACAGCTCTGAATCAACATGCACCAATGCTAAATTCTGCTATATATCCTAATTATTTGTTAACATGTATTAATTACTTCAATGATCTCATTGATTCTGCCTTAATTTAATACACTGTTTAAATTAATACTTTGTTAGCTAACTGCGTACATTTTAGAAATACTTAATTTGGACAGTCACCTCTGATAACAGATCACTCTAAATTGTAGACACATGCATTTTCTGTAAAGCTGCTTTGAAACGATATATATTATGAAAAGCGATATACAAATAAATGTGAACTGAAAAAAAAATGCCCCCGCTTATTAAAAAAAAAACACAATCAGAAGGAAGTTTAAAAGATTTAAAGGGATGTTTCACATTATTCACAAACAACTTGTCTTACCGAGTGCGTTAAAAGTAGAAATGTGCTCCCATATATTGTTGTCCTGGTGTGGACGGGGCTGCCAGAGCAGTGCATCGACATCGTGCCGTAAGCAGAAAGCAGGCATCTCAGAGGGGTCAATATGCACAGAGAAGAGGAACTGGTGGCTTCCCATGCTCACCTAAAGGTCAATAAAAGGCATGTAAATAATTAAAAATGATCTGTGTATCTAATAAAATAAAAAAACACTACCATTTAAAAGTTTAGGGTTGGTAAGATGCGTTTGAAAGTAGTCTCTTATGTTCACCAAAGCAGCATTTATTTGATCGAAAATACAGTAAAAACAGTAAAATTGTGAAATATTACAATTTAAAAGAAGCATTTTCTTTTTAAATATATTTTAAAAATGTAATTTATTCCTGCAATGGCAAAGCTGAATTTTCAGCAGTCATTACTCCAGTCTTCACATGATTCTTCAGAAATCATTCTAATATGCTTATTTGGTGCTAAAGAAACATTTCTTATAATTATCAAAGTTGAAAACATTTGTGCTAGATTTTTTTTTGTGTGGAAACCATGTCTGTTCAAAAGAACAGCTTTCATTTGTCTTTAGTCAATTTTGTATTTAAAAAAATCCTAAAACAAACTAAAACATCTGAAGAATATGTAAAATGACCAGTTTTGTCTATACCTTGTTAAAAAAAATGTTAAAACAACATAGCAAAATATAACTATATTCTCTGTGCTGTTGCCTCTTTAAGATGGTATCTTCTCAGTAGAGATGAAGGCTGGGAAGCAGAATGGATATTGAATTCTTTTGACTCAAATTTTCATTGTGCTGTCTGTCTATTATGCCGTCACTCTAGCAGAAAATGAAATGTGAAAGAAAAAAAATCTTCATACATATTCTCATAAAAAGATCCCATTATGAGGCGCCCGTCTGAAACGACAGCAGGATTGAACCATTAAGAGTAAACAACAGCAATGCAAGATGGTGGCAGCTGTAAGTCAATCATTATCGTCACAGACATGAAGTAAAATCTCTGTCTAGTTATGAATCACAACGGTTTTCATGTTGTACTGAAAATGATAAGCGTTATATCTTCAATTCTCAAGTGATGTTTTTGTACCTCTGCTTTTACACTTGTCCAAAAAATCCATTTGGTGAATGCTGGCTCTCGTTAAAAATACCATTTCTGAAACCTCATCTTGCTCTGCTCACTAGTCTAACTGCACATTAAATTCAAAGCAATATGTGATGGTCGCTATTCACAAGTGGTGACAGCTTCACATGCTCAAATGCCTCTTAAAACGGCCAACACTTTCATTCGGACATAAAATGCTGCTAAGTTACCTCAAGAAACCGGTCCCAACAGATTTAGTCTGGAATTAGTTAAAAGGGTTAGTTCACCCAAAAATGTTTACTCACCCTCAAGCCATCCTAGGTGTATATGGCATTCTTCTTTCAGACGAATAAAATTTGGAGTTATATATATATATAAAAAAAAAAAAGTCCTGGCTCTTTTTGCAAGGCGCTTGTGCGAAGACTAATGCAAACATCCTTTAGCAAAAAATGGTTAAACAACTATGTCGGACAAATTTGAAGTTGGAGATTTGGTGTTTGTATTAGACTTCACACATTTTTTTTTCCTCAAAAACTTAATTTCTTTTCAACTGAAGACAGACAGACACAAACATTGGATGGGATGGGGATAAGTAAATTATAAGGAAATTCAAATTTTAAAGTGAACTAATCCTTTAAAAATCCTTTTTCATTAATCTCAGAATCTCACTTGCTACTGTTTGGTCTCTCGGTGAGAGGTCGAAATGTTTAAGGCTCTCCACAAATGGGCACCTGGCTGTGCCAGAACTGCTTCACAAGAACATCACTGAGTCTCATGTTAAATTCATGAACGCAGTGGATGTGAAGAGCTCAACAATAAAGATTTTTTTTTGGGCTGGCCTGTGGTTCAGATTTTTACTTGGCATGCCAATATTTACACTGATCCACCACCACCACCACCACCACCACAAAAAAAAAAAAAAAAACTGCATGTCAGGCGGCTAATTAACTTTACCTTGGTGTAAAATTTTTAATCAGCACAATCAAAAATAAATGATTGGGCTGGGTAAAAAACATCCTTTTCTTGATTTTAATTGATTCTTATTTTAAAGTACCGATATCGATTCTTAAAGTAGCACTAGGTAGGTTTTGCTCTCGGGGTCCCCCTCCAGTTGGGAAACAGTATTGTCCTCTACTACTGTCGTAATATTCTACATCAGGGGATGCATCGCAAGTGCATTTGTTGACATGACAACCATGATAGCCCTGAACACTGCAGGAGGAGTTCACATGCAGGTGTTCTGCTTGCGTCGCGTGTGAAATGTCTTCATCCCAGGTACAGTGGCATATGTTTCAGCATGTCATATGAATATAATTTCATGGGTTTTATTTTTTTCAAACGCCAAATGATCGCGATGCTCACGTTTACAAGCCAGCGTCATTATAGTAACTTAGTCTATTGGTTCCCGTTTTACAGAATCTATATGATACTTCAATTCAATGTTTGAGTGGTAGGTAGTAACCATATATCGTCAATATTATAATATCAAGCTACCATAGATGAATCTGCAAATTTGAAAAATCGATTTGCATTATAGCTTGAGGAAAGACAAATAAACCAATATCACAGACATGTTAGGTATCCTAAAATATGATTTTATTCGTCTTATGTATTTACTTGCAAGAATGTAGCCCCTCGTCCTCCAGCTCACGCCAACGAGCAAACGCTGGCCCAATGTTGATTCTCGTCCTGCCTTTAATCCCATCACTTTCTCTTTTCCTCTTTTTGCTTTCCTCCGACAAAACCTTTGCTTTCTTATTTTTCTGTGCTGCTTCGGCCATGACTATAACATTCGGCAAACAAATGATAGTTTTTCTCGCACGTCCGAATTTAAGGAAGTGGGGGTGTCGGTGGAAGTGACGTATATGCCGTAAAGCAGTCGAATTTTGTAGTTCTTTTTGTTCTCGGGTTACAACCCGAAACCCGAAGTTTAAAAGTACAATTAAAAACGATACAGACCCCGTCAGGCTATGGCAGACGTGTCATTCAACCTATTGTAAGTCGATGTATCATCACAAGAGGTTTGAAAATATATTATAAAGGTTGAAAAGTTACCTAGTGCTGCTTTTAATCCCAAGAATGTTTTCAGTTGATGAATGAACAAAACTTTACATCTAATAAATCGCAATAATCTTTCCGATTTGTTACTTCTAAAACACGTCTCAGCTTTTAAATTCTGTCAATTTTATTACTAAATTCCAACAGTAAATACTGTTTTGGCACTCTTTTATGTGTGCCAAAACATAAAAAGCAAAGAGGCAGCACAAAAAGCATGTGAACTGATAATATCTTCCGCTTTATTGCTAGTTAAAGCATGAAATAAACACGAATGAACATCAGAAGGTATGTTGAAAGATACAGTACAACTTACCAAAATCCATGTAATCGCTCAATTAGTGTTTCAACCGAGGAAAGACGTAAACAGCTTGTAAACAATTTAACGTAATGTTACGTTTACAAATTTTTTTTTTACCTCAGAAAAGCCATTCAATGTCCAAAAACTTGTTAGTCAGCTAGAAAAATGTACTTTCTCCTTAAATCTTCAATTAATGCAGCCCTATGTTTGAATAAATCAGTCATGTTTTTATGACAGCCTCCATTTAATTGTTTATATTAATAATTATAATAATAATAATTTGTTACATTTATATAGCGCTTTTCTAGGCACTCAAAGCGCTTTACATAGAAGGGGGGAATCTCCTCAACCACCACCAATGTGCAGCATCCACATGGATGATGCGACGGCAGCCATATTGCGCCAGTACGCCCACCACACACCAGCTGATTGGTGGAGAGGAGACTGAGGGATGATACCAATCGTATATATATGGGGATGATTAGGAGGCCATGATGGACAGGGGCCAATGGGCAAATTTGGCCAGGATGCCGGGGTTACACCCCTACTCTTTATCGAAGGACATCCTGGGATTTTTAATGACCACAGAGTGTCAAAAAACAAACAAATGAGTGTCTTGTATTATTATAACATAATTATTATAAAGACTTCCTTATGTGTAATTTAAATGCAAGTAGCCTACAAATCAGTTAATTGTAACCTTAAATATTATAGTGATGTACTGGGGTTCCCTTCATAGTTTACAGTATTAGTAAATCGAATCGAAGGCTTATAAATCGAATCGTGAAATGTGTCAATGCCTAAAACTGAGGTTCCAAAACTATTCTGGTAGGGAAAACAAACACTATTTGGAAAAACAAAATCTTAATTTTAAAAATCAAGTAAAAAAAAAAAAAAAAGAAATTCAAGTCACAGCTGAAGGGTTAACCATTTTACTACAGATCTCATCTTAAATATTACAATAACCAGCCATCACAGCATCTCCAGCATTATTCTGTCCGTTTAACAGAAAGAAAAGAAAAGCTTATCTTAAATGGTGGTGAGGAGCTCTTGAGATACACATCATTCAGATATACAGTGAATGTCAGACCCTCTTCTTCCCTTGTTGCCGTCATGGCTTTAGTTGAAAGATGAGTGTGTGTCTCTAAAGAGAGGTGCCACTCTTCAGGAACACAAAAAGAAATACAAGTTCTTTCAGGTCTGCTCCAGCACCCACTGCGGGACACAAACATGCAATCTCTGAAGAGGTCGACATGGGAACGGCTCTCCTCAGTACCTGGAGAGAGGCGGCTTTGCAATCTGTGAGCGAGTGCACTCAGAAAAGGTCAGTTTGTTTCGCTGCATCAATGCAAGTGATTTAGATGTGAGAGGAAGAGAGGAAATGGGGGGAGGGACTGGGTCTACAGGGAATTTTATTCTATGGCACAAGAAAAAAAAAAACATTTGAAAGCCTTTACAAAATGTACTGCATGTACACACAGAAGAAAAATGTAGGATGAGAAGACCTGTATTAAGTTAAAAAAGGCAGGAAATGATGATCATAATGGATAACAATAATAATATTAATGATTATTATTCTTTTAATGCTTTTCTTTTTTTTTATTAATATTATTAACATTAACATTAATATGTAATTAATATTCTTCTTCTTCTTATTATTATTAGTAACAGTGGAGTCAAATGCTTTAGCTAAAAGTGTCTGCAAAATGAAAATGTATATATAGCAAACAGTTGTCATGTGTATTTTAAGTGTCAAACGGATTTGCAACAAAAAAATGATGAACCTACTATAAATAGGAGAGGGGAAGATATACATATAACAAAGCAGGCTCTGATTTCCCAATGGCCTGGCTACTAACTTGGCCCACTATCCAGTTGTTGTTGTTTTAATCAAACCTGTATGACTTTCTTTCTTTTGCAGAACATAAGATATTTAGAAGAATGTTAATTCAATCCAATTACTGAACAATTTGTGCTTTGTGGCAGGGCACATTATCCTGCTGAAAGAGGCCACAGCCACCAGGGAATACCATTTCCATGAAAGGGTGTACATGGTCTGCAAAAATGCTTAGGTAGACGATAAGTGTCAAAGTAACATCCACATGGATGGCAGGACCCAAGGTTTCCCAGCAGAACATTGCCCAGTGCATCACACTGCCTCTGCCAGCTTGCCTTCTTCCCATAGTGCATGCTGGTGCCATGTAGTGCCTTGGCCACCCATGACCCTGTTGCTGGTTCACCACTGTTCCTTCCTTGAACCACTTTTGATAGATACTGACCACTGCAGACCGGGAACACCCCACAAGAGCTGCAGTTTTGGAGATCCTCTGACCCAGTTGTCTATACATCAGAATTTGGCCCTTAAACTCACTCAAATCCTTACACTTGCCCATTTTTCCAGCTTCTTCTAACACCAGGGTTCCTACACAATTTTCATTTCAAAATTCCATACTTTTCCAGACTCAAATTTCCAGACTTCCCTACAGATTTTTCCGACCATAGTTAACTTGTTCTAATAAATTGTTTTAAAATTCAACTGCTAACAAGTATGTTACATTCTAAAGATTTAGTATTGCCGTTTTTGCCTTTTATTAGCATAGGAAAGTAGCTAGACAGGAAGTAAGAAGGGAGAGAGAGGGGGGCGGGATTGGGAAAAGTCCATGAGGCAGGACTCGAACTCAGGTCTCCCGAAGCACAAAAGCACTACATGGCGACGCACTTACCCACAATGCTATCGGTGCCGACAAGTATGTTATCCACGTCATAATAGATCACTTAACAACAAAACACAATCTAATCTTAATGATTGCGTGCTCCCTCGATATTTTGGTTATTTGATTGTGACGCGGATGCACGTGCTCATTCAACGGCCCAGATTGGATACTCTAGTAAATATCGAAGTTTTGCGAAATGGACATGCAGGCGTCGGAAGCAAAAAGAAATGTGGGTGGGTCCTCTCTCTTTTTTTTTTACTGGAGCCTAGATGCATTTACATTTAGTACTGTACAAATATACGCCTTTGTTTGCTAAACGTCTGGTTGGGAAAGACAAAATTATGGAAATCGCATTATCACAGAGAGAGGCAATAGTGTAGGGGTAAGACGCATGGCATCAAGTTTTGACGCAAATCTACCCGCGGTTGGAAACCGCCTTTTGCCGAACTCGCTCCATTTTCCCATCACATATCAGATCAGAAAGGCATTTCTTTCTTTTTTTTAAATGAAGAAAATATTAGAAAAGTGAAAATAAAGCATCAAACGTGTTTAATAATAAGTGTTTATCGGTTAGGGGTAAGTAAACAGACATGTGCTGATGGTAAAAGTGAATGGGTCCAATTTCATTGATCGTAAAAAGTGGTTGGGTCTTGTCCCACACCTTGGTTCCAACGCCCATGGAAATGGACAACTTTAATTTGTAACACTGAGAAAATATAAAATATAACAGTAATGTTAAAAAGAAACAACACTCACGCCGCGTCATGCGAAAACGCAATTGTACTCTGTGAATGCACCTGATAAGAGTAATAAATTGACCGATGTGACTACTGCTGCAGCTTCAAATACTCCATATTCCCTCTAAACACTGTTCCTGTGAGTTGGTTACGACTGTGTTTACGTTAAAACTCACCAAGATGGGCATTGAGACATTTTTGAGTGTATTTGACCATTAATAAGCTGGAAAAAGGAGCTCATTTTTGCACTTGTATGTCAGAGGCGGCTTTATTACAGTATGTGTGTGTGCGCTTCAGATGCGAGCGCGAAATCTGCGGGAATTAGTAGAATTAACTTTGTGTGCAACTAACACGCTGTCATGCGGAAAAATCCAACAGAACACCCCTTCGCCATGTTCAGAGGGTTAACTGGACTGAATGAGAGGAGGCGGGTGCGTGTCAACTCGCTGTCGGTCGGAGAGGAGAGGAGAGCGCAGCTGATATCGATACTGTAGAAAATTACTATTGTATAGTTTCAGATATTTCAGTATCGATACATAGCGAAATGTCGATATTTTTGACAACACTAGTAGGCATACACACAGGTTCGAAGACTCGTTCTCTCGCCCCTACAGTGCAATTCGGCTTGGTATACATCCGCGCTAAAATATCAAGGTAAAAGTCATCATAGCCTGCGTAGTATAGACCCAGCTCCCAACCCAACTTTGAGAATAGATTAACGGCAATATTTTTTTTATCGCCCGTTAAGAGTCTCACGTTAACGCAGCACGTTAACGCCGATAACAGCCCACCACTAATTTATATATGAATTGTTCATTTAAGTTATACAAAATACAGTTAAGTTTGTATCCAGCATCCATGTTTCTTAAAATAATTTATGCTATCAACTCTCCAACTATTATTATTTTTTATGTATAAAAGTCTAAAAAACTCCTTTGTTTTAAAAGCTATAATTTACTAACTATTCATAATCTGGTGTAATTAGACTTTCATTTAATCTTGTATGAATATGTATAGTATACATATAAATGACTAGAGTGACTTGACTTTATTCTCACAGCTGTACCTATAATTAAATTATTTGAGGAGTTCAGAGGTGAAAATTATTTATTGCGATTAAATGCGATTTCTGGCATGAAAGACCTATTGAAATCTACAAGTAAGCCATCATAATATTACTGACTTTGCTTTCAGCCACTTCCCTTTTTGGTGACTGATCCCTTGATTACATGTCAAAGCGACAGTTAGCGTTAGATTGTGCCGAACCATCAAGTGCAGGAATGTTACTTGCAGCACAAGACCAAGAGAGAAAAATCAATATTGCGCTTTTGTCCTCACACTCTCTTAAATCACAGCTTATTTCATTTCAACACTATAGCACAGATCATGAGCCTCTTATGGGAACTTAAACAGAATATCAGCTGCATCAGGTCAGTAGCAGTTTAAACATTGATCTGAAAGCAATGAAATCTTTAAGATCTAAAAGCAGAGCTGACTGGTCCTGTAGGTGATATAGCTGGTCGTTCAGGGCACCAACATGCCGGGGGTCTATAATAAATTGATAGATCTTCCGATACAAAGATGCTTAATGCTCAATTTAGCAGTGTTTATACATGTTTTACGAAGGTAAACTTGCGACCTTTTCAAGAACAAGTAAAGAAAATTTAAGGAAAATAAAATTTAAGGGAAAATACATCACATGATCTCGAAGGCTACATTTACACTAGTGTGGTTTCGTTTTATAACGCATAATGTCTCCTATGGTTACGTCTGCTGTCCACATTACTCCCTCGAAAACAGAGACTTTTGGAAATGCTGCAGACTCCGTTTTAGTTGGAAAACTCCAGGGTTGCGTTTCAGTGTAGACGGACCAAAACAGAGATGTTTGAAAAAGAAGTGTGGCTGCCCACATTCGCTCCCTGATTGGGGCTTCTGGACCATCCCTGATACGTCAAGCCCCTCTCAAAAGACCATTAAGCTACCAGAAGATGATAACAGACCAGCCTCGATGACAGTGTAAACAATAACATGGAGACTTTGCTGACTTTGTTGTCAGCAGCAATCGGTGCATGGAGGGTGTGAACTACGGGGTCGGCTCCCTTAATAAGACATGGGCTCCCCTGAAAACGTGATTTGTGAAATTTTAGCGATTCTGTGTTAAAGCTGGGTTGATATAGGTCTGCGTGACTCTCGATGTCTTAGGCCTAATGAACAGAGGAATTATGGTATTCTTCTGTAGCCTGACGAGTAACTTTAACCTTTGTTCATGTCAACTCAAAGACAGCCGGATGCTTTGTTTATAGACTATATTTGTGGGTGGCTGTTTGAACTATCAATTTGTGTTGATAAAGTATAATAGTGTAAATCCTATATTCTGATTTATCCTATATAGTGCTTGCATTAAGCAAGTAGTACGGCTGTAACGATTTGACCAAAAATAAAAACCTTGATTAATTGAACATTTTACCTCGATTACGATTATTTTGCTTTTTTTTTTTTTTGCCCTCATAAGGTTAAGTAAGTTCCTGATAAGGTTTTTACTGTAAATATTTTCTACTATTAAAAGGTGGAATTTTTTTTTCTAATGAAAAAGTGCATTTCTTTGTGATTTTAAAATACTTGAAGGAAACAGCTTTCAGCAGTTATTGTCTATGGGGCAGATTTCTGCATGTTGTACATCAGATACAGATAAATTAACACAGTAGGCCTAAATTACATTTATTTGAATGCATTAATGAGAGAGTGATTGTGTGTGTGAATTACTCATTCCGTCTCTATTCATTATGAACCTGCGGTTTGCACTTACTTCAAAAGGTATTCAAATATATGCCTATAACGGTTGAGTTTTTAAGCTAGTGACTTTACTTTAGTCACAGGACAGCATTGACACTGCCCTGCTCTTTGCGCGCGATCTTCACGTAATGTGCGAGCTTCTGTCTGAGTGTTCGTTTGTCACAATATATCAGGCATTAGTTCAACATAATACACATCTGATGGTCTAAAATCGCTTTAATGTTCAAACTGGCAGGCCTTAAAACACAGACAAATGACAAAGCTTTGTGAGAACGCAGGTGAAAGAGGTCTACCTTCAGGGCGCGCGCGCGCGTTGTCAGAGACGCGACATGGCTCGGCTCCCTGTCACAGAAAAAAGCTAAGCACTGAACGCATAAGTTTTCCGTATTGTTGTTTTTCGCTTTAAATGTTCAAACTGGCAAGCCTTTAAATGCATTTACTTGACAAACTTTATGAGGACGAAAGTGAAAGTGATCTGGCTTCGGGGCTTGCGCTCGCAGTTTGTGTGTGTGTGTGTGTGTGTGTGGCAGCACACAGGGTAGGATATAAGAACGGCAATTAACTTACCTGTATAAACTGTGTAAAACATGCAGTTACTATAGTGATTCTAGGCATCTATAAACAAAGATAACTGCTCCTGCATCTCTCTGTGTGCCTGCAAACTGCAATTGATGTGACTGATGAGGCGGAGTCACGTGACTAAAACCGAAATAACCGACATGGGAAAAATACGTCAGTTAGAGGTTCTGAATTTCGGTTTCGATTATTTTTTGATTAATCATACAGCCCTAGCAAGTAGTGCATACACTTGTAGCTGTTATGTATCTTTGTAAGTCCTCTTTTGAGGCACGAGCAAGGTAGCTGATGTAGCTTTCCCCACACTGTGTGCCATGCTTTTCAAATGAAGGCTTGGAAACAAAAATCTAAACATGCATAGATCTCAACATGCAGACATAAAGTTCCCTCAAAACCCTCGAAAACAGAGACTTTTGTCAATTCTGCAGACCTAGTTTTAGTTTGAAATCTCCAGGGTTGCATTTCAGTGTAGATGGACCAAAACAGAGACGTTTGAAAACGAAGGCATGGCTGCCCACATTGGCTACCTGATTGGGTCTTCTGGACCGTCTCTGATTCGTCCCCTACCATATGACCATTACACTACCGGAAGACGACAGTTACAGACCAGCCTTGATAATCGTGTAAACAATAAAATGGAGACGGAACTGCAAGCTTTGCTACGGCAGCAATCAGCGCATATTCCACACTGTGCCATGCTTTTCAAATGAAGGTTTGGAAACTAAAATCTAAACATGCACAGATCTCAACATGTAGACAAAGTTGTCACATGGTACTTGTTGCTTTAACTTGTCACTCAGGGCATTCTCTGCAAGCTCTGGTGGCGTGATTTGCTTGTCGCGACTCTCTGATTAGTACAGCATTATGTGTAATGTAGTTTTTCACCACGACTATTTTAAAAATAAGTAGAAATAATGTGAACAGACAGATTCAGCAAAATAAAAAAGTGCATACTGACAACCACTGAACTCACAGTAGGTCTATCTTCAAAAGGGTACAAGTTATCGTTAAAAATATATATATTTTTTTAAAGAAAGCGAATGGAGGTTTTACGTCCGTAACCCGACTGTTTCACTCTACTGTATTTCTATGGCCTTACCACATGGGTGGGCTTCAGAGTGGCACCGTCAAAGCGCATCAGTGTAGAGCTGTCCTCCGGAAACATGTCACAGTCCTCCAGTTCCTGGGCATTGCAAGGGGGCTTGTCCTTCTCTGGGTTTGAATTCTGCAAAGTCAAATAAGAAACAAATACTAACATTTTGGAAACTTTGCCCAATGCCTTCATGCTGTATTTGTGCTACTTTTGAAATATCTTATTCATTTTATTACATTTTATTGTCATTAAATCCTAAAGGAGTCATGACACAAGAAGTCAAACTTGCCTTAATCTTTTGACATATAAGAGGTTTTTGTACCATTAAAACATCCTGCAAGTTTCATAGCTTAAAACATTTTCCTCATTACAAACAAAGAATTTATTTATTCAAGCGCCAGAAACAGCTTGTTTTCATAGTGGGTCAAAATCAAATAGAACTCATTATAAATCACTGACACTGTCTACACTGGATACAGTATACAGATGTGTGTTCAGTTTGTGACATACTCTACGCACTTGAGTCTGTACACAACAGGACAATTGGAAGAGTGAAAAAAACGTTTAAAGTGCCCCTATTATGGGGCTTTTGCGAATATTCTCTTTCATGCAGTGTGTAATATAGTTGTTTGTGAATGTAAACATTCAACAAAGTTGTGAAGTTGAAAGTGCACAATAAATAAAGTTGCCTCCCAAAAGAATCAACTCTAAACTGCCTAAACGAGTCGTCTGTAATTAGACCGTTACGCCATGGTTCTACATCACTAGGTAAGATATTTGCATAATGACCTTCTATGTGTCTACGTTGTCTGTCCGCGAACAACTTGACACAGAGGGTAAACCCAGTTTACGTAATTTTACTGGCGACTGCTTCCCAAATCTCGGAGATCAATGTGGGATTCGCAAAATGCTTGCTCTTGAAAGATGGGTCAGTGCCCAGTTTATTTGGACCAGCTTGCTCCTCAGAATCACAACCTGTAAGTATGAATGCTTATTGGATGCATACATTTTCTACCGGGTGTTCATAATACGTAGTTTTGCGTTTTATATTGTGTAAGTTTCCGGCTAACTGGCTTACTGAAATAATTAATGCTAATCAGCTATGGGCCACTATTACCTAAAATTGTCTATTAATGCAGATTGTCTGTCGTTCTTACTTTGAGTAAAGATAAAGGATGGAGCAAGAGGTGTTTTACAAACTTTAATATTACAGGTTATCAGTCATTCACATTAGTGCTTGGCTAACGTATGCACCGTTATTGATACCGTAGTGTATCCTGAGCCTCCTGAGCTGAAATTCAGTTATAGTGTAATGGGCGTTTAGCTTCTAACAAGCACTGTAAGCAGTAGACCAATCACAACAGACTGGGCCATCTGTCCAATCAAAGCAGAGTAGGCTAGCGGAAAGGAGGGATTTAGAAAGATTGATTTATTCATTGAGTCGTTTGAGAATCACTGAAAAATGTGGTGATGTGCAATGTGTATATTATGAGAAAAGGACGTGTTTTTTTACCTTTGATGCATGCAAACTAGGGCTGTGAATCTTTGGGTAGGAAGCGAATCGATTCGATTCACGATTCATAGGTTTTCGATTCGATTCAAGAACGATTTTTGACAATTCAGAATGATTCGATTCGAGACTATTCACATTAAAATTCGATGCGATTCGATTATGCATTTTTTTTTTAATATGCATTCATAGGATTATTAAAATGCTTCCCCTAATGTGTCTTAGTCAGGGTGTGAATTACACAGCGGCCTTCATAGGTCAGAGAGTGGGCAAAAAAAATGGTAACACTTTACAATAAGGTTCATTAGTTTAACATTAGTTAACATGAACTAATAATGAACTGCACTTATAAAGCATTTATTTTACCTTTGTTAATGTTAATTTCAACATTTACTAATGCATTATTAAAATCTTGTTAACATTAGTTAATGCACTGTGAACTAACATGAACAAACCATGAACAGCTGAATTTCGTCAGGATTTGTAATCGATGCATCGAGAAAACGAGTGAATCGTTACACCCCTAATGCAAACCTGTTGTAGGAAACCTCCAAAACAAAATTAGGACTCTTCAAAATAGCATAATAGTGGCACTTTAAACAGTTAGTTTGCATCTCTGTACAGACTTAAGAAAATATCCCAGCATTGGAAACAACTGGATGGTTTGTTTTTATGGCGTCCTGGATCATGTTGAAGGATTACATGTTTGTTCGGAGCATTTTGTTTTGTCATTGAGGGACAGTATATGGAGTGTTTCAACTTTTGTTAAAGGATGAAGCAGCCAACTGCACTTGATCTGACAGCAGCTGCAGTAAATGATTTTATTATGTTTTTTCTGTAAATTATGGTTTTATATGGATAATGTTTTCAAAACATTTGCTCACGTGCATTAGCAAGTGGGCGTTGATGCTGTTTCCTATGCAATGACGTTAGCCAGTCATAACGGTGACAGTTTACTGACCAGCCTTAAAGGAGCCGCCCCTTAAAAACGGGTCATTTCAGACTTTTTTTTTTTGCAAATGTTTTTTTTTTGTGCAAAATACTTTATTAACATTATAAGTGAACCTAAAGAAACATATTCAAATAATTTTAAAAAATCCATCATAAAACTATGAATTATTACACATTTAATGTTATGATAAATCTAAACAGGAAGTGAAATTAACTATTTTTATTATTTATTGTGTGAAAATATTTATATACATTTATATATGAAAGGAACACTACTGTGGTGTTATTTCCACCAAACCGAGCAATTGGGTCCCAATAAAATGTGTTTCAAAAGTTATTGAAAGAAACTGACCAGGTCCTCAGCAGTGAGATACGAGAGTTTCTGTTGGAGCTGCGATTTTTGTTCATCATTCATTAGATACTCTCCTCTCCGGTTCCCCAGAACCACCTCGGACCAGAGCGGGCCTTCACTTCGCTTCTGTAGACTGACCTCCAAACTACACACACAAAAACTCCAGATAAACATGCTTGAACATCTTTTCATAGTGTATAAAAAAAAACAGATCAAAATGATTAATTTGAACCTTTTTGGGGTTGATAGTTCTGTCATTAATAAAGGACTTAATCAAAATTGATTCTGTTTTTCCCTTTGAACTCTGTGTACAAATTGAATATTTCCAATCTATTCAACTGCATCTGATAAAAACAATTCCTTTCATATATTCCATTATATTGTACATGCCTCATAAACAAAGGTGGCTTTGGGTACCCATACAAATGCAAATGACTGATACATTGACTGTAAAAACAACAGACAGGGAAAACATAAACGCACGTATAAACACTCAAAACAAAACCCAGACGGAGTCCGACTTGCACACTCAAGAGCACAAGAGGGGCCATCGGGGCCTCTTATTAAAATCAAGGATCTGGAAATACAGACGAGAGGACAGAGAACAATGCAGAGTGAGGGGTTGTTTGCGTCTCCAGAGGAGGTGGTGAGTGAACGAGACGTGAGATGATGTTTATTAGAAAGAGGTAAGGACAGCGGATGAAGGGACGGATGTGGAAATTCAAATCAAATGAACAACTAACACTCATGTAATCATGTTTTTGAGAAATGACTAGTTCGTAAAACCTTTCAAATCTTGATACATGTGATGAATGTGAACAGAGGCACAGTGACAACTCGCACCTCTCATAAGCATACAACAATGTGGGCGGTTGTTCTCCATATGCGTTGCTTTAGCTCAACATTTGCCAAAATCCTCTTGTGCATATCCACAGTATATTTAGCCTTTGTCAAGACATAATGTGGAACTTCATAAGCTTTGGTAACGTTTTGTAAGTTGGCCACATGAGAAAACTGAGTGCAACTTTCAAGAAAATTCTGTCATCATTTATTCACCCTAATGCATGCTGAACACGTTCTTTCTTCAGTGCAACACAAAGGAAGATGTTTAGCAGAATGTCCAGGCTGCTCTTTTCCATATAGTGAAACTGTATAAAAACTATAAAAGCCTAATCTATAATTAAATTCAATCTGTTCATCATATAAAGCGATCGTGTATCTTCAGAAGATTTGGACTAAACCACTCAGTTCATATGAATTACTTTCAACAAAATGGTAGTTACATGGACTGTCAATGGAGGGACAGAAATCTCTCAGATTTCATTAAAATGTCTTCATTTGTGTTTTGAGGATGAATGAAAGTCTTACAGGTTTGGAATGACATGGGTGATTCAATGATGACAATTTTCATTTTTGGTGAACTAAACCTTTAAAGGGTTACTTCAGCGATTAAGCATTAAGCTTTGTATAAGTAAAAACCCGGTAGTATATTTTCAAATTATCGCACTTTCCCCCCTAATATCCCCCTGAGACGAGAGAATTATACATTTTATTTATGGAAAAAAATCCTCAGATGACGCAGATTTTTTGGCCAGAGGCTTGAGACTACAGCCAGTAGAAGGAGCTAGTTCCGTATGTTATCAAACCCCCTACAGGGGTGGGATATCATTCACAGAATGTAAATGCGCATGGCCACTGCCACTCGGCTCGGGCATTCATAACGGAGCGGTACAGAGCAAAAGCGAGTGTTTCAACTTTTCAATGAATTCCTATGAAAGTTTAGCTTACCATAGGCATGATCTGATAACGCACCAGACTGGACACGCGCCGAGAATGACAGCCGCGCTTACCTCAGCTCTGCTCAGCTCTTCTCTCGTGATGAATGAAATCTGACTCCTGCTGCATTTGTGTCGTGACTTTCGTTCGGCTCACTTACACTTTATTGAAAAGACACGTTCAGTTTTTAATTGTAGTGTCTGTTCTCCAACTGAACAAAATGATTTTATTACTATGAATATCAAAACGATGGTGGGGGCGGTGCCGCGGTGGGCAAGTGATATAACCAGTAGCCGTGGCCTCGTTGAGCAGCGAAGCAAGTGAATTCTGGGAGTTGTTGTCTTTCATCCACATGAGACAAAAATAAATGTTCTGTATTTTCTCAGTCTAGAAGGCACCAAATTCAAAAATAATGTCACATTTCTACTATATAAATTACCCAGTTTAAATACACATTCATCTTCCCAGCGCTGAAGTACCCCTTTAAGTTACTTTATAGGGCAAGGCAAGGCAAGGCAAGTATAGCACATTTGTATAGCACATTTCATACACAGTGGCAATTCAAAATGCTTTACACAGAAATGAAGTTAAAATAGTTATAAGTGAATAAAATAAAAATATATATAGTATAATAGTTATAATAGGAATTAAAAGGAAATTAAAAGGAAATAAAAATAAAGATGAAATCCCCTATCTGGGGTGGAAGAAAATGGAGAGTCAGGTTTACTTTAAAAATATTTGTCAGGTAACTGTGCGTTTAGACAGTACCCTTACAGACAAATCTTCTTGGCCTAACTTGAGGGCGTTCTCTATAGATGTTTTACCCGTCAGAGCAGATCTAAACGGGTCTTCCTCGCACCGGAGGGAGTACTCAAAAAATATTTGTCAGGTAACTGTGCATTTAAACATTACCCTTACAGACAAATAATTTTTCTACCAGAAAAAAAAATCTTGACAAAAGTTTAATTGCAAAGCATTACTGATTTTTATGCTTCTAGATAATTAAAAAACAATCACTTTTTCCAATTTCAACAAAAGCTCATCTATGTTAGCTGGCTATGTATTCATACTTCAAAAGAGAGCCTTAAGAATTGTAAATAAAACCACTTACAGAGCACCAACTAATCCACTTTTCATCAAACTAAAAGCACTAAAATTTAGAGATATTGTTGACTTTAAAACTGCACAAATTATGTATAAAGTATATAATCAACAATTATCAAAAATTTCCAAGGGTTGTTTCAAATGAGAGAGAGCAAGTACCACTTAAGAGGAACGTATCACTGTATTACAACCAAAGGAGTTAATTTATGGAACAACTGTAGTGAAGAGATGAAATCATGTACAACAAAGAGTCATTTTAAGAGAATATTTCAAATTAAAATATTCAATGGATACGAAAATGAATTGAGGTGTTAGTATTGTATACTGCCTGTATGGTTTCTGGGATTATATAATAAATCTAGCTTGGTTGGGTTATTATTCGGTTTGATATAGATAGACGGAAACGAAGAAAATAGATGGAATGTGTATGCGTATCTATCTATGAAGGTTTGCATCTGTGTCTAGGTGTATACATGTGTTTATTACATGAGTTTAGCTACTGTAAATAGATATATGGTGCATGTGTATGTAAATATGTAAAGCATCTACTTGTTTTGTATTTAATTAAGGGATAAAAATAGAGAAAATGGGGATAGGACCAGAAAAGTTGGTTTTGAACTTCTTCCTACTCCTTTTTGAACATGGGAATTTTTTTATTTTGAATTACTTACAATTTCATGTCCTTATTTATTTGTTATTTTTATTGTAGTATACATATACATATACATACATATATATATATATATATATATATATATATATATACATATATATATATATACATATACATATACATATACATATATATATATATATATATATATATATATATATATATATATATATATATATACATATATATATATATATACATATACATATACATATACATATATATATATATATACATATATATATATATATATATATATATATATATATATATATATATATATATATATATATATATATATATATATATATATATATATATATATATATATATATATATATATATATATATATATATATACATACTAACTAACTAACTAAAAATATATAACAATTGTGGATTTGAGAATTGAGATCTATAATGGATTATTTTGTTCTCAAGTTATTCCTGTCTGTTCCTCACACAGAACTTTTATATGGCTTTAGAATGGCTTTAGACATGCAGTCATACAGATTACTTTTTGGACTTTCAAATATTATAAAACACACTTTTACCTCTTATCATCTTTAATGATCCAAGTGCTGGCCTCAGGATCTACAGGAGCAAACAGTTGCCCATCCAGCAGTGGTGCATAATCTCCTACTCCAACACGTAGACAATCGACGGTGAGCTTGAAGCGGATGTCATCTTTGGTGGTGCCTTTAGGTAAACGCACACAAACGGTCACATCCTCTTCCGTTTGGTGCCAGAAGTAGATGGGATCTGTGATAGGAACAATGGAAGAAGTGACACCTGACACAAAGCAGATGTTTACGGATGAATGCATAATTAAATTATACAGATATCTGGTAGACTTTTACATGATTTTTAAAATAGGTAAGAAATGCTACAGGCTAAAATTAGTATATCTGGAAACAACTGTTAAAATAATGAGAGCTGTATTTTGTTATGCAGCCTTGTCTGTTCAATTCCATTGTCTACCGGTGAACTATGTGCGTAATACAAATTATGAGTTCTGAAACTTCTAGGTCACTGTGACACTACTGCAAAAGATTAAACTTGTATGAGTCATGACATCCTGTGTAAATGTGTGCCTTTATTTAGCAATGGAAGTCAGAAATCTCTGTGCCCTTACGGAAATTAATTTGTTGAGAAATTCTAACATAATTGGAGGAAAAAGCCTTTACTACATGCTGTTGAGCTCTGATGATGTAGTGACTGTTCAGCAACAAACACTTAAATATACATTGATCAGGTATAACATTATGACCACCTTCCTAATATTGTATTACATATTGCTGCCAAAACAGCCTGTCGACTGGACTCCACCCCTGAAGGTGTGCTGTGGTATCTGGCACCAAGATGTTGGCAGCAGATCATTTAAGTCCTGTAAGTTGCGAGGTGGGCAACTTGTTTGTTCAGCACATGCTCGATGGAGATCTGGGGAATTTGGAGGCCAAGTCAACACCTCAAACTCGTTATTGTGCTCCTCAAACCATTCCTGAACAATTTTTGCTTTATGGCAGGGAACATTATCTATTAAATTAGGTGGTACGTGTGCAAGTAACATCCACATGGATGGCAGGACCCAAGGTTTCCCAGCAGAACATTGCCCAGTGCCTTCTGGTGCCATGTGTTCCCCAGGTAAGCGACGCACACGCACTCGGCCATCCATGTGATGTAAAAAAAAACATGATTCATCAGACCAGGCCACACATGCCCACTGTTGGCGATTTTGGTGGTGGACAGACAGGGGTCAGTATGGGCGCCCTGACTGGTCTACGGCTATGCTGCAATGCACTGTGTATTCTGGCACCTTTCTATCAGAACCTGCATTAAATTCTTGAGAAATGTGAGCTACAGTAGCTCGTCTGTTTGATCGGACCACACGGGCAAGCCTTCGCTCCCCACGTACATCAATGAGCCTTTGCCGCCCATGACCCTGTCTCCAGTTCACCACTGTTTTATCCTTGGACCACTTTTGATAGATACTGACCCCTGCAGACCAGGAACACCCCACAAGAGCTGCAGTTTTAGAGATGCTCTGACCCAGTAGTCTAGCTATCACAATTTGTCCCTTGTCAAACGGCTTGCCCATTTTTAAGCTTCTAACACATCTATCACACCCACTAACACTTGCCGTTATGATGAGATAATCAGTGTTATTCACTTTACCTAGGTCATAATGTTATGCCTGGTCGGTATAAACAACGTAAGTCTTATCTTTGGATTGGATTTGGATCTGTAAGAGTAGGTCAAATGAGGTGGTGAAGCCTATTAGTTAGAGCTCAAACCCCCATCATGGATCTCAGTGTGCTCCCGAGTGGACTGAAGTAATTGTGTACCAAAGGTCACTTCAGATAAAAGTATGAGCTAATTGACAAATTCATAATTAGACACACTGGATGGAAACCTAAGCAATTCTCCACAATTACATTTTCTGCTTTTCCAGAGTTATTGCTGCAAGCAGAAATGATAGGAGTCAAATACACCTGACACAAAATGTAAGGTTAAGTTGATTTGTTTGGTTATGGTACCTCTGGTGGTGGTTTTATTATGTTTATAATATGATTTTAACCAGTAGGTAGCACTGGCAGCAAATTTAGGAGGTATTCTCAGGGCAATGTGGCAAACCTTTGTGTCAATATACAGTTAAAGATTTTGAGGTCTGTAAGTTTTTTCTTCTTTTTTCAAGAAATTAATACTTTAATTTAGCAAAGATGCATTTAATTGATCAAAAATGACAGTAAAGACAATAATGCTACAAAAGATTTATATTTCAAATAAATAAATGTTTTTTGAATTCATCAAAGAATCCTGAAAAAAGTAACATGGTTTCCACAGAAAATATTAAGCAGCACAATTGTTATAAAGCACAATAATAAATAATATTTGAGCACCAAATCAGCATATTAAAATGCTTACTGAAGGACCATTTGGCACTAATGGCTTCTGAAAATTCAGCTCTGCCATCACATGAATAAATTACATGTTGAAAAATGTAATACATTTTTAATCAAATAAATGCAGTCTTGGTGAGCATGAGAGAGTTCTTTCAAAAACATTGTAAAAAATCTTACTGACCCCAAACTTATTTTTAACTTATTATAGCTGCATATGCATCTTTGCATTTACTCTAATAAAGATTCTCACAGAGTTTATAAAGTAAAGGATGAATTCACTAACAAGCTGTAGTATTTAGAGTTAAAAGGATTAGTTAACTTGTAAATAAACTTTTTCTGATAATTTACTCACCCCCATGTCATCCAAGATGTCCATGTCTTTCTCTCTACAGTTGAAAATAAATTAAGGTTTTTGATGAAAACATTCCAGGATTTTTCTCCATATAATGGACTTCAATGAGCTCCAAACGGTCCAAGGTCCAAATGACAGTTTCAGTACAGCTTCAAAGGGCTTTAAAGCGAAACGATCAGTTTCTGCGAGAAACCGAACAGTATTTATGCTATTATTTTACCTCTTATCAGATGAACATGATAATCTCCGAGCTTGGCCATAACTTCCGCTAAGTGAGGTCAAAATACGAGCGTGGTCATAGATATATCGATCATAGATGCCTCATTCTACTGATCCGTGCAGGCGCTAATGAGGCATCTACGTATACATCTATGACCATGCTCGTATTTTGACCTCACTTAGCGGAAGTTATGGCGGAGCTCAGAGATGATCACGTTCGTCTGATAAGAGGTAAAATAATAGCATAAATACTGCTCGGTTTCTCGCAGAAACTGATCGTTTCGCTAGAGAAGACCCTTATTCATTGTCTGGTATCATTTAAAGCCCTTTGAAGCTGCAGAAAGAAAGACATGGACATCTTGGAGGGCATGGGGGGGGGGGGATGAGGAGTAAATGATCAGCAAAAGTTTATTTAAAAGTGAACTAATCCTTTAAGCGTTTAAAATAATTTTACTAGTAGATACACCGATCAGGCATAACACTGACATATGACTACTGACAGGTGAAGTGAATAACACTGATTATCTCTTCATCAGGGCATCTGTTAGTGGCTGAGATATATTAGGCAGCAAGTGAACATTTTGCCCTCAAAGTTGCTGTGTTAGAAGCAGGAAAAATGGGCAAGCGTAACTTTATCAAGTTACATTTACAATATTACAGGGTTTTTCCTACATTGAAAATTTTTTGGCGGCCGCCAAAACAAATTGTTGTCCCGCCAAAGCCTTATTTGATGAGTTATTGTGATTTAGGAGTGATGTAGAATAGATGACCGCTGCCCTTGCGTTAACTGAGTGTCAGAGAGAACGACCAGAGAGCTCCTCCCCCGCTCGCACGCTCTCTGTCTTCAAAATAGGCATTCTTAGCTTTCTAATATTTCACATATTACGTTAATCAAAATCAAAAGGTCGGAAGACCGAATCCATGTTGCACGTGGCGCTATCAGACGATGTTTTCCTTTAATTACCGCTGGGTGTGAAATGCGCTCAAAAAACATTGACTGATTCTCTGACCAGCTGACATAAAGCATACTTTCAATAAACTTGAAACAAATCCTATCCGGTTATGAAGTGTTTTCTGTGTGTTGACAAATCTTTCGCGATGTTCTAACAGAAGGGATTCACACACAGCGCGTCAGCCAATGTCCGATTCGCCACATTATGACTCCTTTGAACCGAATCATTTTAACGACTGGTTAGAACGGATCAGTCCAACACTGAACTCATGAATCAGTTGAATCATTTACTCAGAACACTTGAAATGAGAACACAAGTGTGCTTACCCACTTTAGCAAGAGTGGATAGTAAGAATTAGCTTTAATCATCCACAGTCTTTCAGCTTATTTATTTGGACAATGTGTAGTAAAATAAATAGCCTAAAATCATTTAGTTTAGACTGGAGTGAACCCAGAACAAAGTTGTGGTTAGCTAGCTGATAATTTTATGAAATTGTATATAGCAGAAAATTAGGCTATTTGTTCATTTTTTAATACTACTTTTTAATATTGATATGATTATATACCAAAACAACTATCAGTAAATAGTGTAAAAATGAGGAACAAAAACAAACATCAAGGTATCAAAATAAGATAAGCAAAAATTACAAATTTTCTTTGAATTTATTTAAAATGTTTTGTCAGTATTGCACTTGCAGATCACGTGGGTAGGGAACTTTTTTACTGTGCGTGCGTGCGTGCGTGCGTGCGTGTGCGTGTGTGTGGATGACCATGTCTGTCAGCCACCACCGAAGACCAGTTTTGACCCAGGAAAAACCCTGTATTAGGAAGATGGTCATAATGTTACGCCTGGTTGTGTACATTTATATTGATCACACTGGCATCCAGATGATGTAGATGAGCACACATGGCATTTTAAAGAGCTGATTCAGGTGTCTGGATCACAGTGATGGATTGATGCTGTACAGTTCCAGTAAAGTTTGCAAGATCATGTTAATCTGCAGCATTCTTCACGGTTTACAGTAGCACTCACAACAGACCTGCAACACAGGGAATTGCACAATGCAAATTGCATTCGCAGGAGATTTATGGACGTGTATTGCATTTTAACTAGTGAATCGGGTAATAAAGCGATGGATACAGCAAGTGCTAATACACAGCACTATAAGCAGGCCCAAATTCATTCTTCCTGAATTCCCCACAAAAGTTTATGGTAGTTGATCTTTTAATCAGAAACCGAAGGTGTAACAAGTGAGGTGGATGAAATAAAGGTCGGAGTCTCACCCACAGTCTTAGCTGTGCTGGCAAAACCTTATTACTGAAATTGGAACAATTTTCTCAAGCCATAATGCTGCTTTAGAGTGCAATGAGGACTGAGAGCAGTATGCTCATTATCTTCTTTTGTTGCAGGTCTAGTCAACTTGCGCCTCAACCAGAATCTTGCTGAGCAAAACAGGATAATGAAGAGGAGGGCAAAGATGATCCGTGATACTGATATATCACTCCGACTCTGTGTGTTAAAAGGTGACATCATGGAAAAAAGGATTTTGCTCTTTTGAAATAGGAGCTTGATGTACTATGTAGACATGATGCAAAACTCTCTCAAATCCAAAACTTATATTTAATATTGTTTGTGCGTCACAACCACAAGCCCATGCGTCTGCCCACATTTACACATGAGTATTCAGCAACTTCTTTTATACCGATGATATACAGTGTAACCACCAATGTCAATAGATCTGCAAAGAGGTTATTCACTCACAATAGATGTAAAATACAGTCCATAGGGTGACAAGTTCATTAACATGTGCGTCCATGTTTTCATATCACCACGTGACCAGTGAAGAGGTTATTTAAGTAAGGAATAATTGACGACGGGCCGTTGAAAAATAATGCACACCCGAGGTGGTGATGCGGTCACGACGCGAAGCGGAGTGTGCATAATTTTTCTAATAATTCAACGGCCTGGAGTCAATTATTCCGCTTATACTACGGTTACCACACCTCAGGACATCGATCCGATGATATATTTAAAGGGATTCATCCGGTTTTTGTTCTCAAATCGCTATTGTGAGTAGGACTATTTCATCCACGTCTCATCCAACGGCTCTTTTGCTAGTTCCGAAACGTCATTTTAAAGCTGGTAACGGACGCTTGAGCCGTTGATAGCATTCTACTGCAGTTATTAATGAAGTTATAGAGAATGGGAACGTGACGTCAGCAACGCAATGCATTCGTGGTCTTTAGGACACTGCACTACATTAGAGAATGAGTAGTAGTGGAGATAGACTTATACCGTTAAAAACACATTTGAATGGTCACCGCTTGCTATGTTATGAACTGCCATAGCCGCTCTTTTACAACCTGCGTGGAAAACATATCTCAAATCACGCGCAATATTTCAGTTTACCAGCTTGGAAATAACAAGAGTAAGTGAAAGTAATGCTACCTTCACGTGCTATCGGAAATTTGACAATTCCCACTTCTGAAGTCGTGATTACGAGCTCATCCCATTCATATTTCGAAAGTGGAGCGCGTTCATGTGCAATTTTTACCAAGGAAACTCCTATTCACGATAATTCCGAGAGCACGTGAAGGCAGCATAACACTCGGAAATAAACAACTTAGCCAAAATGTGTCTTTATAATTTGTATTTATCATTTATAACAGATATATTACAGATTAATATTTTCTGAACCGCTTGAATGTGCTCACACCATAAATAATGCATGAAACGCGTCTGGAAATGCTTCATTGTTCAGCTTCTCTCAGTAGAACGAAATCTATTCCATTTAAGTCCAGTAAAACTTTTTAGTACTGTAGGCTAAAGCGCTTTCAAATACAAATCATTTCAAAGCTGCATTACGAGCCATAATCTGTTATCCTTTAATGCACGTTAAGGAATTAGGGCGATATGATATAGGCTATGTTGATCGAATAAATGATCCACTGGCTGAGATCAAGCTAATAAGTATATTTACTATTTTATATATCAGATACAGACTTTTTAGTTAGGCTATTAAAAAATAAACTGCAAAAGACAAACCAATGTGTGGTGCGATAGAAGGCGGCCGTCTGATTTCTCATTGTATGAAACGTAATGAATATGTGCAATGTCCTGGCCGCACGACTGAGCGTTCATGTATGTAAGACATTCAAATATCAGTCAATTTATTATAAGTGAGTGCAAGCAAGAGTTCTTAAAAAGTATTAAAGTAAATACAGTCGTTTTTTCCTCTGGTGATTCGCATGTTATCATTGTACGCTCATGAGCGTGTCCTAAAACATGGCGGCGACTACCCATAATGCAATGCGCAATGACGTAGTTTCCCAGACTGTATTAGAAAGAGAGCGACAGACACACATAGAGAGAGAGAGCGCTTGTGTGAATTAGGCTACCTCTGTGACCTATGTTGTTTTTCATCTGCTGCTGCCCAGTTGTTGAACGTTTTATATTCACCGTAAATATTAAAATTTACTTTAGGAAAATCGTCTGTCATGTTTTATTTTTTTAGTCCTGTAATTTCCGTTATTACAGTTAACTATGCGAAGTGATATAGAACTGTAATGCGGTAAAGAGAGCTGCCTGGAACTACGTTCACTGTGTGTTTCCCGGAAAATAATTGCACATCTCCGAATGTTCATCAGCCAATCAGATTCAAGCATTCAACAATAGTATAAATCACAATAAAGGTCATGTACAAAATAAAAGTCTTAAATATTTAATTCTAAGGAGTAAAGAAGAGGATGACAGTTTTGGTGCAAAACAACAACAACAACAACAACAACAACAACAACATCATCATCATAAAACATTATGGGCCGGATTTACTAAACAGGGCATGAGAGCGCAGATAGGAGCACAGACGCAGCCGGATCATTTCCATTAGGACCAAAGCAATTTACCAAGAGCAGGCCAAATTAGCGGCTCGTTTAAGAGCTTTTTTTGGGCGGTAAATAACGGCACAAATACCAGTAAATTGACTAGTGCAAACCTTAGTAAATCATGTTGAATCAAGATTCATTTAAATACTCTCTTCCCCATCAGTGTTAGGGAAAGATACTTTGAAAAGTAATTAATTACAATATTGAGTTACTCCCTTAAAAACTTCACTTAGTTACTTTTTAATAAAAGTAATGTATTACATTACTTTTGCGTTACTTTTTCTCATAGTTTGCATAGAATTCTGATTTTGCATTTGACTGATTTTATCATTTTGAGGAATACTGAATCTTTTTTTCTGCAAGTGAGATGCATGATCACATTTAGTCTAAAACTACATTAACCATCATGTTTACACACAACGCCTCTGCACTTTCTCCCGATTTTTCCCAACATTGGGAGAAGAGAGCTGCCAGTCAATAAATAGGAAAACAAATAGGCTTGAAAAATTGCATTGAAAAAGTTACTTGAAAAAAGTAATCTGATTATGTAACTCGAGTTACTTGTAATGCGTTACCCCTCAAAATTCCTTCCCATACATTTTGCATCTGAAAGGGAAACTACGAATGCATACGCAATAAGGTCAGCCACAAAAATAACCTTGTCCACTGTCAAAAGAGGGCTATTAGTAAATCTGGCCCTAAATGCTACAAAAGAGCAAAATATGGCCCATTTATAGGAATATAAAAAAAAAGTCATCATTTACTGACCCCCATAAGATATTATCTAAGCTAATCTTTTTTTATACAATAAAAAAGGGAGGGGGTGCTTTAAAGGGATACTTCACCCAAAAGTGAAAATTCTGTCATCATTTACTCACTCTCAAGTTGTTCCAAACCTGTATCAAACTCTTTCTTCTGCTAAACACAAAAGAAGATATTTTGAAGAATATGGGTAACCAAAATTATATGATAGACCCCGTTGACTTCCATAGTATGGAAGACAATGGGGAACATCGACTGTTTGGTTACAAACATTCTTCAAAATATCTACTTTTGTGTGGTCAACAGAAGAAAGAGTCATCCAGGTTTGGAACATTTTGAGGGTGACTAAATTATAACAGAATTTTCATATTTGGGTTAACTATCCCTTTAAGTGCTGTATGTTTACTGCTCTGAAAAAAAGTGTTTTAGGCTCTGTGCGTGAGATTTACATAATTATTGATATTTGCCAAAATCGTATCGATTTTGTCTTGTCCAGAAAGACTACTAATTCACACTACATTGATTCCCCTAACCCTCTGATGACAGTGTTCACCGTATAAGCTTTGGCTTGTTCATTTACCCTGAAATCAACACGCCATCAACAGAATATCAATGTCTGGTGTGCATGTGACCATTAATAGTCTTTTGTGGCATAGAAGGTCGACCTCTCTTTCTGAAACAAGCTAATGCACCTCTATTTTATCCGCCTACCAATAGAGTCTCTCAGAACTCTCAGCCTCTTAAAATGAGAGAGAGAAAGAGGAAGAGGATGAGGCGAGATCACTCCTTTGTCACAGAAAAAAGCATAAAGGGTGCAAAGGAAACAAATGGCCTTTTAAAAGTTCCCTCTCTCGCAGGTTCAGATGACTAATACAGGGGAAAAAACAGGAAATGACCGAAAGAGGATTAAGATAATAAATTAATTAAGATAATTTCCTGTCAATATGTTTGGAATTTTTGTTGTATAAGCTTTTGGTGATATCAATCATGGACTATTTTAGGTTTGCTAGAAAGGAAGAACTCAAACACACAAAAACTCATTTAAATGAGGAAATAAACAAATATTTGACCGAAAGGGACTCTACCGTCCAAGTCTGAGCACCACTAATGAAGCAATATTTGCAATTAGCACTCTCTGACATAAAGGAAATGTCAAATGCTAATGAAAACGAGGTACTAGTTCGTTCAATATGCCAGACCAATTTCAACACAGAATATATAAACAAACTAGAACTGCTTGTCAGGATTCAATATATGATATTGTAGCACAAAAACTAGCTATTAGTTAAACCTCGTTCTGTCACATTGAAAATAAACTAAATGCATTTAGCTCCAACATGTCACGCAGCTGCCCTATATTTACATAAAACAAACTGGCCTACTTTACATAAACTTTCTTTCCAAAATAGAAAAATTAACCCAACTGAGGACCACTGCAGTATAGAAGTGCATGGTCGTCTCCAGTCCTCATCATAGTCTATTTGAGGAATTCTATTCGAATGATACTTTCTGATGTTTCTATGGCTACAGCAAGCCTCTGAAAGTGTGCTTCCTTGAGACTGCAGCACTTGAGAGTTTCTAGTTTGATTGGTGACTACTTCAAATGTGTTTTCTTGCAGGCTTTCAGAATTCTGTCAAAGTGCAACCTAGAGCGATGGTGAAATGGTACAGTCTAGAAGTTCCTGGGACTATTTCAAATCAGCAACAAAACAAAAAAATAAAGCCAAGGGAGATTGTTTTGTCGATCTAAATGTAGTTTATTCCAATATGAAAGTTGGTTCTCACCTGAGCTTTCCGCCTCCATATTCTCAGCAGGTGGTTCTTCAAGCGGAAGTCCGTCCACCTCAGTAAAAGTGAATGGCTTTTCTGAGGCTACTACGACTCCTTTACCCTGAGGCTCCACTGCAGCATAGTGCGGGACAGCCTTGCCCTTCATCATTCTCCTCTTCCTCATACCATATTTCCTCTCCTCACCTGTGAGAAAGAAAGCACTTTAGTAGCTGTATTTTTCTACATTCTATAATTTTTCCTTCTTTATTTTTCCTGCACCTCCAGCCTAAAATTATATCTTTAATAAATTAAAATATTAACTTTGTAACAAATCCTTCCCTCGCGGGTCAAAACGACCCGAAGCCCTAAAATTATACTTAATTTTTTCTTTGTCCATAAAGTTTACTTTATTTCATTTTGATAATATTTTTTGGGAGTTTTTTTATTTACCTTTAAATTACTAGATTTGATCAATAAATAAAGTTATTTAATAACATTCTTCTTCTTCACAATTTAAATTCAAAATAACTATTTTATGCATAACCCTTTTAATTCAGCACAAAATATCTTACATTGGGTGTCTTTGCGACCCTTGTGGGGAAAAAAAGATAATATAAAGTGAGTTTCGCTTCAGCATGCATTTAGATACAAATGTAGAATTTATAAAATCATTTTTTGGTAGTTTTAGTTTGAATTTTGAGCATTTTTCTGTGTGTACTGAAGCATTCCTCACATTCCATTCATAACTATTGGGGTCAAATTGACCCGTGAGGGAAGGAGGTTACTTTTTTACTTTTTTAAATTTCACAAAACTCTGCGAATCCAGTCAATTTTTTTTGTGCATTCGTGGTTCAAGTGCGACAAAAGTCCTAGTGTCTTGGACCACTCCAACTCTCAATTTGAAATTTTTCGGGTTGATTTTTTAAAAAGGAATTAATACTTTTATTTAGAAAGAATTCATCAAATTGATCAAAAGTGTAATTACATTTATATATTCATTTTGAACTTCATATTCATCACAGAATCCTGAAAAAAATGCATTGTCGTTTCCACAAAAATATGTTTCCAATTTTGATAATTATAAGAAATGTCTCTTGATCAACAAATATCAGCATATTAGAATGATTTCTGAAGGAACATGTGACTGAAGACTGGAGTAATGAGACTGAAAATTCAGCTTTATATCGTAGAAGTAAATATATATATATTAAAATAGAAAAGTTATTTTAAATTGTAATAATATTTCACAATATTATTGCATTTATGATAAACTAAATGCAGCCTTGGTGAGCATAAGATAATTACAACCCCAAACCTTTGAATGGTAGTGTTTATTTCTGTCCCTATATACAATGAAAATGCTTTAAATTTAAACATTAACTGATGGCAATATTTTGCTGTAAAAAGTATACAATTTTAAAACTGCATTAAGATGCTTTTAGTGCAGTCCCTGTTCATAAATAAGAGCTGAAATCATTTGAACTGAACAACAGGGAGACACTCACTCTCGCCCTGCCCAACAGAGTTGTCCACAGTGATCCACTCCAGTGAGATTGAGAAACCGCTTCCTTTGGTATCTGATGGATCTTTTTGGACTCTCAGAAGCAGCACTTCAACGGTATGAACATGAGAGTGCACGTGAGCCAGACTGTGAACGATGATGAACGGCTCTCCTAGACGCTCACTGAACATCGGCTGGGAAAAAGAAAAACAGTATGGAAAATGTAAATGTGTAAGGATGTCAAAGGGAAAATAGTAAGTAAATGAAACCCGTCTCAATCAATTTAAAACCAACAATTAAAGGCACTATATGTAATTTCCAGCACTAGAAGTTGCTTAAAATTCGGACAGAATGTTCATGAATGAACAAATGTAGTTCAAAGCATGGCGGGCCGAGAGCCTTGGGAGTGAATGCTAATGAGAGAGACCTGCGCGAAACACCGCTATCAGAGCTATTATTATGCTTATGCTGCAGTCGGCCGCTTCCTCTCTTTTCATTGCGCATGTGGGTTAACGCAGTGATGTTTTACCTGATGTGATGTTTTTAAAACAATCATACTAAATAACTTTTAACACACTCAAATCAAATGTATGTTATAACATTACTCTGTGCATTAGCTCGGTGGCTGGTATGAGAGACTTGTTGCACTTTGCAGTAATCTAGATCGATATTAATTTCATAATAAAAGCTGGATGACTAAACGACTTGCTAAATGACATGCAATTAATTTAAAAATATGTTGTATGATGGAGAAAGCTCTCGCTGATTATGCTATGTTAGCCACTTGACAAAATAGTGTTGTCTCTGAGGCATGGTAAAAACATGGTACGTGGTAAATCAAGAAAACAAGCGATTCAAACAATAAGACTAACCGTGTTGCGCTGTATAACAACAATTCGTTTTCTGTTGATAAATGTATATCCAAACAGTTTCTCACCTGTCAAATAAAACATATACTATATTAAAGCGTCTTTGGTGTTTCCATGGATTCTACGGAAATCAAGGGTAGCGCGGATATGACGTCATTGACAGGAGTCGCAAGGACGCGGTCCATAACACTGGATAAAATAGCTGATTTCTCTAGATTTAAACATCGTTGGAAACATTTGGGATAGTGTAAGTACACAGGTCGACAAAATATATAACACTGTTCTAGTGGTTTTTGGATATTTTAATCTAAAAATCTTACATATTGTGCCTTTAAAAACAAATCATTTGATTAGTGAGAAATGTAAAAATATAGGTTGATTCCCCCCACCTCCCATTTAAGATGTGAACTCTCTCCCCTCTTGCTGGTGCGCAAAAGAGTCAACTTTCCGGTTCCATCGGACAGTGCGGCCCAAGTCGCAGAGGTCAGGCTCAGGGAAGTACACAATTGGTCCCCCTCACACAAGCTTGGGTCCAATTCAAAACGGAACATCTCACGAGGTTTGCCCAAAGCGGTGTCCTGGAAAAAATATTAGATGGACACATGTCAATTATGCGGTCTCTGAAAACCACACCTAGACCATCTCTACACCATAGGAAACAGAAGTCTAAGGGCATTTTCAGACCTAAAATTATTACAATGATGCAATTTCTTCTTGGTTCAGTTTGCTTTCACAAGGATACATTTCTAAACGGACCAAAATTTGTTAATACAAGTCACATGCGAGAATTAGTCAGAGTGCACCTGTTTATGCTCCGGGATATTTTACATAAAATGTTTACATATAGTCCACAAGAAAAAACATAGATGAATTTATACAAATTACCACGTTCAAAAGATTACATACCATTGATTCTTAATACTGTGTCTCGTTTTTTTGCGTGGCAGTTTTCTCGAGCCCCAATGTTCCTCAGAAAAATCCTCCAGGTCCTGCAAATTCTTCAGTTTTCCAGCATCTTTTGCATATTTCAACCCTCTCCAGCAGTGACTGTATGATTTTAAGATCCATCTTTTCACACTGAGGACAATTGAGGGACTCAAACACAACTACTAAAAAAGGTTCAAACATTCCAGAAGGAAAACACAATGCATTAAGGTGAGGGATGAAAACGTATTGAATTTGAAGATCAAGGTAAATTGTTCATTTTTGTCTGCCGGGAAACATTTAAGTATCTTCTGTTGCTTTTGAAGGGCAGTACACTAAATTATTATTTTTTTTTATATTTAAACAAAATAAGAAAAATTTGGACATCTTTTAATGCATTGTGTTTCCTTCTGGAGCTTCAGTGAATGTTTGAACCTTTTTTAATAGTTGAGTTTGAGTCCCTCAATTGTCCTCAGAGTGAAAACATGAATCTCAAAATTATATTCACTGCTGGAAAGGGTTCAAAAATGGAAAAGATGCTGGAAAACTGAAGAATTTGCAGGACCTGAAGAATTTTTCTGAAGAACAATGGGTTGTTCAGGACAAACAAAGGACTCAAGAACAATCATCACAAAGACATCATCATTTTTTGTAAGCATGATAAATCTGTGTATGTATTTTGGAGGGCCATAGTGGTGCATGCACAATGCAAAAAGAAATACTTGCAAATTACAGTTAGGTAGAAACAGTAATGGATCAATCTGTAAAGGGTATGAATGTCAACTGTCTGGTTCACATGATTAAAGCTAAACTAATAAAGCACCAAGCAAGCCAACATTGCAGCAAATCCATGTAAACAAATTCAACCCCTAATGTGAAGTAACTACTTTTGTTTACCACAACGATCCACCATCTTCATAGGATCATTTTCTTTTCAAGGGCTTATAGAGTCAATGTCTTGCCAAAAATCTGACCAAAAACAAATGAGAGATCAGCCAATTAAACTATTTAGAAATAAAACTAATAAGTGCCACGCATCCAAGTCTGCATGTTCCTGAACTTCAAAGGCAGCAATTTGAAAAGGATTACAATGAATTTAATAATCATCAATTACACTCTCTATAAGCTAGCTATTTTTCCAAAGAATTGGGCAGCAAAGCAATTGGCCTTTGGTTGCCATGGAGCTTCACACAAGCATTAAGAGATATCCATCTCAGTTTTCACTTCTTTCCCAAAGGTAAAATGCCCCCTGGCTAGTACCTTTGAGAGAATACAAACAGTCCCCAAGTAGAGTTAATTGCAGTATGTTAACTGTAATTATAGCGCAACTGGCACATTTCATACTGAGTAATTTCTTAACCCAGCATGTCAGTAGCAAGAATGACATAAATTGCAATCAAATCATCAGCATAGGATTCAGAATAAACCATACTGTTGAGATGCTGCGTTTCATCTTATTATGCATTTGTGAATTGCATCAAATTATGCATTTGTGAATGTTATCTTATTAAGAAATAGTTTGATTCCTCTGAGAAATTAATACATCTGAGATCAAACTCCTTCATTTAAATTCAAACAAAAAAACTGAAAATAATCTTTACCCCTTAACTGTCACCCCCCTTTTTGAGAATAGACATGAAATTGCACTGTCAAAACTTAAATGTAATTCAAGAATGCTTTGGAATATAGGAATATATAAGTTCACTGTAAAAAAAAAAAAAAATCAGCTCTCCAATTGAAAATTTTCTAGAGACTGGTGATCACATCTAAATTTTTTAGTTGACCAAATTGATTTTCTGTGAATTTTGGCCAACTGAAAAATTTAGATGTGATCGGTCACTAGAACCTTTTCAATTGGAGACCTGATTTTTTTTTTTTACAGTGTTGGTCTTGTTTTAAAGAAGACACTCAGATTATGTTAAATGAAATTTAGTGTACTGTTTCCATGGTAACTTCAAAACGGTTTTCACAGGATGAATTTTGAGTTTCGCTTTCGAATGATACCTAATTTTCGATGATTACTAAAATATGTGATACGGAAAAAAAAAGCGCCCAGCGTCCTGCTAGCGGAATGGGTTTAGGCACAACAACATGAACATGAATTGCACATTTAACAGTCTAAATTAATTAGTTAAGATAATTTTTAGGAGAAGGTAATCTAAAACACAATTAAATATCCAATACCAAAAATAAAAAAATAATACTGGCCAATAACCAATGAGGAAATACTGCACATTCCTAGATTAAAGGCATTTCACTGTGAGCACTATAAACGGCTTTCTATTTACAAGATGACTGAGGTTTTAATAAAGCAAATGAGGAAAACAAGATAATAAGAAAGTTAGTTTTTGATACTGGTAAGCTCAAGATTGATCAACATTTTTAAAATCAAAAGGAAAACTTCTATCCTGACACAAATATAAACCATGAATGCCCTCTGCTGGTAAAAGAAGCATGAGGCTGCATCCTAATGAGGCTGCGTCTTTCCTAGTCCAGTCCTTCTGAGGTTTGTAGGCTAGAGCAGGGGTTTTCAAACTTTATGATGCCAAGGACCCCCCAAATACGATGAGCCTTTTATGAGGGACCCCCTTCCTAAAATCCATCTATATATTTTTATGTATGGGAAAAAATTTTTTTAAACCGTTAGATAAATAGTACGTGTGACATTATAAATGCAACATATCCAAACTTAAATTGGCTATACTTTATGTTGGATGTATAAACCTGAAGAAGAACATTTTCAATTAAAAATGATTTGTAGAAGCAACTTTCACAATAAATGTATGAAAGCAGCTTACGTGCTTGCATTAAGAATAATGCCTTACAACCCCAGTGAGTGAGATAAAGGGGACTAAAGTGAGAAAAACTCACTAGAAAGATACAAATCAAACATATACAATACTGGAAAGTACACGGCAAGAAGGGAGAGAGACATTTAGAACTGAAACATTTAGAATGTTTGGTAGATTTGATCCATTTTTGCTTAGTTTTTTTATTCTCTGAAATTCTCTGGGGACCCCTTAGAACCTTCTGTAGGACCCCTGGGGGTCCCCGGACCCCAGTTTGAAAACCCCTGGGCTGTCCTCCTCAGCATAAAGGGTTACCGGTAGTTTGCCCAAAAATGAAATTTCTGTCATTAGATAGATAGAGAAGATAGATAAATACTTTATTCATCCACTAAGGAAATTCGGGTTTCCAGTAGTAACAATTAAAACAGTAAAACAAACATAAACAAGACAAGCAGCCAAAAATGATATTATGCCCTGCTCACAAGGAGGAATTAAAAAGTTGTATCGTCTGAGGAACAAAAGATGTCCTCAGTCTGTCTGTAGAACAGGACAGGGATAGCATCCTGTTGCTGAAGGGGCTCTTCTGCTTAGAGATGGTACTATGCAGTGGGTGATGGACATTGTCACTGTGACCTCTCTGCCACAGTTGTTAAGGAGTCAAGTTCAACACCCATCACAGAACAGGCCTTCTTCACCCCCCCATTAAAAAAATAAACATTCACAAGACATTAAATGCACAAGAAAACAGATAGGTTTTCAAAAGACTTTTGAACTCAGATACTGTTGGTGCAATTTTGATAGATAAAGGAAGTTTGTTCCATAACTTTGGGCCAGCTAGAGCCAGGGCTCTGTCCCCCCTGCATCTCAGTCTAGATCTGGGTACCCATAATAGGTGACTGGTCTGTGATCTGAGTGCTCTGAGTGGATTATGCGCAGTAAACAAATCTGACAGGTATTGAGGAGCAAGACTGTTTGTGGCTTTGTAGACAAATAATACGATTTTAAATTCAATACGATATTGAATCGGTAGCCAGTGCAATGAATGTAAAATTGGCGTAATGTGGTCCCTTTCTCGACTGCCCGTGAGCAAGCGGGCCGCAGCATTTTGGACCAGTTGAAGTCTATGAATAGACGAGACCAGCAGCCCGTGATACAGCGAATTGCAGTAATCAAGCCGTGATGAAATAAACGCATGAATTACTATCTCAAAACTCTTTCTACTTAGGAAGGGTTTAACTTTCGCTAATCTTCGTAGGTGGTAAAAGCTGGAACTGACAACATAATTTATTTGTTTGTTCAGTTTTAATCCACTGTCTAAAATAAAACCCAGATCTTTAGCCACAAAAGAACGATATGGGGTGAGAGAGCCCAAATCAACAGTGCTCAGATCTGTTTTTTCGGTGGGGCCAAACAGGACAATTTGTGTTTTTTCCTCATTCAGATGCAGAAAATTATTGGATAGCCACGTTTTCAACTCTTGAAAACAGTCAATTAATTGATTTATAGCCGACCTGTTATTGTGCTTAAATGGTACATACAATTGCGTGTATAATACAGTGCAATACACAGCCCTATTCTTTACAAGTGTGCAATGAAACCAATTCAAATTCACTCCAGTGAGTAGTTGATAAAATGGTATCTGTTGTAGAATTTGTCATTGCAGAGAATTGAGCCTTGGCATTATTAACTTTATCTAAAAAGTGCTTAAGAAAGCTTTCACAAATTAAGGAGGAAGTGTCTGGGAATGTCTGCACTGGGGGGTTTAAAACAGAATCAATAGTTGAAAATAAAATTCTAGAACAATAAGAATTTTTGGCAATAATTTCAGATAGACATCTCATCTTTGCCGTCTTGACAGCCTTTTGAAAATTATGCAGTGAGTCTTTTAGCATGCCATAGGATACTTGTAGTCCATCCTTCTTCCACTTACGCTCACATTGGCGACATTTCTGTCTAAGTGCCCGAATATCCCCATTCCTCCATGGTTGGGATTTGCGTTTCAGTTTTACAAGCTTTCGGGGTGTAAGACAGTAAGACTTTTCTATTCCAAGCGCAGGTTAATTCTGTAAAGCCAGGAACACGGCATCAGTGTCTGTCAGTCGTGATAGTGTAGGGGTAAGGTGCGTGGCACAAAGTTGACGCAATTTGGCCGTGAGGTTCGAATCCGGCTTTTGCCGAACTCACTGTACTTCCTTTTCCCATCACATATCAGATCGGAAAGGCGTTTATTTTCAATTAAAAATGAAGAAAATATTTGAAAAGTGAAAAATAAAGTGTCTAACGTTTGTTGTAACCGCTGCTCATGTTTTGTTTGTGGACTAGGCATGTGCCGGTATCAAATTTTCATGTTGCGATTAATTGCTGAAGCTTTTATCACGGTATGCGGTATTATCACGATATTGAAATAAGTTGCAAAAAAAGTGTTGTCATACTATAAAAGGTTAAATCACTTACTTATAACAAAAGAACCAAACATTTAAATACAATAAAGCAATACACAAAAATGTATAAAGTAAACAAATATTTAAAACAGATTAAAGTGCAAAAGAATTATAAAGAACAATAGGTATGCTGAAATGTACATTTAACTAAGATTAATACATGCTTTAGAAGTATTTTTCATTGTCTGTTTGTTAATGAAGGAACTAATGTTAAATACTGGAGCCTTGTAAAGTGTGTGATTGAACAACAGTCAGAACATATTCAAACAATATCTAGGGCATGTCATTTAGTCCAGATTAAAATATAAAATGCAAGTTTGAAAATGAATAGTCTTAAGTCTTTAAGTATTATGTATTATGTTATGTGATTACTGGGGAAACGGCTGCATTTCTGCTGTTCCGTCAGCGCCCTCTGCTGTCGAAGAATGAATGTGCACTTCAGCGTGTCTCCTCATTCCGCCATGTGCTCGGCTCATGCACGGTCAATTTACATCAGTGCGCGTTCCTCTTTGACGTGTTTTTCATTTTAAACGGTTGATGAGTAAAGGATTCTTAAAATTCCTTCTAAAAATCTGAATAATTCGTAATAAATAATTATTCACGGTATTTTGAAGTGCCCACGATAACAATATTGTGCATGTTCATTATTGCGGTATATCGTATTACCGTTTACCGGCACATGTCTATTGTGGACATGAGGTAGCTATAGTTTTGGTTTATGTTGACAGTGACAAGTGTGAAAGTGCCCGCTCACTTTTGCCCAGGCCCGAACAAAAAAAAATTCTGCCTACGCCACTGCCCCAGTGGCGGCAGAGGAATGGCAGTGTATGTATCCTTAACATTAGCATAAAGTAGATCAATAGTCCCATTTCCCCTAATGGGACAGTCAACATACCGGCAAAAAGCAGAGAGAGAGAGAGAGAGAGAGAGAGAGAGAGAGAGAGAGAGAGAGAGAGAAGGTTAATTACTCACCCTAGTGTCGTTCCAAACCCCTCCATAGACAGCAATATAATTAACACTTTCAAGGCCCAGAAAGGTAGTAAAGACATTGTTAAAATAGTCCATGTGACTCCAGTGGTTCAACCTTAATTTTATGAAAAAAAATATATTCAACAATTTCTTCTAGCCTGTGGCAGACTCTTACGCTGTTGATGCCGTGTTATTTAAAAAGCTGTCTATGGAGGGGTCAGAGAACTCTCGGATCAAAAATATCTTAATTTGTGTTCCGAATATGAACGAAGGTCTTATGGGTTTGAAACGACATGAGGGTGAGTAATTAATGACAGAATTTTCATTTTTGGCCGAAATAACCCTTTAAACGCTAGGATGAGACATTCTTGATGGCGTGGCAGCTGATATGCAGCCTTACTAGGACACAGCCTACAAATTGAGAAGCACCCGCTATATGCCCTGGTTCAAAACATTTACCCCGGTTTCACAGACAAAAGCTAGTCCTAGACTAAAATGCATGTTTGAGGAATTTTACCTGAAAGCAACTTGAACAGGCATATCTTAAAATATATCAGTGCCATTGTTTTGTCTCAAGATGCACACCAGTAATGTTTTTTTTTTTCTAAAGCAGGTTTATAAAAGCTACTTAAATGTCCTAATTAAACTAAGGCCTAATCCTGGCTTAATCTAAGCCCTGTCTGAGAAACCGGGCCATACTGTATGTAGAACAGTGTTTCTCAACCTTTTAAATGCGAAAACCCCCATTTTTCAACACAATATTCAAAAGGCCCTCCATATTGGCTATTTTTCCTCTGCTTCTTCTTCTGCTGTAATTATGACAGCCAGCATTGCTTGTTTTCAAACTTTTTTATTAACAGAAACTGGGAGTGTTGATATAAGTTATTGAAGGGAAATAATATTTCTGTTTACACATTTTAATTAACTTTTAATTTTTCAATAAATATATAAAATTACATAATTTTAAGTCATCCTGTGGCCTCCTTGGAAGTTTTCTAAGGACCTGTTACCTGCTTAGTATATTTATTAAAGGTTTAGTTCACCCAAAACCCGCAAGACCTTCGTTCATCTTCTGAACACAAATTAAGATATTTTTGATGAAATCCGAGATAATAAATAATTTCTTCATGTCTGTGTCAGACTCTAAAGCTTGGAACATACTCTGCAAGAACAAAGAAATTTGTTCGTTTTCTCGAGGTGGCAAGAACAAGAACAAAGTTCGTTCTGGCCTGGACATTACATACTTCACGAGAAGAGCAGGTGCCGAACATCTCCGTTTCTCCGCGTTAACCCCGCCCACTTGAAAATTCTGATCAATCACACAATAGTTCTCGGACACCCACAAGAAAAAAGTTCTGCTCAGACGATGTGTCAAGAACGAGCTGCGAGAACTCCCAAACCAGGGCTCCGAGAACTTTTTTCTCTGTTCTTGCGGAGTATGTTGTGGCCTTTATGCTGTTGACGCAGTGTAAACAGTGTAGCGCTTCCAGAACGCCGGCTTATCATTGGCCGACGCTGTTCACGTGAGGACCGCAACGCATGCGCACGAGTCGTTCTGCCGTAGAACTAGGAAGTGCTGCACTGTTTACACTGCGTATATAGCGTAAGAGTCTGAAACAGGCTAGAAGAAATTGTTGAATAAAGTTGTTATTTTGTTTGTTTATTTTTTATGCACAAAAATTATTTTTGTCGCGTCATAAAATTAAGGTTGAACCGCCGGAGATGATTTTAACAATGTTTGTACTACCTTTCTGGACCTTGAAAGTGTTAATTAAATTGCTGTCTATGGAGGGGTCAGAGAGCTCTCGGATTACATCAAAAATATCTTAATTTGTGTTCCGAAGATGAATGAAGGTCTTATGGGTTTGTAACGACATGAAGGTGAGAAATGAATGACAGAATTTTCATTTTTTGGGTTGAACTAACCCTTTAAGAATTAGAACTAACCGTATTCATTTCTGACCCACACATGCATTCTAGGGGAGAGAAAATACAGTAGCTTTGTGCTCCTGGGAGGAAATATAAATTAATGAAAATATGTGGCCCTTATAATCCATATTTCAGAAGAAATAACATAAAGAGACTCACCAATGTGACTGTTAGATTGAGAACCCGGCCCTTGCTGTCCACAAAGTAGACGCTATCTTCATACCAGGGGTCTATATGGAGGTAGTTGTACATACCAAATGCTCTCACATGGTCCAGGGTGTACTGACTGTCTTTCAGTTTAACCTCAGCCACAGCTGAAGGAAAGAAAGACACGCATAACCAATGCAGCAGCAGCAGACTTGTAGAAGGCATCCCACAACATCTATTATGAGGTCATGTGCCCAAAACAAAGCTTTGGGCTAACTTTAAGATCATAACAAAGATGCACACATCTAGTAGTTCATAAAGAGCAATGCACATGTTGTAGAGCTGCATCTTTATGTGGTTTATAAAGGACTGTTATAATAGCAATACAGTTCACAGTGTAGTAAACAAAAGCCTCCTGGTTTATAAATATGTCACGCTACATTGAATAAACACTTATACAATGAATACATCAGACTATAACAGGTCAAATAAAGCATTTTCTCACCTGCATCCAGTTCAACATTGTAAGTAGGAATAGAGTCCAGTGAAAGCCTGTAACTTTCAAAACTGGGATCCAACAACTCTCTGTTTACCTTCAATGAGCAATTCGGTAAAGCCATATTTCATTAAAATTATATTCCAAAGAATCAGTATTCAGTTCGAGGACATAGGTCTCTAATAAAACAAAAATGTAACGTTGCTAGTAACAGGAAATAAGCTTTAACTGAAATGCACTCGCTAAAACCCGGACTAGTTTTCAGACGGACCGATCGCACGGGATTCTGGGAAATTGAGTCTTTTTGAATTTCGCTTTTATAGCCTCTATAAATAATACATTATAATAAAAAAAAAAACTAATATTTTTGTTTATTTTTTCATTTGTTTACACCTAAAAGAGTTTCTTTTATTTGGCCATTCAAAGAAAAAATGTGTACTGGGGAAAAAAAAGTCAAATTAAATGTGCTATGCAAATAATCAGGCTGTTTTTAGCAATGTATTTTAACTTGTGACTCATGCTGGATTGGATTCACATTTGGTGAAGTAGCCCATTTATTAAGCATAATGTTCTGTTTGTTGATATTTTTCAATGTGCTTTTTACTGGTAGCCTACTCAGGTTCAAAACAGAATACTGTCTGTCTGTGTTAAAAGGGTGATATTTGCATGAACACTGACAATTTGATTAATATTCATCAATTTCAACACTGATATTTAGTGGCTGTGTTAGCTACATAAGGAATTGTAAATGATCTTGAAAGTCATTTGCCAGCACTGCAAACAAGAGAATAATGTTTATTTATCTATAACTTTAGTCATTTTAGTTTAATTTAGTTGGTATAATTTTCCTGGAGATACAAACTTTTGCATGCACCACTATTCAAATTTGGTGCACATACATACTACAATACAACACAGATTAATAGAGATCACTCTTGGATAAAGTCTACTAGCACAATGCGCTGCTGTTAAATTACAAACTAAATTTTGTTCATTCGGACCGTATAATCTTAATAATCATAAGAAGTATGACTTAATCACTGAATAATACAAGACTACTTGCAAATTTTCTTCATTCCATTTTGTTTAGATCATTCAAATGGATTATGTCTAAGGGACATCAGCCACACCGTGACACTCACTCTCACACTCTCTCTCTCTCTCTCTCTGACATAAAATATACCATTACATAGTAAAATACACCATGCATAAAAATATCAGATAACACTTTAATTTAGGGTCCAATTTATATTCAGGTCTGATGGACTGCCAGTAAGACATTTTCTTCCCTCCTTTGTTCAGACAGCCTTTACAAATGTTAATATCAGTAAATGTCATCTGTCACAATTAGGCAGGTGTGAGTTACTGTGGTTATCCGTCTACAGGTTGCCATCAAGTACGTCTCTAAAGACAGGGCCCTAAAGATGCTAAAAGTTGTAAGTTCCAGCGTGAATCTGTTTCTGTTTCATCCATTTCGTTCAGCCCTGGACAGGGCCGGCCCAAGTCCTTATGGGGCCCTAAGCAGAATTGTATTTGGGGTCCCCTCAGTGCCACCAATACGATTGGCTATTGTCAATTCTTGATCATTCGCACACCCAGTACCAATGTTAGTATTTGTAGCTGTGTTGCTTACATCATGTCTGCCTGTCATGTTTTTACCCTTATATAGTTTTTAATTGTGACAGTAGCAAACCCACAAGAGTGGTCAGATGTTAATATTCAAAGCCTTACAGTACTACAGTTCAGACCCTGGATATAACGGATCATTTGTCCCTGCAGGAAGGTCAGGGTCTGATGCCGCTGGAGGTGTCATTGATGACCCGGGTCAATTCGGCTCTCGCCTGCACCAACGTCCTGCAGCTTGTGGAGTGGTTTGAGCTTCGCAGATCCCTGCCAAGATCTGCAGTTTCTGCGAGGAGAACGGCTGTCTGGATAAGAGAGCTTGGCCAAGAAAGTGCTGGTGCAGCTGATCACCCCTCTGAAACACTGTGAGAGCTACGGAGTCCTGTACCGGGACGTCAAGCCAGATAACCTGCTGATTTCCACAGCTTCCCATGACATCAAGCTGCTGGACTTTGGTTGTGGAGCGCTGCTAAAGGACTCAGCCTACACATCCTTTACAGGTTGGTTACAGACGGAAAACTGTGGATGTCTGTGGACTTTTGATGATCAAACAAGAGAATTAGTTTGGACTGGAACTTTTTCAGTGGATGTTTCTGGTCTTCTTGGGTCTATCAGGTACTCTTGAATACGCCCCTCCTGAGTGGTTTGATCAGCACTGCTATCATGCAGGGCCGGCTACTGTTTGGTCAGTGGGGGTGACACTCTACAACATCCTGTGCTTTCCCTTGATAGCCGCACACACAGGATCTCCTTCAAAAGTAGACTGATCTTCCCTAGAGAGCCGTCGACAGACAAGATATAGCAAACATTCAGAGGTAGAAACCCAGGATAAGTGTGTTGGTTTGTGTTCCTGAAGTCTATGTTGTGTGTAACAGAGTGCCGTCAGTTGATTAGCTGGTATAGCAGTGATGCGGCGGCAGATCGCCCCAGTTTAGACGACATTGAGTGCCATCCCTGGTTACAGTGAACAGGTAACTAGTAACATTACACTTATCTGAATCCCAGCATTCATGGCTTGGATTGTATTGTTAGGATAGTGTAGATTTGTGGGGTGAGCAGGAGTGACACTGGAACTGCAGAAAGCTTCCTGATCACCTACAGAAAAAAGAGTGGACCATGAACTACAGTTTACATCCTCTGTCAGCTCTGTGTAGGAGCTGGACACAGTGCCAGACTTAAAAAAAAAAAAAATTGTTTATTGTCCTTTTCTTGTTTTATAACCACACATCAACTAGGCATATAGTAACAAAATGTATTTTTTTAACAAAGAAATAAAAATATAAATAAAATAATAAGTACATAAATAAATACAAATAAAAAATAAATTTGTTTTAGACACTTTACAATGTATTTTACAGTAAGGTCTACATTTCAAGTTGACATGATATTTATGTCTGGCTCATATAGCAGATCAAAGTATTTCCACTTGCTCGTAGCAATATAAGTTAGCCTTTCCACACACAGCACCAGCTCAAACCAGAGCCCCGATGGGCCGAGATTGATATGTAGCCAATTAAAATTTTTTGACAGAGTGTAAACTATTTTGTGTAAACTATCTAAACTTTTTTTTTAAATTAGGACAAGTAAAATAAAAATTAAAACAGTCCAGTAGGTGGAGACAGACACATAGAATGCATCTGTAAACTGAAGACAATAACAGAACAATAACTAACATATTGCACAATGAGGTAGAGGTTGGTGCATGAAAGTCATTGTACTGCAGAGTGTAAACTAGCATAATGAGGTTTATTTATTATTATAACAGGGTAAAGGAACAAGTAACATAAATAAGATTAAGACAGAAAATCAGAAGAAATGAAACCTAGAGCTTAAATTAAGTTAAACCCATCTTACAAACCAAGAGACCCAGGATCAGTGAGTCGTAACTAGGGCTGCATGCAACTACCATAATTATTATTTTGATAATCAATTAATCTGTCAATTATGTTTTATTAATCGGATTGTAAAATACTGTATATACTGTATTTTTTCATTATTTATAAAATAAAGTTATCATCCTACGCAATGCTGTCCTCAAAACAATGTGAAAGTGAAAGTGAAGTGTGGCCAAGTACGGTGACCCATACTTGGAATTTGTGCTCTGCATTTAACCCATCCAAGTGCACACACACACAGTAGTGAACACACACACACCGTGAACACACACCCAGAGCAGTGGGCAGCCATATTGCTGTGGCTCCCGGGGAATAGTTGGGGGTTCGGTGCCTTGCTCAAGGGTCTCACCTCAGTCGTGGTATTGAGGGTGGAGGAGAGCACTGGTAATTCACTCCCCCCACCGACAATTCCTGCCGGACCTGAGACTCGAACCCGCAACCTTTGGGTTACAAGTCTGACTCTCTAACCATTGGGCCCCAACTGTAAATAAAAGCCTGTGAAAACAATTATAGTGAATGTGTCTATAGCCATTGCTAAACATTAAATGCAAAAGGGTTCAAATATAAACATTACATTATCAGAGTTATTCCACAAAAGAGTTCTGTGTGCTGAAAAATTGTGGATGTAGCCCAACTTCCAGAAGAAGAGCCTGCTGATATAAATAGATAATGTGACTGGCAGTTTATTAGCAATACAATTACATTTTAAAATAAAAGGTAGGCCTCCAATTTTATCAAAGATTATTAAAGGAGAAAGCCCATACCACATTTGTATTTATCAACCATCTTTTATGCCAATTTCTTTTAGTGTTTATAGTATTATGAAAAATAAGTACTTTAAGTCCAGCATCTCTTCTGCTATTGTAAATCACTGCTTTTTTAATCCGGAAATAGTGGAAATAGTATTTGTCAAATATTTTACAGTGTCTGCGACTGAAATACCTTCAATTAAATGATTTACAATGATACGTATAGCTACACTGATTACAAGACCCACAGCGATAGTTATCTTCTGGAATGGGTGTTAATGTAGTTTTTGTAGGTGGAGGAGATAAATCTGATCTCCGATTATCTCTTTAATTACAAGTTTAAACACTGTGAGAGGCTTGCATCAAATTGCAAAATATGCCAGTGTTGGTTAATTATCTTTTTGATTTGCTCTGTACGTTTAGTGTATTAGTAAACATAACAGAGAATGTTTTTTTCTTTTTTTCCATTTTTCTTTAATAGATCCAAACGGGACCAATCTTCAATTTTTTGTTCTGCTAAATTAATTTGATTAACCTTATATTCTCTACAATAAAAATATTTTTGTATCAGTAAGATTCTTATTAAAATCCTCCTGTCTACAAAGTATTCTTTTTAGTCTGCACATTTGGCTGTAGGGAAGGCTATCCTTTAGAGGTAAAGGATGGTAAGAGTCTGCTCTCAAAAGCATGTTATGGGCTGTTGGTTTCTTAAAGAGATCTGTATATAAACAGTTATTGTCAAGAATTATCCATAAATCCAAAAAGCTAATTTTATTTGGATCATAGTCTATAGTAAATGTCAAAAAGATCAGAACAGTCATTTAAATATTGGTAAAAAAAATAATTCAATTGTACTAGCATCACCTTTTAAAAGGCAAAAACAATCAAACATGGTTTGAATAAACATATTTTTCTTCAAAGATGGCCATATACAAATTTGCAAAAGAGGGTGCAAATGCCATACCCATAGCTACACCTCGTCTTTGATAATACTGAAGGAGCTTATATATGTATGTGATAGACATCGTATTCCTATAGATAGACGTGATCAGCTGACAGTCAGCTGATACGAGCTTGACTAACGTGACCTGCCAGAACTGATGCTACGCTTGATATGTTGCATGTTGACAGTTGTTATTTTAACCTAGAGTATTTCCCATTAGTGTGAATATTGTGGTTATGCTAAATTGCACTCTTCACATCTGTTGCAGAGATTTAAGGGAATTAGAAGTCAAGCAAAATGGCGAATGCCAGGATGACTATGACAAGTGCCCTGCAGCTTCACCAAAGACAAAAAACAAACAAAGATTTTTACATGAAAGGAAGGACAGAAATTATCCACCTAGCTGGAATGGACATGTTGCTAACATTTTCCTTCCAAACCTAAGAGAATCTCCCTCCATTAGACCTGATTCAAAAATCTCTTCAACAGAGGTGATATCAGATTCAAACACACCTACTACTCTCTACTTTGATTTTGTCTCTGCACTCTGATTTCAGTTTGTCTTCCATAGCAGCTGATCTGAAAAACACCACATTTTAAATCATATTTAATCAAATCAAAAATATTCAAAAAACACACATACAAATGATTGATTGATGACTTGTTTCCTTTTTAAGAATGACTCGCTGAGTACAATGTCCCTGGTGGGTAATAATATAATCAAAAACCTTCACAGCCTCAGCAGTTTTAGTTTATGCTGTCTTATGGGCATCTGGTTTTACAATTTAATTTGTGTACCGATGGTAAATTAAAGGGTTAGTTCACCCAAAAATGAAAATTCTGTCATTAATTACTCACCCTCATGTCGTTGGACACCCGTAAGACCTCCGTTCATATTCGGAACACAAATGAAGATATTTTAGTTGAAAGCTGATGGCTGAGAAAGGCTTCACACAGGCCTCAATTGGCATTCAGTACATTGACACTTCCAAGATCCATGAAAGGCACTTAAAACGTTGTTACAAAGTCTATCTCACCACAGTGGCTCTACAATAATCATACGATGCGACGACAATAGTTTTTGTGCGCAAAAAAAAATCAAAATAACACCTTTATCCAACTTGTTCTCGACTTCCGTGTGTGCCTCCACGACGCATGCGCGAGAATATGACGTAGCGCCGGTATTCGGGAATCGATGAAATACACACTTAAGCCCCATTTTGAGCACTACGCCGAGACCTAAAGCACGATCAATGTAGAATCCAACAGCTTAGACACGCGCGTCTTCCTCTGCTCGTAAACAAATCGCTTCTGGGTCATATGTCCGAACGCCGGATCTGCGTCATATTCTCGGGCATGCGTCGTGGAGGCATACACGGAAGTCTAGAACAAGTTGGATAAAGGTGTTATTTTGATTTTTTTTTGCGCACAAAAACTATTGTCGTCGCATTGTATGATTATTGTAGAGCCACTGTGGTGAGATAGACTTTGTAACGACGTTTTAAGTGCCTTTCATGGATCTTGGAAGTGTCAATGTACTGAATGCCAATGGAGGCCTGTGTGAAGCCTTTCTCAGCATCAGCTTTCAACTAAAATATCTTCATTTGTGTTCCGAATATGAACGGAGGTCTTACGGGTGTCCAACGACATGAGGGTGAGTAATTAATGACAGAATTTTCATTTTTGGGTGAACTAACCCTTTAAGTTATGTATTTTCCCCCCATTTCCTCAACAATTTGGCTTCATTGTAATGAAGTAAATGATCTTTGAAAAACACCATGTTATGGCCATACAATTACTTTGTCTTGAGCTGACCAGCCAACTAGAGCAGTGCTTCTCAAACTTTTCCTGGGGACCACCATACATTTTGGAGGTCTCCCTCATCTGACACACCGGATTTAACTCATCAGCTCATTAGTAGAGACAAGCAGAGATTCCGAAATCGCCCTGGGGGACAGTCATTTGTAGTGGTGTCCGAAATCATAGTGGACGTTATTGAGTGCACTCATTCAATCCCACATTGCACTGCAATAATGAGTGTACAGCCGATGTACACACAACAGCTGTCCGAATTCACTCACTCAGTTTCATTCACTCCTTCAAGTGAACTATATTAGTGGGTACTATAGGGAATAGTGAATGAGTAGCCTAACGTCGTCTTACTCAGTTCTAGTCAGAATATGAGTCTGATACTGTTCCACTGGGCTGTGATTATGGGACGTGTTTCAACCGAACCAGGAAATACCTCAATTGGATAGACCTACAACCAATCAGAGCAACCGAGCGACACATAATTGTCAACAGAATTCAACTGCACGCATGCTGGAATTCAACCCAAGCACTCTTCGGTGACGTGAATGATTACATCACTGTTTATAGCGGCCGCCAGTTGCCGCTGAGAGGCTAAGCAGTGGGATTAACATCTCTGACGTGTTTCGTTTCAAATTAAGATAGTTTAATTAAAGGAACAGACAAGCAGTGTTGCCACAGTTACTTTGAAAAAGTAACTTAGTTACTTTACAGATTACTTGATTTTAAAAGTAACTAAGTTACTTTACAGATTACTTGATTTTAAAAGTAACTAAGTTAGATAACAAGTGACTTTATTAGTTACATTCATCAGTTGCCGACAACACCTCTGCAGCCTCAACATAAAAATGACAAGCGTTTTTGCCAACACTTTATTGGAAAGTGCATTTTTAACAGTAACGTCAACAATGTATCTCATCAAATTGTATCTCCAAAAAAATCTTTTGACTAATTTTATAAAATCTAAACATGTTAATGAAAAGGTACAAATTACTTTGTGTTCTTATTAAATACATTTATGAAAAACAATTTATATTTAATTTTTAATTTATATTTATATATGAATGTAAATAATTATATGGGCCTACACAAATAATATAAAATTACAAGATTTATATTTTATTGTAAACGTAATGTGCAGCTCTGTAAAGGGACAACAAATATATGATCGATACGTGAGAACAATATATTTTTTAATAATCTTTAAGTGCACAAAACTATGAAAATATATGAAACGCTTCAAAACAGAGCGACAAAAAAGCGCTTATGCGCATCCCGGGTGCAGAATGATGCGCTTAAAGCAACATGGAGTCAGAGTGTGCAGTGCAGCGCGAGTGCACATTGAAAAGTTCACGGCATAAAGAGAAGATGAGCGTTGAGTCCACAAATCCTAGTGTACTAGCCTATATCGGTCCAAACATTCACTGATTATTTGTTTCTTCACAGTTTTAAATTCCGGTTATTGTGCGTGTGATGCTAATTAATAGTCCCTGTGTTGTCACCTGGGTAGCGAGCACAACATCTTTCAGAAATCGCTAGATAAACTCCAGGAAGATAAATTATTTTATCAACATATCAAGTATTATAACGGTAATATATCATATTGGAGTGAGCTTTACCGTGCTGCTGACTGGAACCGAACGTGACGCGCAGTTTGAATGCTGAACGGACAATGACACCTACAGCGGAGGAAAGACATTCAGCTATGGAATGGCTTTAGATGACTTTGTAGGCTACTAGCAAATCATAATATACTAATAATGATTGCTGAAGGATAATGTGACAATATATATTTCTGATGATTATTTAATTATCACGACATGCCTAATCTGAGCAAGTGACTGCCTGTCTTGAGTTTTGTCGACAGACGGAGGCGACCGCCTCGTAATTCTCTATGCCGGAAAAACCCTGCTGAGACTAAACAAGAAAGCAAAAATATATATTTTTACTAAGGAAAATGACAAAAATAGTAACTCACAGTGACTTGGATAAGTTACATTAATCTGATTACTGGTTTGGAAATAGTAACGCGTTAGATTACTCGTTACTGGAAAAAGTTGTCAAATTAGAGTAACGCGTTACTGGCATCACTGCAGACAAGTGTCGTGTAATGATAATAAAGCAGAAAACATAAAATAAACAAAATAACAATACAAAACTATATGGTACGAAAACGGTCAACAGAAAGTGAGCGTCCCAGCTACTCACCCCCTCCCTGTCTCCCATTCACAATGAACAGGTAATTAGGGATGGCCGACGCGAAACAGACGTTTCGGGGCTTTGCCGAGATCCCGAAGCGCAGATGTTTCGAAACACTGCTCCGAACTGTGATTCGAAACACCCGTGTCACGTGACTATGGCTAAATTAAGCTTCAAAGTGTTTCATCAGGTGGCGCCTTCCGAAACTGCGTTGATTAAAGGGGGCGGGAACAAGCCACACAGTCACAAATCTGTATAAACCTAATTCACCACAGTTTAAAAGTGAAGTAAATCCATCTTCACCTCGTGGGTTTTTGTGAGAGGAGAGTGATTTTGTGATAGCGGTGATTTTGTGATAGCAGTGAGATTTATAGTGCGCTTTGGTTAGTTAGGCTATATTTAGGCTAGATTTAAATAAGATATAGGCTATTGACTGATAGGTATAGACAGTGACATATAGTTAGGATAGATATAGTGACACATTCATATAGGCTAAGTTAGATAGTGACAGATAGATAGCACAGCATAAGTTAGATATATAGAATTATATAGATATAGATTCATAGGTGATATATAGATAGATATATTAATAGAATATATAAAAATGGAGGCTGCACGCAAGAGATGCCGTACATCTGTGGTGTGGGAGCATTTCCATTTGGAAGCACCAAATAAAGTGAGATGTGTGTATTGTGATAGGCAGCTAGCCTTCTGCAACAATACATCATCCATGTATTTACATCATCCAAAAATATTTGTGCATGCCAGCAACAAATGTCCCTTGTGAGAGGATTTTTTCAAAGGCTGGAGAAATTATATGTAAAAAAAGAAGTCAGCTGAGTCCTTCAACAGCAGAGCAATTCATATTTTTGAATAAAAATGTTTTGTGACAAATGTGACACATTGTGGCTTTATTTATTTTATTAATGTTCATTTTGTATAACAAACAAAATATATATAGTTCTTTACAATGACGAGGCTACAGGTTACAAAACCAAGATCATGTAGTTGTCAGACAGATGTTAAAAACAATTGTTTTTACATGGATCATTGTCAAGGTATTTCAGATCAACACATGGAAATGACCACTAGATGGCGCCGTAGAGACGGGTGTCAGATTGATTCGAAGCTTCGAAACAATATGACACATTTGCTTCAACTGCTTCAGTGCTTCACGAAGCCTCGGTCTGCCCATCACTACAGGTAATATAAGCACCTACACCCCAAGTGAAGTTACCCAAACAGAAAAGAACAATTTCAAAATAAAAGACATTGCACTATTGCTGGCACCTACATTCCAGCCCCTGATTATTACCCCAAAATAGTAATAATCACAATACAATACAATACAATCAAAGTACATATACATCACAAATATTTACCTGCAAGCATGCAAATCATGAATTTTACAAATAAACAGTGTATACAAAAAAATGTGTATGTGTGCAAATGTCCAGTTCTTCAATGTGTGAACAATGTCCTGCAAATCAATCAAAGTCAATAAGTCCATCAAACAGTCTATAGTCAAAGTATCCAGTAAGTCATTTGAGAGCTCTCATAAGTCGGTCAATCGGTCAGTCAGTCAGTCGGTCGGTCAGTCATAGAACAGTTAGAAGTCTTCTGTTTCAAGGAGAAGACAAATCTTAGTAATGGGTCGGGTCAAGCAGGTGCTCTTTGTCTTGATTCTTAATTGACGTGTCAATCCTCTTTTATCCTGTATGATTTCAATGATTTTGCCCATAATCCATGAGCTCCTTGGGGCAGTCTCATCCACTACAAGCACAATATCACCCAATTGAAAATTGCGTTTCTTCACCAGCCACTTCTGACGTTCTTGTAGTTGAAGTAGGTACTCCCCGATCCATCTCTTCCAAAATAAATCCGCCATATATTGGACCTGACGCCACCTTCGTCGTGAATACAGATCGTCCTTATTAAACAGTCCAGATGGTAAAGATGGCTGCGTTTCAGCAGGATGAGATGGTTAGGAGTAAGTGCTTCCAAATCATTAACATCCATAGATGCTCTGGATATAGGACGATTGTTTAGGATGGATTCAACTTCACAAAAGAGTGTGTAGAGACCCTCCTCGTCCAAACTTTGTCCTCTAAGGATAGAATTTAGAATCTTCCTTACTGATCTTATCAGCCTTTCCCAGATTCCGCCAAAGTGCGAACCAGCCAGGGGATTAAAGTTCCACTTAATTCCTTTCTGCAGCAGAACTGAATTGATCTGATTATGATTCCAGTTTTTTATAGCCTCCTGCAGTTCACGTTGGGCACCAACAAAGTTAGTTCCATTGTCTGAACAGATCTCGACTACTTGTCCTCTACGTGCAATAAATCGCCTTAAGGCATGGATGAAAGAGTCCGTATCAAGTGAAGCAGCTATTTCAAGGTGAACAGCTCTCATAGTCAAACATGTGAAGATTACTCCATAACATTTTACAACGCTCCTTCCCCGTTTTACTTCAAAGGGACCAAAGTAGTCTACTCCAACATACATGAATGGTGGTTTGTCAGGTGTAATTCTGTCTTGTGGCAAATCTGCCATCTGCTGATGACCTGTAGCTCCGTGAAGACGTCTACAGACTACACATTTAGACAAAATTCTTCTTATAGCCGTGCTAGCACCAGGGATCCAATATCTCTGTGTTGTGAAACGTTCGTTGGTTACAAGGAGGAAGAAGGCAGGGTCAGCGGGACTGGTACTCGGGTTTTTATTCAACTTCTCTTTATACAACATAAACGTGCGCACACCGCGCTTCCAATAACTCAGGCACAAATAATTTGTAAAGCTTTCTTCATCCAGTCCGTCTCACGACCACGAGTTCCCAGCCAGTGTCTCTCTCTCTGTGGCCCATTCCCATCTGGCTTATATACCGTCTCTCCGCGCCAATCACTGCAATTAGACACAGGTGTTTCTCATTATGCACTTGACCTACTTACTCACCGTCACTCTCCTGACTCTCTCTCTCCGTGCAGACTTTGCTAAACCACGCCCCCTCTGCCACACTCTGCCTCAGTTTAGCCAGCATATAATTCCGTCCACATTGTCCAATGTCATGATGAATTTGCAACAGAATCAAAACTGAAATGCGTAGATCCTTGGCTAGTATTACTGGATGTTTCACTTCCTCAGGCATCATAGCCTTGTCCAAACGTCCACCCATGCACTCTGATGATATCTGAGTGAAGCACAGGGTTCAGTCTATAGAGTTCACTACTCCGTTTTACCAATCCATCTTTCCGAAGACTAGTCAGTTCCTCAGAATACCTTTTCCTTTGGCAAAGACGGATAATCTCCAATTCAGCCCTTTCCAGCTCCACTGAAGACAACAAATTCGAAGGCATATTGGATCTGAATTTTTGCATCTCTTGATTGACAACAATCTCTTGTTGGAACTTGTCTATGTCAGAGTAAGTAGTCATCAACCCTTTTCTTTTCTTGCTGAGATCAATCAGAATGTTTCTGAATCGAAGGATCCAAGCCACGCCCCTTTTCAATCCCATCCATGAAGAGTAGTACTTAAAGTATGGCATAAAATCATACTCTTGATGAACCTGTACCACATTTACCAGAACACTCCCTTTCACTTCTGGGTCACAAGAGGACATCACATCTACATCAGTAGGATCCATGGGCCACAACTCTTGTGGTTGAATAAGAAATGGAGGACCAGAAATCCATATCTGGTTTTTCAAGAATGAATTTACATTCAAACCTCTGGATGCTAGGTCAGCTGGATTGTTGGATGAATTCACATACCTCCATTGTGTGACTTCAGAAACCCTTTGAATTTCAGCAACTCTGTTTGCTACAAAGCATTTGAATCTTGAAGTCTCATTTTGAATGTACTTAATAAGCACTGAGGTGCTATCTGTCCAAAAAACAGAATCCTGACATTGTATGTTCAGCTCCTTTTTCCACAGCATGTCCATGCGACTAGCCAGTGTGGCAGCTGTGAGCTCCAGACGAGGGATAGTGATAGATCTTAAAGGCGTCACTCTAGCTTTACTCATTAGAAGAAAGGAATGGGCAAGTCGTTGATCATTTTGAAGTAGTAAATAGGACACCATGCCATAACCCTTCTCACTGGCGTCTGAAAAGTGATGCAATAGGCAAGGCAAGGCAAGTTTATTTGTATAGCACATTTCATACACAGTGGCAATTCAAAGTGCTTTACACAGAAATGAAATAAAAATATTACAATTATAATAGGAATTTAAAGAAATAAAAAATAAAGAAAATATTGAAAGATAAAAATAAAGAGTATAATTAAAAATAAAAATAAAAACAGGGTTAAATTTAAGCATATAAATTAAAATGCAAGCAGTTCGGACAAAGCACGTACAGTGGCACAGCTCATTCAGTAAATGCACAGCTGAACAGATGTGTTTTGAGTCTGGATTAGAAAGTGGCTACTGTTGGAGCACATCTGATCTGTTCAGGAAGCTGGTTCCAGCTACGGCTGGCATAATAGCTAAAAGCAGACTCTCCTTGCTTTGAGTGAACCCTTGGTATTTCTAATTGACTTGATCCTGATGATCTGAGTGATCTGTTGGGTTTGTATTTAATCAGCATATCTGCAATGTATTGAGGTCCTAGGTCATTGAGTGATTTATATACAAGTAATAGCACTTTAAAATCGATCCTAAATGTAACTGGAAGCCAGTGTAAAGATCTGAGGACTGGTGTGATATGGTCATATTTTCTGGTTCGGCTCAGGATCCTGGCAGCAGCGTTCTGTATGAGCTGCAGCTGTCTAATGGTCTTTTTGGGAAGGCCGGTGAGGAGACCATTACAATAGTCCACCCTACTGGTAATAAAAGCATGAACGAGTTTCTCTAAGTCTTGCCTGGAAACAAAGCATCTAATTCTTGATATATTTTTGAGATGATAGTAAGCAGATTTAGTTATTGCTTTGACATGACTATTGAAACTCAGGTCTGACTCCAAAATCACACCAAGATTCCTGACTTGATTTTTTGATTTCAGGCCTTTAGCCTCAAGATATGCATTCACCTTCAGAATTTCATCTTTGTTTCCAAATGTAGTAATTTCAGTTTTGTCTTTGTTTAACTGAAGAAAGTTTTGGCACATCCAACTGTTAACTTCATCAATGCATTTACATAGAGAGTCAATGGGGCTGTAGTCATTAGGTGATAGGGCTAAGTAGATCTGGGTGTCGTCAGCATAGCTGTGGTAAGCCATTTTGTTATTTTTCATTATTTGGCTGAGTGGCAGCATGTACAGGTTGAATAGGAGTGGTGCAAGAATTGACCCTTGTGGGACTCCTCATGTCATGGATGTCCACTCAGACTTATGGTCACCTATACTCACATAATAACCTCTCCCTTCTAAGTATGACCTGAACCATTTGAGGACCATTCCAGAAAGCCCAACCCAATTTTCTAGCCTGTCAAGAAGTATTTTGTGGTCAACAGTGTCGAATGCAGCACTGAGGTCCAGTAGTACCAGAATTGATGTTTTGCCTGTATCTGTATTGAGGCGAATATCATTTATAATCTTTATGAGCGCCGTCTCTGTGCTGTGATGCGGTCGGAAACCAGATTGAAAATTGTCAAAGTATCCGTTTGAGCTTAAGAATTTGTTCAGCTGACTGAAAACAACTTTTTCAATGATCTTGCCTATGAAGGGGAGATTTGAGATTGGTCTGTAGTTGCTCAATATGGAGTTATCCAGATTTCTCTTTTTCAGGAGAGGCTTAACTACTGCGGTTTTAAGGGAGTTTGGAAAAGTCCCAGAAAGAAGTGAGGCGTTTACCACTTCTAGGAGATCTGCTTCTAAACAGTTAAACACACTTTTGAAAAAAGAAGTGGGGAGTGTGTCAAGGGCGCAGGTTGATGTTTTAAGGTGCTGTACTGTTTCTTCTAAAATTTTACCATCAATTGCTTCGAAATCAGTCATAGTAACTTTCTGAGGCTGTGGTCTGATCTGATTCACCTCAGAGCAACTAAACGATGTGCTGATCGCATTTCTGATATTAATGATTTTCTCGGAGAAGAAGGAAGCAAACTCACTGCATTTGCTGTCTGAGAGCATTTCACTGGGAATGTGACTCGGGGGGTTTGTTAGTCTCTCTACAGTAGCAAAAAGAGTGCGCGTGTTGTTTATGTTTCTGTTTATAATATTTGAAAAGAAGGTCTGTCTAGCTTTGCCTAGTTCCACATTGAAAGCACGAAGACTGTCTTTATAGATCTTATAATGGACTACAAGTTTTGTCTTTCGCCACATGCGTTCCGATTTCCTGCATTGTCTTTTCATTAATTGCACTTCTGTTGAGTTTCTCCAAGGTGCTTTTTGTTTGCCACTCTTTTTCCTGGCTTTTACAGGAGCAATATCATCAATTACACCCTTAACTTTTGAGTTAAAAGAGTCAAGGAGAAAATCAACAGAGTCTGCAGATATGCTTGGTGTTAGAGATATAGCCTTCATAAACAGCACACTAGTGTTCTCATTTAAGCATCTCTTTTTGATAGAGACAGATCTGGTTTCAATGGCAGGAGAGATTGATATATCAAAGAAAATACAGAAATGATCAGACATTGCCACATCCTTAATAACTATTGATTAAATGTTTAGCCCCTTACTGATAAGTAAATCTAGAGTGTGTCCACGATCATGTGTGGGTCCGTGAACATGTTGTGTCAAATCAAAAGTGTTAAGAACAGTCATGAGATCTTTTGTTGTACTGGATTCAGCATTGTCAATGTGAATGTTAAAATCCCCAGCAATAGCAAAACAGTCATACTCAGATGAGATTGCTGATAACAGCTCTGTAAAGTCATCAATAAAGGCCGGAGAATATTTCGGAGGCCTATAAATAATGATAAGCAGGATGCGTGGAGCACCTTTTAGCACAATGCCCAGATATTCTAGAGACAAATAGTCACCAAACGATACTTGCTTACATTGATAGACATCTTTAAATAGTGCTGCGACCCCCCCGCCCCTTCTGACTGGTCTGCAGACACTCATAAAAGTAAAGTTAGGAGGGGCTGTTTCATTGAGGACTGTTGCACTGCAGCTGTCTTCTAGCCACGTTTCATTTAGCAGCAAAAAATCTAGGTTGTTTGTGGATATTAAGTCGTTGACTAGAAATGATTTGTTTTTAAGTGAACGGATGTTTAAGAGTGCTAACTTAACAGTATTAATTTTAATTTTTTCCCCCATAGTAATCTTAGTTTGACAATTAACAGGCAGCAGATTAGATGGGTTTGCCATACGGCCTGAGAAAGCCTTGGACTTTCTATCACGTAACAGAACAGAAATAGAGAAAGATAGAGGCACACTGGATTCACGCATGTTTTGTAAACATTTGATAAGATTGCTGTTGACGTTGCGAGGACCCAGAACACGTCACTGAGAGCTGGTATCAGTTGTTTTTGGTGCAGATGGAGGAGGGTGTGTGCCCTGGCGTTGTGACCGAAGAAATCTCACAGGAGGAGGGGCAGAGCGAGCTGGGCCCACAGTCTTTGGTGGTTGTGGGGCTCGACGCTCTTTGGTTGATATCTGGGGGCTCGCAGTGATCGAGTATGATTGTCTGTTTCCAGTATAAACAAAATCCATTTTCTCTGTGAAGCTCAGAGGCGGGGATGCTGTAGAGCGGGATAACATGTCTGGTGAGGGGGGCTGTTTCTCTGGTGTTACCGGAAACTGCAATATGTTATCGTCCGGTTCAAGGATTGACATTTCTTCTAGCCTATTGCTTATATTACATATAAGTTTTAAAAGTTCACCAGTGTCACTCCTGATGGTCCCCATTTTTACCAGTGCCTCCACAGACTCCACAGTATGGGCTGAGATGTTACTGTTTAGTGGCTCGATCTGTGTCACTTCGAGCTGTTCTAATCCATCACAGTCTATCTGTGGTGAGCTCTGAGGGCGGGGTTCAGCTGGGAGTGTGTCCATGAGAAGTGGTTGTTGTGGCTGCGTGGTGTTATCATTGTCCTTGTGGGGTGTATCAACCGCATGTCCATTCAGATGCTGAAATGAAGTCCTGTGATCGTACTTTACTGGTGTGTGTGTGCTATCCAGGTTGAGTGGGTTAGCACACACAGCTGAAGGATGATGAAGGGAAAAATAAATATTGTCCTTTAGCACTCTTGCACCGAGTTTGTTTGGGTGGAGGCCATTTGATGTAAACAGTTGTCTCTGACTCCAGAAGAGATTAAAGTTGTCGATAAAGTTCACTCCCTTCATGTTGCAGGTTTTTTGCAGCCATGTATTAAGCCCAAGTAGCCGTGAGAACCTATTTGTTCCTCTTGCTGGAAGTGGTCCACTGATGAACGGCTGAACTTTCAGTTTTCTAAGTGTTTCAAAAAGTTCATTAAAATCCCTCTTTAGAAGTTCTGACTCCTCTCTCTGAATATCGTTCTTTCCCACATGAATGATAAGTCGATTTGCAGTCTTATGTTTCATCAGAATGTTCTTAAGTTCCCTGTTTACATCAGAGACTGTTGCTTGTGGAAGGCAGCATGTAGTTGTATCCCTGCTGCTAATGTTTCTGATTGTTGAGTCCCCCACTATGAGAGTCCTGGGCTCGGCTGCGCTCTGAGCTGAGGGCCGCTGTCTGCTTGACCTTGAGCGCCTGTTAGCAGTGTTAGCTGCGGGCTGATTCAATCTGTGTTCGGTCATATTCATCACATTTGGGGATTCCTCACCCACATTCATTAGCACTTCAAATCTGTTTTCAAGATGTATATTTGGTGGTAGAAAACTAGTGTTTGCAATCCTTGTGTCTGGGGTAGAGCATGCTACTGCGGCAATATGTGATGCTCGTGACAATCTGATGTCTCGAGTGCCTTTGGGTCTTGCTCCCTGTTTGTTCCATTGATTAGTGTGTTGATCAGTTACTTGTTTCTCTACATGTTGAGTAGCACTACATTTATGGGACTCACCGGCAGTGTGCAGAGGGCGATCATGATGAAGCTCTGCTGTGTGATTCGTCTGGTTGGATGGTTCCGCAAATAACTTTGTTTCAAGAACTGCAATCCTTTGTAAAAGTCTGTGGCAGTTTGTGCAGCAAGTAGATTCTAGAAGAGGCATTTTCTTATCCTTTTGAATGTAGGCAGCTGTGTTTTCCCTTCTCCGGAATGTAAGCTGAAGGCAGTGGGAGGCTGGTCGGTTGAAATATTCCGCTTTTTGTTTAGGAATTCAGTCACCAGAGTTTCTAATTTTATCATTGGAGTCAAGCTTTGTCAATGTGCTGATTTGCTGAAGTTGTAAAATATAGAAGCGATAGAGCAAAGCGCGGAGCAGTAAGCAAGAGCGTCCGAACAGTAGCGAAGCAGGAAGCAGGAAGTAGGAAGCAATAGCGTATATGACACGAACTTCCGGTTTACAGCTAAACCGGCTCCTTTACTTCCGGTGTGTTAGCGTTCGTGTATTGTTCGTCAGTGAAGCCGTCAATATGGCAGTGTTTTTCACCCGGTCACTTCAGGATGTACCTCAGATGAATTTAAACGACGTAAGTCGCATCATAGCTCTGAACTCTTCAACATCGGCAGCAATGAAGAACAAGGGTTTCAAACTGTATGTGACGAACTACATAAACAACTACGAAGGTAAGTTTACAATGTTTTTATTAGTCCTTAGTAGGGTTGGGAACCAAGAACCGGTTCTTATTCAGAACCGAAACTGATTTTTGAAAAATACCAGAACCGCGCGAAATTCCCAAGTTTCGGTTCCGAAAACGGTTCTGGTGCAATGTGTGTGCGAAGCGCTGGAAGCGTATCCTTTCATATCGAGTGACAGCCAGTGTTGCCAAGTCCGTGGTTTTCCCGCTTTCCCGTTTTCCACTGTTGCCGCAGGCTGTGTTTCATGTCCGCGGGTTGAAGCGATTGTGCAATTGTGCGGGTTTTGTTGTGAAAACCTGGCAACTCTGGCTCACCTCATCATGAATATTAATTACGTTGCCTGCCGCTTCCAGGAGTGCAAAGCAGTTCAGCACTGAAAGCCCTCGCGCTACACATTTATGGTTTTGCGTCAGATATTTTCTCGTTGACCACCAGCATGGCGAAGAGAAAGTCACAAGTATGGATTCATTTCCAAAGAATGAATGATAATGAAGCAAAATGTGAAAAGTTAATAACATGCAAAGGAGGCTGCACTAGCAATTTGACAAAACATTTGCTACAGCACAGAGTGCCTCAGGGCTTATACCAGATTTATAGTGTAAGGCCTATATATATATATATATATATATATATATATATATATATATATATATATATATATATATATATATATATATATATATATATATATATATATATATATATATATATATATATATATATATATATATATATATATATGTCAACAGTTGAGTCACCATGGTTTAGGTAAGCGTTTAGGCACAATTACCTTTGTAATGCTGAATTGGAATTTATTATTTACAAGTTCACTGAATAACTGAATTACTATTAAATTAATATACAACTAATTAATAAATATAACTAATAAATATAATTTATAACTTGGTTTTATTCAGAGAAAGAGAGATAAAATGTAATAAGACAATTTCAGAGGTGTTCATTTGAAAAACAATGTGTTGCAAGAATGGCTTAATTAATACTGTAATATATGTACAGTACAGGACTTTTTTGACATTGCCAACCTGTAAATTAATTTTAGAGCAAGTAATAAACACAAAATGGATTGTTTGAGTTGCGTATTGTGCCTTTTTCCTTTACCACTATTTGTGTAATAATTTTAATGGAACCGGAATCGGAACCGGAATCGTTAGGCGGAACCGAAACCGGAACCGGAAAATTTCTCACGATTCCCAACCCTAGTCCTTAGTATGTTGTTTTCCTACATTAACGTAGCAACTAACTAACGGCAACAGCAGTGCTTGTGTTCCATGTATTTAATGTGTTCTCTTTCATCATCTCGTGTTCGAGATCCACCTATGGGAAGGGCATCTGTACCTGACCTCTGCAGAAGCATCCAATTGCACCAAGTCTGACAAGACAGGCAGGAGCGCGCAGCCAATGCCCGGTAAGGCCCCGCCCCTTACCTGCGGGCATATATAGCCTGCACGCGCTACTGTACTCCAGTTGACATTCGCTTCTCGCGATCTCTGCACTGATACAGCTCGGTCGAATTTGTGCTGTTCCTGTTCCACGGCTGCCGCCACAGATTTGTTCTGAGTTCTTCGCCGGTATGTCGCTCTCTATTCCTGCTTCTTTCCGGCGCTAGTTTATCACGGGCCTGCCCGGCCGCGTGTGGTGCTCTTGCCGCTATGATATTCACCCTTTCTGCGCGGTCTGCTTGGGCCTCAAGCACGCGGAAGAGGCCATAGAGAATCCGGAGAACTGCAGTCACTGCCTGGTGCTGCCTAGTTACTCCTGCGACGCCACCATAAGGTGCTGCTACCCAGTGGGACATAGTGACGACAGCCCGCCACCGGGGACCTCCCGGGACGTGACTGCTCTTGTCTGGGCTGACCAGCCCAATCCTGAGTTCCCCGAAGAGGACATCTTTGCGGGAAACCCCCCGCTCGCCGACGATCCGGCAGGGTCCGGTGATGACGACGTGCGGGACTTCTCATTCACGCGAATTGCGCTGCAGAATGCCTATTCGCGTCTTTGCATTGACTTAACATGAAATGTAACTTAACATGTAAATCACTTGCGCAAAACGTTCATTCGCGTCCGATGTGAACGCACCATCAGAGGACGAGGAGGCCATCCCGCCCTCTGGCATTCCCCAGGCTAGCGCCCCCGCAGCCTTGCCTCAATCCATCTTCCTGGATGTGTGAGCGAGCGGCCGCTTGTCTCATCATCGGCTCCACAGAGCGCCACCGACCAGTAGAGGGATATTTACGATGGTAAAATGCTGGGAGCTCTCCTCGGCCTGAGGTAACAACTTTCACGTTCTCCTAGCGTGCGTTAAGCACACACGGCATTACTGGAGCGACCCGCTTGACCTTAAACACGGTCTTGCGGGTCTGGAGGTTAAAATATGGCGGCTCTCGGCATGAGTTAACCGCCCGCTATAGAGCGATCGCCAGGCACCTCAACCCAGTCCAGGGAGGGCTGCTCGCCCTGATGAACCGTTTTCTGCTTCGGTGCACCAGGCCAATCCTCGGCCTTGGCTGTTAGGGCCCTAAATGTCTCCTCCTCTCCGCTTACCAGGCGGAAATTTTGGACGACCTGGGCCAACAGCTAGGGATCTTCCTCTCCTGCATTATGGAAGGAGATCATCACGGTTTACAACCTTGTTTCTCCATAACGCTCGTCAGGCTTTTCAAACCTTTGGGCGCTCCATGGCGCTTTGCTTTGTAGGATGTGACCAGGAGGAGGAGGAGGACGAGGCCTTCAAGTTGTGCCTTCTTAGGAAGGCGGCCCCTAGCCAGGCGCGTTTGCCTAATTCCCCGGCCCCGGGAGGTAACTTTCATCAAAACTGTTCTCGAGCGACAAGCTCTTTGAACTCTCTTTCTGCAGTAACCCTGTCTAAAAGACGGAGGGTTTCTTCTGGAGGGTGCCCCCCTCCCGTGGCTGCCCAGCCTATGTGTTTAGTGGATGGGGTGTGTCTCGAGCGACAAGCTTTTTGAACTCTCTTTCTGCAGTAACCCTGTCCAAAAGACGGAGGGTTTCTTCTGGAGGGTGCCCCCCTCCCGTGGCTGCCCAGCCTATGTGTTTAGTGGATGGGTTGTGTCTCCCCCCCATTCAGGGGTCTGTTGTGAGGGAAAGTGCAAAAGCAGTGTCACCACACCGCACATACTGTGTCCCCTCACTCAGCTAATAAAGGCTTCGGCCCCAGTTTTCCCAAACCCCAGTGTTTTCCCTAAAACAAAACACACAAAAACACGTTAAATCAGACGAATCATATTAATTCGTTACAGAGAGATACCCTCTCTCTGCAGGGAAAGCACTTTTCTCTGCAAAGAGTGGACAGCTCTCTGAACCCACGCATGCCGTCCCTAGTTTCTCCACTAGAGGGCGTCATTGCATCACAAATAAGCCAGCTGGGCAAACACGAAGCCAGCTGGGCAAACACAAAGCCAGCACGGCGCGAGTGGGCACGCTCGTGAGCCGTGTGTCTGCTTCGCGAGCTGCAGAACCACCCGTATGGGTATTGTGTACAATATCGCAGGGTTATCGTCTGCAGTTTGCAATGAAACCCCCACTTTTCAGCAGCGTTCGTTTTTCTCACACAGAGGAAAACACGGCGCGCGTTCTGAAAGAGGAAATCTCCTCTCTGCTGAGCAAAGGTGCGATTCAGGTGGTACCCCCCAATCTGATAAACCAGGGTTTTCATTCTCGTTATTTCCTGGTTCCAAAGAAGGACGGTTCCCCCCGTCCTATTCTGAAAATCAGGGTGTTGAACAAACATTTGAGGAAATACAATATCAGAATGTTAACTCATGGTTCGCTCGCCCTCGCCATAAAACAGAACGACTGGTTCACATCAGTCGATCTGAAAGATGCTTTTTTCCACATAAGCATTTATCCACCTCACAGGAAGTGTCTTCGTTTCGCCTATCAAGGCATTTGTTACGAATTCACGATCCTGCCGTTTGATGAGTCTAAGCCCTCGCAGCTCCTGTCTGTGTGCGGAAGCGGGCTTGACTCCCCTGAGAATGTCTGGTCTACGGATCCTGACATACATAGACGATTGGCTCATCATAGCCGATTCGAGGGGAAAGGTGTTGCGGGACACCTGCCGCGTGCTCGCGCACATTACATCTCTGGGCTTCAGGGTGAATGTGAACAAAAGCAATTTTACACCCAGCCAGAATGTGATATTCCTGGGCATGGAGCTTAACTCAGTCTCCATGCGAGCGCGTCTCTCACAGGAGCGCGTTCTCTCTCTGATGAACTGTCTGTCGCAGTTCAGAGAAGGGGCGAGGGTGCAATATCGCACATGTCTCAGGCTACAGGGTCTTATGGCTCCATCTATCCAGGTTTTGCCACTAGGACTCCTGAGAATGAGGGCGTTCATGAAGTGGGTTTTGTCACTACATTTCAGCCCGTTACACGATCTTTGCCGTTCTGTGACAGTGACGCGCACCCGCGCTGCAGCTCTGCAGCTCTGCAGCTCTGCGCCACTGGAAGAGCGTGGACTTTTACGCACAGGGCGCCCCTCTCGGGACGGTTATGTTGCGGAAAGTTGTGACGACGGATGCGTCCTTAACAGGCTGGGGTGCCACCCAAGAGGGCAGAACTGTGAACGGTTTGTGGCCGAGCAAACTACGTTCAGAGCACATAAATTATTTAGAGCTTCTGACTATTTGGAAGGCTCTGAATAATTTTCTGCCCCGTCTGCAGGGACATCATGTGCTCGTAGGCTGAGACAATACCACGGCAGTGGCTTATATCAATCGTCAAGGCGGCGTGCGCTCGTCGAAACTCCATGCTCTAGCTTACAAGCTTTTGGTATGGAGCAGTCGATTTTTCCTGTCGTTACACGCGACTCATGTTCTGGGCATTCTGAACAGAGGCGCGGATCTTCTATCGAGGGGGAACCCGCTCTTCGGAGATTGGCGCCTCCATCCTCAGATAGCAGACATGATTTGGATGAGATTCAGACAGGCGTCCGTAGATCTATTCGCCTCGCGCGAAAACAGCCGTTGTCCTATGTTCTTCTCGCTAAAGGACTTGGACGCGCCCCTCGGGGTAGATGCACTGGCCCACCCGTGGCCCAAAGTGCTGCTGTATGCCTTTCCTCCCCTGTGCTTGATAATTCCAACACTGGCCAGGGTGAAAGAGGGGCACCTGTCTCTCATCCTGATTAGCTCCCAGGTGGCCCAAAGCGCCCTGGCTGGCGGATATAATTCCTCTGTTACATGCCTAGCCGTGGCGCCTCCCCCTCCGCACAGACCTATTGTCTCAAGCGAACGGGGAGATTTATCACCCACACCCGGACAGGGTAGCTCTCTGGGCTTGGCCCGTGAGAGCGCGAACCTGAGCGCGTTAGGGCTTCCCCCGCGCGTGATGGCTACTATACAGAATGCCAGGGCCATTTCTACACGGTCCTTATATGGCTGTATGTGGCAAGTGTTCGATGAGTGGTGTGATGGGCGGGGTCTCACGTCATATCAGTGCTCAGTTTCTGATATTTTGTGTTTCCTCCAAGACCTCATGGATAAAGGAAGGTCCTTTTCCACTATTAAGGTCTATCTGGCAGCTATTTCTGCTTGTCATGTGGGTTTTGAGGGCTCAACGGTTGGGCAGCATCTTCTAATCGTCAGATTTATGAAGGGTGCCCGTCTTTCCTTGCCAGTCATTAGGGGAACGATCCCTGAATGGGACCTCTCCATGGTGCTGGAAGCCCTGTCTCAATTCCCTTTTGAGCCTCTGGGAAATATTTCCCTAAAGTTGCTGTCCTTCAAGACAGCCTTGCTCTTGGCTTTGGCGTCAGCCAAACGTGTCAGTGAGTTACATGTACTCTCGGTTCACCCCTCGTGCATTAAATTCTCTCTGGGCGGAAATAAGGTTTTCCTTAAGCCTAATCCAGCCTTCATGCCGAAATGTTTTCCTGCGTTCACATCGGAGGTGTTGGAGCTTTACGCTTTTCACCCTACGCCCTTTTTCCTCCGCGGAGGATCAAAGGCTGAATGCCCTGTGTCCGGTCCGTGCGTTACAGACGTATTTGGCTAGGACCACTGCTTTCCGGAAGAGTGACCAACTCTTTGTTTCATGGGCTCCTCCCCACAAAGGGGATCCCCTGTCTAAACAATGCCTTTCACATTGGTTTGTGGACGCTATAGTTTTGGCTTACGAATTGAAGGGAGTGCAACCCCCCAGGGGGCATCAGAGCTCATTCCACGAGGGGCTTAGCCGCCTCTTGGGCTCTGTTCAGGGGAGTACCACTGCAGGATATCTGCTGCCAGTTGGGCTTCTCCCCATACGTTTGTGCATTACTATAGGCTGGATGTCACCAGAACCTCGGTAGCACATTCGGTCTTGGGGGTGGGGTCTTCCTGACCCTGCCTTCTTTTGTGTGTGCCACACACGTTTCATGTCCTGCTTGCACACCGCAGTTACGTGTGTGCGTCCGTTTGGCGGGTTCATGATTATGAGACGTGTCAAGCACCGCCCCCTTGGGGGTGACCGTCTTTTTCTGGCTAACAGGACCTCACTGTGAGTATATTGGGCAATCGGGGAGTTTTCCATGTCTCTCCCATAGGTGGATCTCGAACACGAGATGATGAAAGAGAACAATAGGTTACTGTCATAACCCCGGTTCTCTGAAACATCGAGTGGAGAGATCCACCAGCCTTGCCCCGCTTGCCGCACGAGAAGCGAATATTCTTACTGGAGTACAGTAGCGCGTGCAGGCTATATATGCCCGCAGGTAAGGGGCGGGGCCTTACCGGGCATTGGCTGCGCGCTCCTGCCTGTCTTGTCAGACTTGGTGCAATTGGATGCTTCTGCAGAGGTCAGGTACAGATGCCCTTCCCATAGGTGGATCTCTCCACTCGATGTTTCAGAGAACCGGGGTTACGACAGTAACCTATTGTTATTTGTGTACAATATAATATATTAATCCCAGTGTTAATCTCAGTTTCAAACAAGTGTCCAGCAGGAGAGATTACTGTTAGGGCTGAGTGCTTCAGAAGTATGGAGAAACGAAAAAAGTCTCACAGTCCAAGTGTAAGGGATCACGCAGGTTCAGATCAGGTTCATGATAAATGAGCTACTCAAATCAAGTTTCTGTGAGTCATGGGATTGCTTTGAATTAAATGACTAAAAAAAACTCAACTAGCCTACCTAACAACTACAGGCTATATTTTTCATAATGTGTATTGTCACATTTGTTCGATGTGATCTGACCCAGTATTGGAAAAAAAAAAAAAAAAGTAAATCTCACAGAAATTAGATTTAGTTCAGAGTTCTCTTACTACTCTACTTTCTTTGCTCCTACTTCACTCTTTAAGTAAATGAGTACAGTGAGCGTAATCATAAAATTGGACTCTTTAAATTATGCATAATAAAGTAGGCTAATAGACTAGGCCTACTACACATAAGTTTTATAGTGTCTCACTTTTGTCATTTATTTTCTCATTTCTTCTTATAAGTTCCCAGCCTAGGCTAATTACAGTTTATTACAGTTCAAAACAGTTCTCAAACTGTATTCAAGACTGTGTTATAAGTGCAGTTAGTGATTCTGGATGAAATTATGCATGTTTAGGTGTATGTTCACATTAGTTTATAAAAGCTGTTATCCAACACCTTTTTACGGGGTACTCAGGAGAATATCGGGAAAGTCAATCATGGGGACATGGGGTTAGTTGAATTAATAATTAAAGTTTCGCTCACTGCACCTGTAACCTTAATTTGATATTGCAACTGGTCATTTTTCTATCTCTAACACACGTGTTTTGTAACAGATTGTTCTGAGGGATTCAAAACCTGTGACGCTCGAAAGCTGTACATGTACGTGTGTGGCTGGCACTGCCCTGTGCAACCACGTGGCAGCTCTTTTGTACCAAACTGCACATTATTCGCAGCTTGACCTCAAGGCCGTGCCACCGGTGCACAGCTGCACAGAGACGGAGCAGAGGTGGCACAAACCAAGAACCATGGTAACTTACCGCTAACAATTTCATTAATGGATGTTAGGTTAACTTTGACTAAAACATGTTTGGTTTCATTGCAGGGTGTTAAACCTGGTCTGGTGAATAAGATGGTGATCATCTCAGCCCGACCGAAAGAACGAAGGCTGGTAGAAGGAGTCAGGTTTGTATTGTTACTGTTACTGTACTGTATTTTGTTCATTTCAAACCCTTCAACTCAAATTCATGCAGTTTTGCTGCTAATATGAAAATATAGGATGATCAAAAGTCACACATGTCTATTTAAATTCAAATAATGTTTGTTTAAATTCTGAGAAATGTATGTAATTTCAGTGCATATGGCATTAATGTAAATGTGTATATCAAAATGCAATCAGATTAAAATTGTTCTTACTTCATTATCTTACTCTAGTAAAAGAGTTTGTACGCAGGCGGTACAGATCAATTAAAGCAAGGGCAAATAGACTCAAACTGCAATAACCACCCTCAATGCTGCAAAAAAATTGTATGAACAATATGAACCCCGATATTAAATGACTCAATACAATGACAGATAGTATGCATGCCTGCAGATATGTGTGCATACTATTTTTATGCAATGAGTGTGTTCGTTCTTTTTTTATGCAATGCAGGGCCGGCCCTGACCAATTTGCTGCCCTAGGCAAGATTTTACTTGGTGCCCCTTGTATCAAGGTTTAGCACTACATGTTATCAGTCTAAGTTGTGGAATTACTACTGTTTAATTTTTGTAATGCATTAATGTTTTTATTTTTAATGTTGTTGATTTATATGTTGTCCAGTCCATTCTACCCCGTCATTATGTTCATGATATTATTATTATTATTTTATTTTTTAAAAGGCTGATGATAGTTAAACTATACAAAAATAGCACCTACGCCACATTACAGCCCAAACACAAATAGCAAGAGTGCATCTAACATTCAGGCACAAACTATTCATTGAGAACTAGCAAAAGTGTTTGTCTTCCAGTAGATGGCAGCAATCTTTCACTTAACTACGTACATTCATGTTTTCACCATGAATTAAACTGAGAAATGTAGATATTTAATGTGAAATTTAAATCAAATGTTGCCATTTTAAATAAACCTGTATATAAATATCATTACTAATTTCGGCAAATACATTTTAAAATGTCTATATGTCCCCTTAAAACTGCACGTCTGTAGAGTAAAAACATTAGGCTATTCAAAAAGTTATAGTATTTGCAATTTAATAATAAGATCATGTGTGTGTGAAACAAGATTCACTTGTTTAAAACACCATAATTAATTATATAAACATTTACTTAACCATTAATTCACTAATAAACATCGAAGTAAACAACTCTATGGACATTATTCATGACATAAGATATTTTTTTCTTGTTTTCTGGGGGGGTTGATCTACCAAATGGGGTGAGAAAAATGATCTTATTTCAGTTTGGGACAGAAACAAGAAACAAGATTTCAATCAGAAACTAGATTATTTTTCTCACCCCATTGGCAGATCATTTAGCTTGTTTTAAGCATAAACTCACTTAATTTTGTCAATGAAAATATATCTTATGTAATTTTACTTATCTAGTAAATGCATCTTGATTTAAGAAGTTTTAGATATTTAGACTAGAAACAAGACAAAAATACTAAGTAAGAAGAGCATTTTTTGCAGTGTTTCCCTTATCTTGCCTCCATCAGAGGCTTCTGTCTTTTTTGACTCTACAATCCGGCCATCCGTCATAAATAATCAGGCAACTTTCACTGTGTCTACACCTGGCGCGAGTGGTCAAGCACCCTACAAAATGAAAGCAAAGCTGTCTGCGTTAGATACGGCGAGAGGCGACGCGACACAACAAATTCCCCTAACATTAAACTGATCGCGCATTCTATTTCTGACGCAGTTCAAGCTCGGCGGGGGAGATTGATGAGGCGGACCGGGAAGAGGCGGTGGACTTAGTTACGTTTTTTTTGCGCTTTATTTGGTAATATTTCGAATATTAATAAAAGATTATCAGTAATACATTTTGGTGCCCCTATGGATGAGTGGCGCCCCTAGCATTTGCCTATTCCGCCTATGCCACGGGCCGGCCCTGATGCAATGGCTGATCTATTCTATTCTATTTTTGTTTTTTGTTCTGTCCTTTTTACAGAAGCAACCTGTATAGGGGAGTGACTTCCCCCTTGCCTGTACCAGCCACACTTAAAGTCGGAGCAGTGTACCAGGACATTCCAGCTGATCTGGCTCCAATGATTACAACTATGTCAATATCAGATGATGTACCTCTGGTTGAATCTATGTTTGGGAGAGTTCAGGAGGGAAGTGTGCTGTCATATCAGATGCCTGCAAAGGTAGTGCCCCGCACATTTCCACATAAAGATGCTCCTTCACCCCCACAGCTGCCACTCAGTGATTACAGACTTATAAAACAGGCCATCAAACTGTGCTTTTGTCTACACTGAACAGCAACATTACCACATGGCATCCCTAGAAACATCACTAGAGATGGCACACCAAATAGAAATTTCTACTAGAGAGCAGAGTAGCTGTACTGAGTGGCACCAACTAAGACAACCCCGCATAACCTCGACCAAATTTAGAGAGGTCTGTCACACAAAAGCACTAACATCTGCAGAAAATCTGGCCAAATGGCTTCTCAGGCCTTGTCACCAGACAGCCGACATGAGGAGGGGGCTAGAAATGGAATCCACAGCGATAGAGGAATACTGCAGAGTAAGAGAAGTAAACCACTATCAGTGTGGGTTCCTTATCCATCCTGATGCCCCATGGATGGGCTCGTCGCCTGATGGGATGGTCTATGACCCCAAGAGCCAGCCTGCCTTTGGACTTGTTGAAGTTAAGTGCCCAAACGTAGCAAGCTATGTGGACTGTCCATACATTGCAGTCCGTGACGGAACACCAACTTTGAGGAAAACCCATCCTTACTTCTGGCAGATACAGGGCCAGATGCTGATTTCTGGATGTGAGTGGTGTGATTTTGTTGTTTACACACAGGAGGACATGTTTGTAGAAAGGATTCCCTGTGACAATGAAATCACTGACCTCATCAAAGAGAGGGTTGATTACTTTTTTTTCTATGTTTACCTCAGCACTTTCTTGTGTAGTGTTGTGTAGTGCATGTTCTGCATTTTTTTTTAAATGTAATGGTTATATTTAAACACACGAACATGAGTTAAATAACAAATGACTGACTAATAAAAATATATCTTTAAATAATTTAAATCATTTGGTGTGATGGTATTTTTGCTACTGTTGCAGAAGGTCACAAATACTTAATGGGAAGACATGAAATTGGTACATTAAAGTAATGAAGAAGCACTCAAAATAAGTTGATCATCTTTAATATAATTTTTTGTAAGGACCCGCCTCTTTGAACATGACAAAAAACAAAGGGACACAGTTTTAGACAGTACAAATAATTCATTTATTTAACAACCAACATATTTGTTTTCCCTGGTAAAATAAAGGATAAATACCTCCAGCTTTAGCTGTTTTTGCAATTCATTGCTACCCATGGCTCAGGCTTCAGGCTTCTTAACCCATGCTTTCACAAGAGGCCCATTTTCATAATTGGTGAGGAGACATGCAACAGTATAGAGTTGGTTGATGCTCCCAAAAAGTCGTAGAGGGATTTCTGTGTCAAAAAATTTGTGCTCTTTCACTCGACGAATGATTCGCTCCACATGCACCCTAAGACGTGCTATGGCCTGGGTCTCCCTAACTTCAGCAGCAGACATTTGAGACCGCCCAGCGAGGAATGCTGGCCTGTAAATCTTGCACGGTACAATGTCTTCGATCAGAAAACCACGATCTACCATGATAGCCATGTCAGGTTTTAAGAGGTTGATGATACCAGATTCCTTTGTGATCTGCTTATCGCTTATGGAGCCAGCATAGAGAGAAGAAACAAATGTCACTGCTCCATGTGGAGCAATCCCAATTAGACCTTTAAGTGTGCAATGGGATTTGTAGGAGGAAAAAACCTCACTCTGGAGGAGAGGGGAGGATGGGCACTGACACTTCAGTTCGGTGCAGTCAAGGATTACAGTGGTGTCAGGGTAGTCCTTGAAATCCACAAGCAAATATTCACCTATCTGCTCCTGTGGTATCCAGATCCTGACTGAACCGAGTACAGTGTATAGGAAATTACTCCATGATGCTATTATGCGACTGACCGTGGACTGATGGACATTGTACCGGTCAGCGAGGTCCCGTTGTTTGGAGCCCAGGGCGAGATAGTTCAAAAACATGAAGCACTCATCAATGGGCTGGAGGGAATGGGTTGCAGACTTAGACTCAGTGAGATTTCCTTTCTGAGCCTGCCTCACACTGACCATAGATGGCACCGCAGGTTCAATCAGGGCCCAGAACCGCATCAGCAAGGTGTAAGAGGCAAACCTTAAGAAATGAGAAACAGATATTTGATTGAATATGTGTAAATGATTTTCACAATTAACTATACAGTAGAATAAAAATCAATCACTTTAATTTAACGCTGCTAATACTGAGAGGCGGACAGTACTTAAGTATTTTTACTTTCTACTCCAGTACATTTTTCAAGTACATATTTTATCAGCGTTTTCCTTTGGAAAACTTTGATTTCATTGCATCCCAAAGCATAATTTATAATGTCATACTTTTTACTGCACTACATTTCATAAATAAAAGTTGTTTTTTTTTACCTTGAATACTTTATGTAATTAAGTATTAAATGATATTCAATATGAAACATAGGTACAATATTATGTTTTGGAAGGTTGTGAAGTAAATGTTTTCCAAAGAAGAACACTGATAAAGTACATACTTGAAAAATAAAATTACTTGGAAAGTTAAAATACTTAAGTACTGTCCGCCTCTGCTAATACTGCATTCAGACAGTATCACCAATTAAAATAACTAGGCTAATACTCATAATAATAATTCATATGATAATTCATAATAATTTCTTTGCTACCCATGCATCTTTTTTTAAACTGAGTAGGCTACTAATCTTACCTTGTGAAGAACCGGATGTCCTTGTCTGAAGCAGCAAAGCGATGGATACCAAACCTCTGCTTCATTGTAAGGCTTTCAACTTGTTCCCTCAGCAGGCGAACCTCCTCTCGTAGAGCTGTATTTTTGGCGGCGACTGCGGAGGCATGATCAGGTTCACCGGAATCTTCCTCCATGGCTTCATCTTGTTCGGGGGCGTGATCCTCCAGTGGCAGCGGTCTATCTCTCCTCTCCCAAACACTTGTTCTTACAGGTGGGAGGGAGAAGTTATTCCATTGGAATAAAGCTGGGATAACTCCCTTTTTCAACAGTCGTCGTCCTTTCTCCGACGCTGGTTCACGAACATCTTCTTTTTTAAAATGCCGGCTACACACCCGGGTGTGAGGCGTTATCGTGAAGTCGTCCCTACGGATGGCGACAACCCACTTGCGTCTTAATTCTTCATCCGTGGGGAAAGTGTGGAAACTAAGTACATTGTTGTACTTAGCAGAGGCCTGACACATCGGCACACAACAGTGTTCAGACGATGAGCCCATAGATCGCTGATATTTAAACGTTTTCTTCATCATTTAACGTTACCTCAGCAGCGAGCTTGTCAACAGCGCAGAATTCCGGAAATAGCAACGGTGGCTTAGTTGTAAACGGAAGAACGTCATCACTAGCGTTGGCATATAGGCCATTGGGCAGACAGAGCTTCACCAAAGTTTTCAGGTTTCAGACATCTGCGAACCTCGAATTTTTCCAATTCATGATGTTCCTCCAACCAACTTGTCCATCGCTGAATGTACACTGTAGGAATCGTGCTGTCCCATCCAATTTTCTCTCTACACAGATCCTGAAGTATAATTTTGGCACGTAGAATCACAGGAGACAGAAAGCCAAGAGGGTCATATATAGAACTAATGATAGAAAGAATACCTCTTCTGGTAAGAGGTCTATCCTTGATGGTCACCTTGAACTTGAAAACATCCGACTCCGCACACCATTGAACACCCAATGCTCTTTCCAAAGGTAGCGTGTCATGTTCCAAATCCAAGCTCTTTACTTTCGTGTCTTTGTCTTCCTCAGGGATAGCACTTAACACAGTGCGGCTGTTAGTTATCCATTTTGTTAATCGGAATCCACCGTTGGCGCACAACTCCGTGAGCTTCTGGTACAATAGTACAGCATCTGAATCTGTACAGATACAATACAGTCATCTACATAGAAGTTTTTAAAGACAATGTCTACAGTCTTAGCATCATACAGATCCTTGTGGTCCTCTGCACACTTTCTCAGTGCATAGCTAGAGCAACTTGGAGATGATGTCGCTCCAAACAAATGTACAGCCTTTCTGTATTCTTGCAGACTGCCATCAAGCTTTCCTCCTGGCCACCAGAGAAACCTCAAAAGATCGCAATCATCAGGATGCACCTTGACTTGATGAAACATTGATTCTATGTCAGCCATCATGGCAACATACTCCATTCTGAATCTCACCAGAACACTCACCAATGAACTTGTTAAACCTTGTAAAAGATGTTCATTCAATGATGTTCCTTGGTAGGATGCTCCGCAATCAAACACAACTCTGATCTTTTGTTTCTTAGGATGATACACACCGTGGTGCGGTATGTACCATAAGCGCCCATCCAGTCTTTCCAATTCAGCTGTGGGAACCCTTTCAGCATGGCCTTTAGCAATGACACTCTCCATAGAGGTAGTATAATCAGCATGAAAAGCAGTGTTTCTTTGAAACCTTCGTTGGAGATTCAGAGCACGTTGTTCCACAAGTGATCTATTCTTTGGCATGACTACCTTTTCAGTTTTAAGTGGAAGACCAATGTAGTAATGTCCGTTGATCAGTCTTGCTGAGCCTGAAACAAAATCCAAGAATTGATGATCATCCTTTGACAATCCTTGCTGTTCCTCCTGAACACACTCAGGAAAGTCAACCCTAAACTGTTGCTCCCACAAATCATAAAGTTTCATAACTGTGATCCTGTTAACAGTCATGTGAGGATGGTCCTCAACAGCATCCTCTTCCTGATGCTTAATTGGTCCATTAACTGCCCACCCAAACATGGTCATAATAGTATATGGGCCATTGTCTTGACTGCAAATAATCTGCCACGGCTCCAATGCCTCTGGAACATTAGCACCAATCAACAACTCAACATCAGCATCAATTGAAGGCAAACATAGATGACTTAAATGAGGCCACAATGCAAGATCGTTTTGTGTAGCGATATTAGTTTTACTTACAGGCATATTCTTCTGCGTGTATACTTCTGGTAAAGCACAGTAATGCTCTTGATTCAGTCCAGACACTTCCAAATCCTTAAGAACATAACAGAAAACTGATTTGTCCTGACTCATGGTTCTCATTAGAATGTTGATTTTCTTTGCAGAGAGATTAAGCTTGGACATCAAACTCTCGGTGCAGAAAGATGCTGAGCTCCCAGAGTCCAGGAAAGCATAGGTGGTCACAACTTGCAATGCACAATTATCTTTACCAGCCCCAGTAAGAGCACTGGACTGGAGTGAGACCAAAGCACTTCCCACTGTAGTTTTTGACTCATCCTTTTTGTACTGAATGGCCCTTTTCTCTGATGATAGAATATGAAGAATGCTAGGGTGTTTGAGGTGGCATATCTTACATATGCTTCTCTCCTTACAATCACGACTGATATGTCCTGTACATAAACAACCGAAACAAATCCCCTTCTTCTTCAAGAAATTCATCTTTTCGCCATGAGGCTTTTCAGCAATCCTTTTACAGGAATCCAAAGCATGTTCTCCTTCACAGAAAAGACAGATGTTGTTCACAATCTTCCCACTATACTCCTTTGCACCAGTTGCCCTGACTGTAGTGGCAAAACTGCTTTTGGGTTTTGAATGAGATGTTTTGATATTCAAGTTTCTACCTCCACTAGGAAGAGCATCTTGAATGTTTCCAAATACCGGATCAGTGACTATTTTCACTTGTCTTTCTTTGAAGTTCACAATATCAGAAAAGCAAGCTGGATGGTTATGTCTTTCCTGTAGATCATAAGCTACTCCTCTCCATCTTTCTCTGAGCTTATAATGAAGTTTTGCAAGAACAATTTGCATATTAGAAGCAAGATTTAACTCATTCATGTAACAAATATTCTGCATAGCATTGCAACAACTTTTGAGAAATAACCTGTAGTCCTGCAGAGCCTTAGCATCCTCAGACTTTATTGTTCTCCATGACAGCGCCTTTTCCATGTAAGCAGAGCCTATCCTCACCTCATTGCCGAAGTGTTCCTTGAGCAAAGCTTTAGCCCTTATGTACCCATGCGATGGGATCATGTGCTGACAGCTCCTAACCAGCTCCTTAGGTTGCCCTCTGGTGTACTGTTCAAGGAAATGCAATGAATCTGCACCGCCACTTGTTTTCTTTTCTACATCCTCTTCAAACGTTTTCATAAAGTCGTGATAACGCAATGGATCTCCATCAAAGAATGGGACGTCCCTTGGTGGAATTGAAGACAAATTCTGTTGCTGAACTAATAAGGCAGCAATTTCATTTTGCTTGTCAATCAATTTAAGAATACTTCCTCCTTCCAAACCATCCTGTACACTTGATCCATGTGCACCTTGCAATCCAGGTGCATGTACACCATCATGACTGATACTGGGCAAAGCAGAGGGTGTCAAACTTGTTTTAGGTCTTACAATTGGTTGCTGTTGTTGTTGAGTTGACTGAGTTGGAAGACGCCTTGAATCTTGTGTTGCTCGAGTTGTTGAATAAGATACAGGTGGTTGTTGTGATATGGAATGTGAACTTGAAGGTACAAATTAATTCAGATTAGGGTTAAGAGAACGGGTTTCAGTAGGTTTCATCCTCAATGCATTGGTATCAGGACGATTAGTAAACTTACTTGCCTCTGATCTTGCATCACTATATACTTTCATCTTGGCCATAGACACAGCAATTTTAGAATCAAGCTCCATTTGTTCCTTTTTCCTCTTCAGATCATCCTCTTCTTGCTGTAATGCATGTTTGCGTTGTAACATTTTTTGATGTGTCAACAAAGCAGCCATTTCGGCCTTGATCTTGAGATGAGCAGATACAATAGAAGATCGACTTGATCGAGATCCATGAGTTTTCCTGCTCACATTAGAAATACTGTCTGTTGGTTGTACTTGACTTTGCACATCACCATAGTCCATTTCGCTGTTTTGACATTCACTTGAAACATTCATGTTACGAGAAGATGAAACTGGTCCAGCAGACGATGGAATTTTTGAATCACAAGTCAACCGAGGTTCCACAGAGTTATCCATTGTCATTGCATCATGAACACCAGAGAGTGATGGTTTATTTCCATAACCTTGCGTAGATTCTGATATTTGAGTATTTTGCCTCAGACTCTCAGCTTCATTCAACCATTGATCGACATCTTCCATGAACCTATCATTGTGCTTAGAAATCGAACCAAACCACTCATTTTGTTTGTTTTGTTCATCCGGAGGTAAGAAAGGAAGTAATTCTTTGTGCAACCCAGATCCATCATCTTTCAAACATCCCAACATTGAAGACACCTTTAAATCATTCTCATCACATTTCATGAGATCTTTCATGGATAAAATCAAGCTCTTCATGTGATTCACTTTAGCTTTACGATCCTTTTGCAGTGTTTCAATTTTCAGTGCCAATGCCTTTGTCGCAAGCTTAGTCTCTCTTTTACGGCTCTCAGCAGCACGCTCAGAATCATCCGCGTCCATTTCACACACAGCGCGCGCCCAGTACTCCAACGCCGTATTCAACGTGCATTAATCACGCCACCAATTCCATGAATGAGCGCAGCACCATCGAGCGATACCAAGCACACCAACTTGTACTTCAATCCACAACCGCGATCCATTCGCCATCTCACTCAATAAACAGCAGTGCTGTATCCAAACATAGCAAACCGCTTCACATACCTCTTCTGTCGTCGGGATACAGAAGCGTGTTGTTTCTCTTCAGTGTGCATGGCTGTGTTTCACATGCGGCAATGGAATCATTTCCGATGATCCACTGACTCCAATCCAACAGTAGCGGTTTTCTGTTGACTAAATATAGCGGCCGCCAGTTGCCGCTGAGAGGCTAAGCAGTGGGATTAACATCTCTGACGCGTTTCGTTTCAAATTAAGATAGTTTAATTAAAGGAACAGACAAGTGTTGTGTAATGATAATAAAGCAGAAAACATAAAATAAACAAAATAACAATACAAAACTATATGGTATGAAAACGGTCAACAGAAAGTGAGCGTCCCAGCTACTCACCCCCTCCCTGTCTGCCATTCACAATGAACAGGTAATATAAGCACCTACACCCCAAGTGAAGTTACCCAAACAGAAAAGAACAATTTCAAAATAAAAGACAATTTCAAAATAAGAGACATCACACTATTGCTGGCACCTACACTGTTGATCATCTGTCCATCATCGTATAAAGCCCACCCTTACAATTTGAGTGGTCCGAAAATCTGTGGTTCGAGCATAGTTGCTCCACAATGGCTCAAGTCCAGACCGAATTTCCCGACCTCAAATGTTGTGGGCGGTGCTAAGTTCAGCTGGCATCCAGGTTATAGTGTATCTGCTTGGCAAAGCCAACGTAGACCCAGGGTGGATTCGGAGGCATCCCATTGCTTTTCGGAAAGCCAAAGCTCCTTTTTCTCGGATCTGGCTTCTATAGGAAGATGGGCAACGACAGAAGGAAAGTTGCTAGCCCATTGTCTTAACTCAAAACCACCAGAAACTAGAAGAGTTTGCAACTTGTTCACCAGTTCAGTCACTTTGTCAGCAGAAATTACACTCTGCAAGTAATTGTCCACATAGAAATGCTTCTCCACATCCACACGTGTGTCTTCTCCTGGAACAGTGTTCTCTTGGACATGTTTGAGAACATCAAATGTTGCGCAGCATGGGCTGCATGTAGTCCCAAACGGCAAACTCTGCCACTCACAGACACTGACTGGTGTATCACGCTGCATGTTTCTCCACAGAAATCTGAGAAGTGCTTTATCCTCTGGGAGCAGACAAATCTGGTGAAACATGCCCTTGAAATTACTTGTGATGGGGATAGTATGCCCTCTGAAATGAAGTAACACTGTGGAAAGTGGAAGTGAGGGGTAGGCCCAGGTAGGAGGTACTCATTGATGTTATGGCCTTGGTACTTTGATCAACTGCTTCAGTAGCCAGCTTGACAACATAACCAAATTGCTCCAGCCTATCAATTTATTGGTTATATACCTTTGTGAGTTCTGAACTTTTGCTGAGACGCCTTTCTAATGCTCTGAGTTGGGGGAGCACAGACTCTTTGGGCGCTTTCAATTGGGGCATGTCCTTTTTTCGCAGAAGTGGTGTGGCAACCGAAACACACCATGTACATTTACCCTTGCTGTCTTGGACTCAAGCAGGATGACACCCTCCTGATCACAACGTAAGCGTGTCACCACCTTCTCATTGCGGTATGGTAGTATGTCAATCTGCTTTTGTCAAGTCTTTCCACGTGTTGCAACAGTTCTGATGAGGTGGAGGTCACCGATGTGAAAAGGCATTGTTGTGCTGGGATTTGGTGCTGGACTACATTAGCTGGCCCTTGCAGTGTCCAGCCTAATCTGGTCCTTATAGCAGCTGGCCCACCTGGTGGGCCGAAGCGCACTGGCTCCATGGGTGTGATCAAGATGGCTGAACCTGAGAAAAGGCATGAAGAGGGAGTCCTTTGAGATGCTGGTACTTCCTTTGCAGAAGGGGAACTGGATGTAAATGCTTGGCTAAGCCCACATTCTCAGCAGTGAAGGCACCCACTATTTTGTACCTTTTGCTTGGCTGAAATGCTGGGGACAGAGTGAAAGATATTCTTGTACGGGTCCCTCGTGAGAGTCCTTCATCTCTGTTGATTTTCTGTTGATATCATGCAAGACAGTTAGATGTTTGCCCTTGCAAGTTTTACATGTGGCTTTTAATCTGCACTGGGATGCCTGATGTTTCCGTCCGCACCTCCAACATCTCTTATTTGACTTAATCCAGTTAGTTTTAAGATCGCTGGTTAGCTGTGTAAAGTTAGTGCACTGGTTAAGATAGTGGTTATTATTGTCACAGTAATGACAGTACACATTCTTTGCCCAGGTTTTGAAATTCTGAGGTTTTGGCAGCTGGATTGTTTGTAGACTGATCTGCCCCAAGCAAAATGGCTGCTGTCTGAAAAGTGTGCTTACGCTGTCACGGAGCCTTTCTGATGACCAACACATCCCCTTGGTTCACTTGTATTGAGTTGCACCTGCAGCTCGATCTCAAGCCAGTGTGAAAAGTCAAGCAGGTTTGGAATGGGATTTCTGAGAGGGTGAACATACATCTTGAAGTTAGCTTTGAGATCATGAGGGAGTTTGAACATGAGTCTTGCCACATGTGATCCACACTGCAATAGCTGCCTTCTCATCCAGCTGGTCAAGCATCCCCACCAATGCTCGGACTTTGAGGGCAAACCTCCAAAAGGTGTGTCTCCACTGAGAATATATGGCCCGTCCATTAACTAAGCAATTTTATGTCATCTCAACTAATGAGGCTGTCCATAATGTTTAGTCAGTTATTGCATTGTTTGGGTGTATGGATAACGTGAGTTTCTGTAAGAATCAGCGATTAAAAGGGCCTCTTTGAATTTCAGATGCTCAAGCAGAATTTGATATTTAAACTGTTCAGTAGCATCGTATGGCAGCAAATTGTCAAGAGATATTTTGAGTCTAGCGAACTGCCGTGGGTCCTCCATTGTGAAATAAGGTATTGAAGGGGTAGAACCTCGGGAAATGCTCCCTCTGGTGGGTGGAGAATAAGAGCGGTGAACAAAGTCTCTAGGCTGATAATGAAGCCTTGGGTGGTAATCAGTTTGTTCTCTGAAATCAGCTCAAAGGGAAGGATGGTGTATATGTGGCTGTGGTGGGATGTGTCTCGTGTGATCATGCGAATAGCTTGGGCCACGTGCAGTGTGTACACTTCTCTTGTGCTAGGGTTGCGATGTACATGGACAATTCGGTTGATATTTCAAAAGTCTGTTCTTTGGCGTGGTCTGCAGTCTCATTTCTGAAAGTTCACCAGACAACTCAGTTTTTAGGTCCTCATCTGCTAACTTTTCCTTTTCTTTATCTGTAACAGGTTTTTCCATCTCTTTAGGAGCTTGATTACTCACTTCAGTTATTGGTGACTGGTTCAGACATGGAGCTGGGACAGGAGGAATTCTTTCCTGTTTCTTATCTGCCTTTCTTATTGAGTGAGTGCGAGGTAATGGTGAGGGGTGTCATCCTGGTAGCTCCCTCGAATTCTGACTCACTGTAATAGGGCTCTGGCTGCACCCTGGAAGTAGGTGGATATGTATGCTGGAACCCTCTGTATTTCACTTCACAATCCTCCAAGTGGCGTGGGGGGGGCGGCCATCAAGCTCATGCTGTGACTCTGAACATCTTACCCCGTGGCAATCACCGCTCTCCGGCTCGAAGGACCAATGTTAAATAGGTTTCAGGACTGTAATGACTGGTTCTGGCTTATTTGGGATCATCACAGGGCATCGGTAAGAATGCACAAAGTCCAAAAATCCAATCACTGTTGTTTAATATAAGGTTCAAGCCATCTGACATACTTAATGCAATGCATTAACAGTTTTATGTGACTAAGCGTGTGATTTCTACAATAAAACACAAATATAAATAATCAGTTTACACTAATAAATGATAAACATTTCAATCAAATGAATAAACCTGACACTTGACTATATGAAATGTAAACAATCGACTATTAATATACACGTGACCATTGTCTTATATCTACTCAAACCAATATAATCTTCACAATCCACATAAATATGGCTTAATGGCATTGGTACAGTGTAAACACTAAAGAAAACATATGGAAAATATGAGTCATTGTCATTATTTCAATCATACAGCGTGATTCGGACCACACGTGCAAAGATGGTGAACACTGTCTTTACCGCTAGCTTCACAGAAATATGGATAGATTCAACATCAGAACTTTTAAACACATAATAAAACAAAAAGCAATATAAACACAACACAAATATCCATAAATACCAAGATTAAAGACTGTGTATGTGAACATTAAAGTCACACACTTATCTATGGCTTGAATATACGCGGAGCCCTCCTCAGCTTTCGAGCAAAACAATTTGCGTCAAACGCTGGGGGCGGTGCTACGGCTGCATAATTCCCAAACCACCAATCACGATCAACTTACTGAGCCTTTTCATCAGGTACAAAGTAGGAGTATAGCTGTGCTAAAAGTGTCAGGGATTCTGAAACTTAGGACCCAGATGCAGGGTGAACAATGAAGACTTTATTAACACGACTCTAGACAGGGCACAACAAGGAAGTGACAAGGTGTGAGTTCAAACAGCAGGGCAGGGGACAGACACCACGATGACAGGCAGGGAGGACGACCACTGAGACCAGTCCAGGGAGACCATGAGCTTGCGGATGGCTTTGGAAGCAACACCAGGCAGGGCGATGGTGGGAAAACCCGGACAGGAACGCCAGGAACCTGAGACTTGATGTCCTCTTCCAGAATCAGCTCCAGTCTTGACTGCCCGGGATAAAGCGACAGTGGCCAAGGGAGACTCAGGACACAGGGCAGGAACCAACACAAGACACACTCACACACACGACAAGACAACAAAAGATAAACAAGAGCGAAAAATAAAACCTAAGAATAGGGAAACTGCAACTAAGTATCAGAAATCTAAAAAGGAAAACAAAAGAGATATAATAAACTATAACAAACAAGAGGAGCTAGATAAATACTAGAAATGAAAGACTGGAACTAGAATCAAAGAAAAGTAAAAAACCAAACAGCAACTATGCAGGAAACTAGAGAAAGAAAAATAAGATCACTAAACTAGAGAGAAAACAAAACCAAAGCTAGAGAAAACCAAAAAGTAAGGCTAGGGGAAAACAAAGCTAATAACTATAACTATGGCAAGAGTAACAGCAATCACAAGGACAAGATAAGCCAGACAACGAATGCACACAAACGCAACGAACCAGCAAGGACATGAGGGAAAGTAGCACAATATAAAGGGACCAGAGCACATGAGGATCAGGTGAGCACAATTAGTGAAACAAGGACTAGACAATGACTAAACAAGGGGGCGTGGTAAAGGGAAACAAGGAGGCAGGACGAGAGGAACACACAAACAAAGACACAGCCATGTGCTCAAGCACAAGACAAACAAAGAAACACTAAACAAGGACAAAACAGACAAGACTGTCAGGGCAGGATCCTGACAAAAAGATTGATATTGGTACGAACAATGACATTTTTGCATACTTGATATTTGGTGGCTGTGACAATCTGTGTTAGCTGACAGGAATTGTAATTGATCTTAAGTCATTCATTAGCACTACAAAGAGAATAGTGTGTGTTTATCTAACTTTAATTGTAATTATTTTGTTGATATAATGTGGCTGTTATGCAAAAGAAAGTTGCAACCTAACATGTCACACAACAAAGATGAATGAGATCTCACTTGGATATTATTACCAGCACAACACACAGCTGTTGAATTATAAAATCCTGCTAGGGACCTGATCATCCCTCTATGGCATGACTTTTTATTTTTTGGGGAAAAAAATATTTCACCCAATTTTTTGGGAGCTTGGGGGTCCCTGATAATATATCCATCATAAAAAGTGTCGCCCCCCCACCCCTGAACCAGATTTTGGTTTGTTGCCTCAGGGCAACACTGTGCCATAAGGGTACTAAAACTCCAAGGTTTTCTACATAGATTTTCAATAGGGAAAACAAGCAATATGTGCATTAGATAAAATTATATTTTGAAAAACATCAAACAATACAAAAACACTACTACTAATTACAACAAACACCTCATGTTTTATATTCATACACCAATCAGGCATAACATTATGACCACTGACAGGTGAAGTGAATAACACAGATGATCTCTTCATCACGGCACCTGTTAGTGGGTGGGATATATTGGGCAGCAAGTGAACATTTTGTCCTCAAAGTTGATGTGTTAGAAGCAGGAAGCGTAAGGATTTGAGCGAGTTTGACAAGGGCCAAAATGTGATGGCTAGACGACTGGGTTAGAGCATCTCCAAAACTGCAGCTCTTGTGGGGTGTTCCCGGTCTGCAGTGGTCAGTCTCTATCAAAAGTGCTCCAAGGAAGGAACAGTGGTGAACCAGCGACAGGGTCATGGGTGGCTAAGGCTCATTGAGACCCGTCAGGGTGCCCATGCTGACCCCTGTCCACCACCGAAAGCACCAACAGTGGCCCGTGAGCATCAGAACTGGACCACGGAGCAATGGAAGAAGGTGGCCTGGTCTGATGAATCATGTGTTCTTTTACATCACGTGGATGGCCGGGTGCGTGTGCATGGCTAACCTGGGGAACACATGGCACCAGGTGCACTATGGGAAGAAGCCGTGGCGGCGGAGGCAGTGATGCTTTGGGCAATGTTCTGCTGGGAAACCTTGGGTCCTCCATCCATGTGGATGTGACTTTGACATGTACCACCTACCGAAGCATTGTTGCAGTGCATGCACACCCTTTCATGGAAACGGTATTCCCTGGTGGCTGTGGCCTCTTTAAAGGCCCGGGTATACTTCACTTACCGCGCCCGGACGCGTCACGTGCGTAGCCCTGTCCGCGCGTCTTTCAAAGTATACTACACAACGGATGCGCGCGGATGATCGCGTTCGACACATGCGCAGTAAAAAAAGTCTATGCTCTACCAGACATCGGAGGGCAGCACTGAGTACTGTCATCAACGGGACATTCGCTGGGCATGATCGGAGAAGAATTGTAGTGCATCCACCATTGCAACATAGTTTGGAAGAAACACTGAAGAATCAAAAATTCTCTCTTTTTTTCAAGTGTGTTGTTTTTAAACCGGTCTTTGCACACTCTTCTTCGACGGCTGAACACTGTGCTCAATACTGTGCGTATTGCCACCTAGTGGACTCTTCTGTACTGCTGGCGCATGCGCTGTTGCACGCGGACCGTCCGCGCGGTCTGAAAATTTGAGCTGCGCGCGGACGGGGTGTGCGGCCGGCCGCGAGCCCTCCGAGTGACGAAAATTACGTCATGCGGGCGGTGCACGAACGCGGACGGCCGAAGTATACCCGGGCCTTAACTCTTTCACACTTCCACAAAGCACAAATGCTTCAGGAATGGTTTGAGGAGCACAACAACGAGTTTGAGGTGTTGACTTGGCCTCCAAATTCCCCAGATCTCAATCCAATCGAGCATCTGTGGGATGTGCTGTACAAACAAGCCTAATCCATGGAGGCCCCACCTCACAACTTACAGGACTTAAAGGATCTGCTGCTAACATCTTGGTGCCAGATACCACAGCACACCTTCAGGGGTCTAGTGGAGTCCATGCCTCGATGGCTCAGGGCTGTTTTGGCAGCAAAAGGGGGACCAACACAATATTAGGGTCATAATGTTATGCCTGATCGGTGTTAATAATAATAATAAAAAACACAAATGATACTCATAATGCACATTCTTTGAGTTTTCTGAACGTGTAAAAACTAACTTCCAAGGAAGACTTGAATGCACCATATGGTCCTAACACTATGATATTGCCTGAACAAAAGTGGTCTAACTGAGGCAACAAACAAAAAAACACAGTTTTAGTATATAAATAAAAACTAAATAAATATTTAAACAATCAAACATACCTCTTTACATGCTGATGCACATGCATATATTTTTTTTAAATAAATGTATTTCAATTTAAACATGTTAAAAAGTTATATTTATCCAACCAATTGATGGCACTGTGTCCCATGTGGCTTTGCTTCATGAAAGGACTGCTCCACCCCCAAACAGAAAGTCACACCCACTTCAGCCCATCATTTCATTGAACAGACATGTCAAGTGATATTATATATTTAAAAAAAATATTTAAAAAAGTTAAAGGGGTGGTGTGAGGTCCAAAAAGGTATTTTGTTGCCTGAGGGCAACACTATGCCATAGAGGTTTAATGACCTGAAATCGTCATTTTATAATAGAGGGCTAGCAGTCCTTGCAAATCCTCTTCATTCTATTTTGTTCTAGATCATTTAAATAGATTGCAGCTAAGGGGCATCAAATATAGTCTAATATTCAGGTTTAGTCACCATTTTATTAATATAAAAGTAATGTTGACAGCACAATGATAAAGTGAGTTTTAAATAAGCATTGTTATCTTTGAAGTATGGTGTTTGTTGGTACACTGGGAAAGAATAGTGACAGCAATGTTCATGATCACCTGAGACAGGAGAGAGAGAGGAGAGAGAGAGAGAGAGAGAGAGAGAGAGAGAGAGAGAGAGAGAGAGAGAGAGAGAGAGAGAGAGAGAGAGAGAGAGAGAGAGAGAGAGAGAGAGAGAGAGAGAGAGAGAGAGAGAATATCCTCTTGCCACCCTGTGGGCAGGTAGTATAAAAAGAGTGAGCTCTTCTTAACAACTGAGTCACTGCTGTTTGGGTTTTCCAAGAGTGCTTTGACAGGTATGTGAGTCTTAATTATGGTCAGTGTGCACTTTGAACAATTTAATATATTAGTGCTGAATCGATTAAAAAAATAAACTAATTAATCACATTGTTTTTTCTGTAATTAATTGCGATTAAACGCAAGTTTTTAAGATTTTGATATTGTAAACTCTCCAAATTAATGTAGAAACAATTTAAAGACAGCATATTTTAAATATATGTTGTAATGGTATATTTGTATGAATGAAGGCCAGTATCACTGATACTAATGTCTCTATGAAACATTAATGACGTTACATTACAGTATAAATGAAAGCTACAAATTTCAACATTTATTAGGCTTTAAAAAAATCTACTTTTAATTTAAGTGAACTTAAAACAATCTTTAAATAAATCCATTATAATAAATGTTATATTTACCTGTGGCCGTACATATACAAAATGTAATAGTTATCAAACACCTTTCTTAACTGCATAAATAATAAATTAAATATAGAGGAATCATCTTTTCTCTGTTACCTTTGTTCTTTGATGAACATTATGATAGACATCATCAGTGCTGCTGTCACTTTAAGATCTGCAGCTGCCGAACATGACGCCGATCTGACGCGCTGTCACGCACATCTCATTTTCTTTCTCACATTCATTTAAGACGTTATTTAACTAATTTAAGACTCCTATTATGAGAATACTCGACAAAACTGGCATTTTGGCAACATTCTCTCTTGTTGTTATTGCTTTTTCAAGAGCGAACGAGAACTTGATGTGTGCATGAGACTAGGGATCTGATTGAGACAGCCACACAGACAGGGCACTGACATACAGCACGTTCTCTTCTGTCAGCATTTACATGAATAAGAGCGTGATCATATAATGTAAGGCTAGGCAAAAATGTATATTAAAACGTTAATGCGTTAATATGCCCAGCACTATTATATATATATATATATATATATATATATATATATATATATATATATATATATATATATATATATATATATATATATATATATATATATATATACATATACATTATATATATATATATATATCATTACATAAAAATATAAATACAATTATATCAATTACTTTTTCTGTTGTTACCTTTAAGAAGAATCATGTACAATTTTATTTTATTTAAAAATATATATTTTATACAAATGTTTTACAAATCTGTCTTTATCTTCAATTATATATATAGTTTATTTATATATTCAGGGTGTACAAATGCTATTATTAATGTTTATTCATTTATAGTCTATCGAAATTGAATAAAATATGCTATATAGCTTTAATACTGTCTGTTCAGCGCCAGACAAACAGGCATATTGTTTTAATAAATTACTTAATAATGTTAACATTTTTAATGTTAAAACATATTTTGTAATAGAAATACAAATGACATGTGTAAACACAAATGGTAGGCTATATGAATATTGTTTGTGCAGAAGGGATACAGTAACTGCAGGAAGCTTTGTTTTGAAGCGCGCGCACTTTGACTCTGTCAGGATGAGGCCCGTGCGACGGGAGCTTCACCTGCCGCTCATTGTTTGTCTTTTACTGTGGAGTTCCGCAGGTAAATTATCTTTCACTTTTATTGTAAACCTCAGTTATTCAGAAAGTTTTGCGTGATTTCATATCATTTTGCGTGATTTCATATAATTGTGTTCATCCTAAAAGCGCTCCATACATTAAAATGACTAGTGACTATATCCAATCTCTGTCCTGACAGGAGCGCAACGTGTCAACAAAGTGACCCCAAAAGTCGGAAGCCTCAATGGCGGCACAAGACTGACTATAGAAGGACAAGGTATTAGAAAAGTAATCAATATGTCTATAAATGAATCCCGGTATTCTGATTTAGCACATGTTGGCTTTACGGTTTAAAAACTCTCTCAGGTTTTGCTCAAGCCAATCAGTTCAATCTCAATGCCAATGCCCCAAACTTTGGCAACAGTGTGTGGCTGGTGTCCCGCACCAGATCTATCCCTTGTGATGTCGAAAAAGACTCCACTCACTCCAATCAGATCATGTGTTATACAAGGTAAGCAATGAATCAGATAGTGTAGTCTTCTTACATCTCGATTGTAGTCATTGCGTTGTATTAAGTGCTCCTGCAAATGGGGAGTGTTCTTAAATGATGAGGCAAAGTCCTCAGTTTATTTAGGGCTGTCAAAAGAGGAATCGCGATTAATCGCATCCAAAATAAAAGTTTGTGTTTACATGATATATGTGTGTGTACTCTGTTAATTATTATTGATATATAAATACACACACATTCATGTATATATTTAAGAAATATTTGCATGTATATACTGTATCAGTCCCTCCAGAAAAACGCGATTATGCGATCGCGTGATTTAACGCATAATCAGCCAAAGTCCGCATATTCATGCGGGGGCCGCATTTTTTCAAATACGCCGCACTTTCGCCGCATAAATTGCCTATTTCCGCGTGCAAAATATGCGGGGCTATCATGATTTCATAATCCCCGCATTTTCGTTGCAAAAAAAGTCATATATTAGCAGAAAGTTGAAAATTTTTCTTTACTTCACACAAGAGCCGCCATTTCCGCCTATTGCCATGGGAACGTTTTGAAGTGACGTGATTACCCGACGCGAACGTCATCGAAAAGCTTCAAACCCCGTGGAGAAACCATAGATACTGGTGAAACCATGATGAAGCACAAACTCCCATTGACCAACAAAAATAACAGCAAAAGAGCAAAGCAGTTTCCCTGTGTGCTGACTGATTTCAAAACACAGCATCATGAAGCTTTGAAGCGTTTTGAATCAATGAGTCGATTCAGCGGTTTGAAGCGTTATGAATCAATGAGTTGATTCAGCGGTTTGAAGCGTTATGAATCAATGAGTCGATTCAGCGGGTTGGATCGCCAAAGTCACGCATTTCAGCAGTTTGACACGCGATCCGAATCATGAATCGACTCGATGATTCATAGCATCATGATGCTGTGTTTTGAAATCAGTCATCACTATATAAGTCGTTATTTAGTTTTTTTTGCACACAATAACTATTATTGTCGCTTCATAAAGTTATTGTAGAACCACTGTAGTGAGATGGACTTTGTAACGACGTCTTTAGGCTACCTTTTATGGGTCTTGAGAGTGTACATTGTGCCAATGGAGGCCTTTCTGAGCCATCGGAATTCAACTAAAATATCTTAATTTGTGTCCAACAACATAAAGGGAAGTCATTAATGACAGAACTTTCATTTTTAGGTGAACTAACCCTTTAAGAGATTGCACTTGTGCATTGGAAGCACTCAAATGTCTGTTTTGTATAGCGACATCTGTAAAACAGGAAGTTATTTATAAATTTTTTCAGAAGTTGTAGCATATTCCTTTTGTAAAGCTACAGAACTTGATTGACTAAATGTTTTGTAAATTTGAGCCATTATTAAGGTCTTCAATAAAACAAGATGAGAACTTAAATATTCCAGCACTTTCTGTGATGTAGTGCTTTTTTTCTCTTTCTCATCAAACCGCAGTTTTTGCAAGTTCCCGCAATTTTATCGCATAAAATTGCATAAATATCCCGCATTTTTCATCGCATTTTTTAAAAAAACGTGCCGCATAATCAAGGATTTTTGCCCGCAACAATCACAAAAAAAAGCCGCATTTTTCTGGAAGGACTGACTGTATATACATTTATATAATCTATAATATATATAAATGTTTTATATATAAAAATTATATATTTTTTTCTTAAATATATACATGCTTGTGTGTGTATTTATATATAAATAATAATTAACAGAGTACACACACATATATTATGTAAACACAAACTTTTATTTTGGATGCAATTAATCTTTTGACAGCCCTAATATATATATATATATATATATATATATATATATATATATATATATATATATATATATATATATATATATATATATATATATATATATATATATATATATATATATATATATATATATATATATATATATATATATATATATATATATATATATATATATATATATATATAAATATAATGTATTAATGTTGTCACATCTTCCTGGTTAAATAAACATTACATAAAAAAGAGAAACCAAATATAATTCTATGTTGTACTTTTACATTAACTGTGATTAATTATAGTATACATCTTATCAAGTTAGTGTTTTACATATTTTTTACATTTATTCCAAAATGATAACTAAAGGCACAATTGAATCAATATATTTGATTTGGGAACTGATGTTCAGCTGTCCTTTTTAATAGTAAACTTTATTTTTCAAGACATTTTCACCCTTTTGTTGTTCCAAACCTACATGTATGGGACTTGTTTTCTTCTTTGGAATGCAAAAGCAGATTTTATTTTAGGAATATTCATTATATAATACCACAAGTCATATAAATTACCATAAGACCAGTCAATTTTTTTGACTTATGTGCTATTTTGAGTCTTATAAATTCATACAAGCTATGTATGAGAAACCAAAATGAATATACTTTAAATCTTCCCCGCTCCTGTAGCTCCCAAATATTTTTCTTGCAATTTGAAAATGTGAATATACATTTTTTTTGCATGAACTTTCTTTTGATGTCATTAAATTATTCTAATATTTTATGTATTATAAAAAATCCCATTGCATTTGATTGTATAACATGTTTATTATAGCAGACTTTAGTCTGTCATATTTGTGCATAAAGGAAGATAAGTAACATTTAATTCTTTGAAATAGCTGTACCGCATAATGTTATGTAAAATGTTTCTCAAAGAAAGCTTTGTATTGCATTATATTCAGAGCTCTACCAGAAGATGACTATGAGGTGCGGGTCAGCGTGGATGGTGTGCCAATTCTTTCCAGTAACATTTGTAATGGATATCAGTGGCATTACTGGTGCATGTTCTATGTAAGTGAGATGAATTTCATTGTGCTGCTTATTAATACTTATAATTATATCTTCTCAAAATATAACATGATATTTATAAAAACATGACCTGCTTTCACAGAGCCGATCATACTATACACCGAGCATTCAAAGTATCAGTCCAGTCTCAGGTCCCCCTGGTGAGCTTTGTTAGTTTTTGTCATTACTCTGTGCTGCTTTGGTTTATAAAAAATGTACCTTTCACTAAGAAATAAATAATATTAAAACTGAATGAACTTTAGGGACTGTGGTGACACTTCGGGGAAGAATCTATACTGATGTGTACGGAAGCAACACGGCAAAAAGCTCCAATGGCATGGATGTGAGATTTTTAAGGTCAGGAAGTATTTAATACACAATGGAAAAAAATATAACTTTATGAATGTTAAATATATTCTGTATCTTGACATAAGGAACTGTTTTTAATGTGTTTTCTTTGAACAGAGCGTACATGGGAGGCATGCCTTGTGAACTTCTAAAACCCAATTCAGATGAAAAGTAAGTATATCTCAGTTAAGTTGATAAATGTAAACATTAAATGTGAATGCACCCTCCATAAATACACATTCATATTTCAGGTATGGCCTCTCTTTGGATTATGAGACCAGTCAATGGGGATCTATGAGCTGTAAAATGACTGGAACTTATGTTGGTGAGGAAACATTATTATTAAAATGTTCAAGAACTATTCATTCACTATAAATTTTTGTCAGATTAAATGTCATTGCCTTGGTTTTCAGGTCATCACAACCTCAGTTACATTCTCGACAGTCAATTTGGGAGGTCAGAGAAGTTTGATTTTACTTTTAAGGAGTTAAACTTTAAAGTCTCTGCATGTTGTTGACAGAAAAGTAGACAAAACACATATTTTCTTTTTTAGGAGTTTGCCAGACCTTGGGGTTTTCAGCATCTCGGCACTGAACAAGCTTGCCATGTTCCAGACATATGCAGGTGTGGATAACATTTATTCTTCTTAAATAATACAACATGGAATTGCCTGCACAAAATCTGATAAAAAAATATATAAAATAAAAAAAACATGATCTGGTCTCTTTCAGAGGTGACAGGAGTTTCTCCCTCTGAGGGCAGCATATTGGGCGGCACATTACTGACCATTCAGGGACATTACTTTGATGAGACTGACCAGCCGGCCATGGTGTTAGTAGGAGGTAACCCTCTAAAAATATAAATTAAATATATAATTTACTATGTGATTAACATTAATTTATAATAAAATTAACTATTGTGAATTTTTATAATTATCAAATTTATTGTATAAATTATTTATAAAATAATTTAAATATGTTTTTCAAATGTATTGTTTTATTACAATTTTTTCTCTTAGGTCATGAGTGTCAGATTCAGAGCGTATCAAATGAGAGGATTGTCTGCATAACACCTGGTTATGAAAGAACCAATATGACAGTGTTTCCTGGTGAGAACCTTATCATAAATTAGATCTTTAATGGTGACGTAATATTTTGGTAACAATCTTTTTATAGAGATTGTTGTCACAACAGTGAAATTCTGTGCTCACACGCGAGAACATCTGACACTGTTGTCATGTCACACATTATCTCAACCAAGACCATGATTTATTTTGTCTGGTAACTGGTTTCCTGTAGAACATTGTATATCAGAAGCCATCACATAATTGATGGCAAGGAAATGTATTAATGTATAAATGCATTCATTTGTTGTATTCCTCTTTGATCATGCCATACCTATATTGGAATTGTTGCCTAGCAACGAGGGGGAGAGGACGCTGGCGTTGTCTGTTCGCCGCTTTTCCACCCGACTTTGGTTTAAATTGTAATGTTAAGATTTAGATTTTATTTAATTTTTTTTATCGTAACTAGTAAAATCAGTCAGTGCTAAAGGCCTGTTCACACCGGGACGCACGCGTTTATCGCCGACGTTTAACGCCTCGGGACTAAACAATGGGCGCCAATGTGAGTGTTCACACCGACGCGCAAAACGCCAGGCGTTTTTTTAAAAATGACAATCTGACACAACTTGTCGATGCCCCCACTCATTCCAGGGGTCACACTCTCGATCTAGTCATTACAAACTCTGTTTCTCTCAGCAATCTTCTGGTGTATGATCTGGGAGTTTCTGATCATAAAGCCATCTCCATGAAGATGTCTTCACTATCCAGCCTCATCAAGCCCAAACGCCAAATCTGCTTCAGAAATCTGAAAAAACATCAACCTAGAGACTATGGCATCCGATCTCCAGCATCTCCTTTCTGTAAACTGTCTACCACCCATGGATTCAGTGGACTATTACAATAACACCCTCAGAAGCATTCTGGATCTTCATGCCCCGGTCAAAACCAGAACAGTCACTTTCACCCGATCAGCACCCTGGTTTACCGGTGAACTACGAAAAATGAAGACAGCTGGGCGTGCCATTGAAAGGAGATTCAAAACCACAGGTCTCACTGTGCACAAGCTTGCTTTTCAGGAACACCGAAAGGACTATTCAAAGTCACTTACGGAGGCACGGTCAACTTTCTACTCAAACGTCATCAGAAATAGTCCCGGAAACTCCAAACAGCTGTTCTCCACCATAAACCATCTACTCAAACCACAAACCCCCTCACTTACAGAAACTACAGAAGAGCACTGTAATAATTTCCTGGACTTTTTCAAAACAAAAATAGACTCAATTCACTATACCTTTCCTGGATCCTCACCACTATCCACCCTGACTATGCACTCACAGCCTGCAATTTCTGAGCTCCTACATCGCTTTCCAGAAATCTCACAGCAAGAGGTTGAGACGATAATTAAAAGGATGAAACCTACCACCTGTGCCCTCGACCCTTTTCCTTCAGCTCTAGTGAAAGTAAACACCTCTGTCCTAAGTCCTCTGATTACCACAATAATAAACAACTCCCTCCAGTCTGGCAATGTTCCATCTGCCCTAAAAACTGCCATAATCAGACCACTTCTGACCCAGATGTGCTTGCAAATTACAGGCCCATTTCCAATCTCCCATTCCTCTCCAAAGTACTGGAAAAAGTTGTAGCTTCCCACCTCCAGGATCATCTCAAATACAACAATCTTTTCGAAAAATTTCAGTCTGGCTTCTGCTCTGCATACAGTACGGAAACGGCCCTGGTTAGAGTCAAAAATGACCTACGGATGACTGCTGATGCAGGTCTCCCTTCTAACCCACCAGTGCATCTATGGAAATGCCCCCCCCCCCACCTCAAACTACTGAGACTTTTAAAAAAAGGACTAAAAACATTTATTTTTAGGAGAACTTATGCCTTTTAACTATTCAATCTATTAGTATTTTATCCTTCTTAAATGATCTTAACTGTAGCACTTTGAGATTTGTTCCAAATGTAAAGTGCAGTACAAATACAATTTATTATTATTATTATTATTATTATTATTATTATTATTATTATTATTATTATTATTATTATTATTATTATTATTATTATTATACATCTAAACTAAAATAATTAATGTGATTCATTTTCGGAAAAAAATATTTTATTTTATTTTATTTTATTTTATTTTATTTTATTTTATTTTATTTTATTTTATTTTATTTTATTTTATTTATTTTATTTTATTTTATTTTATTTTATTTTATTTTATTTTATTTTATTTTATTTTATTTTATTTTATTTTATTTTATTTATTTTTTTTTAATTTTTTTTTTAATTTTTTTATTTATTTATTTTTTTATTTTTTTATTTTATTTTATTTTATTTTATTTTATTTTATTTTATTTTATTTTATTTTATTTTATTTTATTTTATTTTATTTTATTTTATTTTATTTTATTTTATTTTATTTTATTTTATTTTATTTTATTTTATTTTATTTATTTTATTTTATTTATTTTATTTACAGAATTTTTTTCCTGGTTAATAATGGTAAAAATGTTTATTAGCCACAACTATAAGGTATCTGTTTGACTTTGAAACCTACCCTGAGAAATATTCATAAAAAATAATTAAAAAGTAAGAATAGATGCAAACATGCTCAGGTCTCTCCTACTATTAATGAAATTAATAACACATGCAAAATGTATATTCCTATAAACAGTATCAACAGTCTTGATTGTATTGAGTGATAATTAAATGTTCATGTTTGTAGGTGGCAGAGGTTTTAAAATGGAGATGTGGAACAACTCTTCTCCGTACCTTCTGGAGGACGTCCTGAAGTATAATTCCAGCAGGCCTGGATATTCCGTCCGGTGGGTGGATTCGCTGTCCTATGTGTGGCCCAATGAGATTGAAAACTTTGTGGCAAGATTGAGTGGTTTCTTTGTTCCAACGGAGACCGACAACTACTATTTCCGAATCAGAGCAGATGACCAATGCCAGCTATATTTCAGCAAGACAGGTCTTCCCAAGGATAAGGTATCTGAATGACAAATAAAATCATAATTTCAGTAGTTATCATTATAAGAAATTATCCTGTTCACTGCACTTTTTAAGCATAGATCTGAACTTAAATCATTGTAATTTATGAATGCTTTGGAATTCAAGCATATTTAAATTTACTTTTTAATTTAATCATTTTGTTTTATTTCAGGTTAAGATTGCATCACAGACTTACTATACAACCAGTTTCTTCACCTATAGCACTCAGAGGTCAGACGTCATGCGCTTAGAGAAGGGAAAACCGTAAGTGAAGGTTTTCAAGTAGTAAATAATGTTCAAAAAGTCATAATGTTTGCTCTCTATTAGTCTTTTTGTCGTTATTATTGTTATCATTGTCTATATTGACTACAATATAGTCAATATATGAAACATCTCTCAATGTGCTACAGGTACTACATTGAGATTCTAGTGCAGGAGAATGGAGCAGCAGCATCAGTGGATGTGGCCTTTTTCAAAGAGATCAGCCCTTTCACGGCACAGCAGACAACAGAAGCTGTAAATGAGAAACAGTGGATTTACGCAAACTATAATGTACTACCTGAAAAACAGGTAAGTGAGCTCACAGGAGAAAGTTCAAAGATTATCTAGATAAGATAAGATAGCACCTGCAGAAACTGAACAAGTCTCAGATATGAGCTCATCTACCTGCTATGTAAATTTTTGTTTGAATTTTTTTTTTGTTGATTTTAGGTGATTCGTTTCATGAGATGGATGCCAATAGCCCCCATCAGTGAGGTGCAGACTCTGAGAATTAGCAGTAATTGTTTCCCTCTGAGCAACTGTGAAAATACATACTACTTCCTGACATATGGAGGTCTTATAACAGGTGCATTAGTTCACAGCATTGTGAATGTGTGTTTGATGAAGCTAAAATATGTAATTTTCATGTGCTTCTAATTTTTTGCATTTACCCTTCTTCACTACCTCTAGAGACGTCTTTTTGTTTGCATGTTTGTAATGTTTTAGTTGCTTTGCATGTTGTAGGGCCGATCTCAGTTAGTGCATCAGCGATGGAGTTGCAGAACGCTCTGAATGATTTGTGGACAATTAAACCAGACAGCGTTACTGTCACAAAGGAAGAACTGGACAATGAGTCACTGTACAATGTGACATTCAACTCTAACAGAGGTGAACTTAAAAATGATCTTTGACTGATTTCTTTGTCATCTGACTTGTGCTCACAAAAACAGTTACATGAGATATGTACTATAACAGAATTTCATATGACCAATTACCCATCTACACCACATTTCTGTAAAATATAAATTGTAATACATTTTTTTTAATGAAAATAATTTATAAATGCTACAGTTAAAACCTAATGTTAGTTGGCCAACTATGTGTCACTATTTATTTAGTCATCTCTATATTTAGAAAAAATGCATTTAATGTATTCAAATACTGTAATATACCGTATATGCTTTATTGAAAGTAAAAAGTACAAATTATGATGTAATTTATGGTGAAATATATATAGCATGGTGATACTATATTTTCAATATGCACTTTTATGGTAAAATAATAAAATAGTAAAATAACATGTTTGTTAGTAACCAGTAACACTTTAAACATAAAGCCTTTATATATAATGCATTAATTATGCCTTGTAATGCAGTGTATAATACATTGTATGATTTAATGAATAATTGTAACCACAATGCATTATAATACTTCATGTTTACACCTTTAGAAAGTATAATGCGTTAAAATGCATGACAAGCAATTTTGGTTACAATTTATGAAAATATATAAGGAATCATAACATACCTTCATAATGGATTATACATAAAGGCTTTAAGTAAAGTGTTACCACATTATATATTTTTCATATATATTTCCATTATTATGTTGTTTCTTATTAAAATTCGTATTATTATTTATCAGTTATGTACATTAGGGTGTTTTTTTTTGTTGCCTTTGTTGCTTGTAAAGTATTCCAGTACATTTAAGAGTAATTTGGTATTTTTATTTTATTTTAAATTTTTTAATTATCTCAGGTGACTTTGAGGATCTTGACTACTTGATCATGGACTCAGACACGAACATCACAGTTAATGAGAAAGTGAAAGGCCAGGCCAGCATGGAGACGTTCACACTGCTGTGGGGTGGAGTTCCGTCCATCCCTCTGCCTTTCAATGCTTCTGAAACCGAGGTTTTTGTTTGTTTTATATTTCTTAATATTTACCATAGAATAAAATAACAGTACTGTGTACAAATATTTTGAATGCTCTCTTGAAATATTCATTTTCTACATGACGGGTTACACCTCTGTTTTTTCTTTATTTTTATTAAAGGTGCGTTCAGCACTGGATATGATGATCACAGCTAAATGTCCAGCAGAGATTCCGACCACGGAGAACACTAATGTGAAATTTTTCAGAGATTATGAGACCAGCGCCACAGGGGTAAGCAAGGCTGCAAAAGCAGATGATCAAGTATGTTCTGCATGCAGAGGACATGCCTACTGTACCTATTTCAAATCAAGTCAAGTTAGCCTTGCAAATAATGTGTGACATTAGTTCTAGCATTATAGACATCAGTTTTTTTTTTTGAAAACATCCCCTTTTTGTCCAGCTTGTAGTGCTTTCTCCTTGTCATACAGTTTTCAGGTGGTATGAGAGGGGTCCGGGTCACTGATTCAGAGGCTTTCTGTGGCCGCTGGTCTCTGAAGAATCCAGAGATTCTCTTCAATGCCTATGACATTTCAGCATCCGGAGCGATCTACAGCCCAATACTGCTAGAAACATACAACACTGTAAGCTCCACTAAACACCTCAGTGATCCTTACTAATGGATTTTTCTCAGTATGGAAATTAACTTTTCAAATATGAAAATATATAGTATCTATATTTTTTGTAGCTCTGCCTGGCCTACAAAGGGCGTCTGGTGAATGAACTGGGAATATTGTTCAGTTACCTGGCTGCGAATACTTACCGGGAAGTGAACATACGTATCTCTGTGCAATTTGACTCAACAGATAAGTAAGTTTAATCTACTGAACATAAAAAGTAACCTGAAGAGCAAAACGTACACGGACCGGACCGACCTCTTTTCTTTAAAGAGGATTTGTCTTTATTCATAACAAAATCAATCCAATAACAAGGTCATTTTTGTTTTGAGTATAATATTGATGTTGTCATTCTCAGGTGGAACTACAAGTGTGTGGATCTCCTGAGCTCCATACAGACAGACTACATAGGCACCAGCTACAAACTTATTCAGTTAAGTGTGTATGGAGTGGCCGCTAACTCTGTTTACTTCATAGACAATGTTCACATTGGACGTGCAACGAATGCTTTGGATCCTAATGGTGAATAGGAATACGTTTTAAATAAGTTTTACATTTTATTTTAAAGTGGTCTTTTTAAATTGAATGTTCTATTTTCTCTCTCCACTTCAGTTATAATCCACAGAAGAAGACCACCTGCTCTAGCCAGTTCAGGACTTTTCTTTTCAAACATAATTGTGAGCAAGCAAGCAACTGCTTCACAAGTCAGCTATGAGATCACCGCGACACCTTACAACTGTGGCTTTGGTGTCCCACTGTTTGAAATAGGCTTTCTGAAGGTAAGTTACAGTTAAAATGGAACTCATTCTACAATGAAGTGCTTGAAGTGCTGGATCCTTCTGATTTCTCTTATATCTCAGGAGATAACAGAATATTTGCTTGTCATAAGATCTGTCTTTGACATTTGAGTTATTGCTATATATGTGAATCGTTTCCTGCAGATTGTGTGCACATAATTGCACAGTTAACGGGTTAGTTCCCCCTAAAATAAACATTCTGTCATCAATTACTCAACCTCATGTTGTTTCAAACCCATAAGACTTTTGCTTATCTTCAGAACAGAAACAAAGATATTTTTAAGGAAATCTGATAAATTTCTGTCCCTTCACCTAAAATCTATTCACCCAAAATTCTAATGCTTCAAAACATTCATAAAGAGATCATAAAACTAATCCATATGAATCAAATGTCTTCATTTGTGTTCTAAAGATGAACGAAAGTCTTATGGGGTTGGAACAATATGTGGGTGAGTTATTGATGACCATTTTTATTTTTGGGTGAATTATCTTTTTAAGAGATCCATGTAAGCCTTCCATATTCTCAATCTTCAGATTTAATTTTTTGTCCTACAGAAGTTAAACAGCACAGCAGACCTACTGATTCAAAGCCAAGGGAATGCCACTGTCACTATTATGCGCCCTCAGAAGGCCAGCCCCCCTCTTACAGGAACCTTTGACGTTGAGTTCTTAGCCCAGCGTGTTGAAGGTAAGCATGTTGGCTGTGGGTTTATCTGTTACTTTGTTGTGTAGCTGCTGGAAGTAACTGAATCATTTAGTACATGAAATTTCCTGTTGCACTGCAGATTCTTGATGGCAAACATTGTTTATTTATTAGAATAGCAAACTGTACTTATTTTTACATAAAACACAATCTTTCAAGAGATTATCTGTTTTTTTCATGTGGTACATGTGTTATGTGTTCCCAGGCCTGGCGGTAGACATCAGCGCTGCGGACCTGCAGTACGCCCTGCAGGGGATCCCAGAGCTCGGCCAACTGCAGGTGCAGAGATATGGAGACTGTAGAGGCATGTACTGGTACATCCAGTGGCTCACCATCCCTGGAAATCAGCCTCTGTTAAAGGCAAGAAAGAGTTCAGACTGCTATTACAATAAACTGAGGTGGGGTTTGCAAGACGGCAGGGGAACCGCTAGTGAGCAAATGCTAATGAGAATTTAATAAAAAAATTTAATTAAAAAAATAAGTCAAGTCACCTTTATTTATACAGTGCTTTATACAATTCAGCAGCTTTAGTGATAAACAGTCAGTTCAGTGTTGATTCAATTCAGTTCAATAATATTGATGTTGAAAACCGAGTTGAGTTGATGATGAGTTTTCATTTTGAAAAAAGTTAAATCAGCTATAAATGTGTGTAATTGTAAAATGAGACCCACTTTATATTAGGTGGCCTTGCTTAACTACTGTAACGCTCAGGTTCTAGGAAGATGAAGACCAAGAAGATGAAGATCACTCAGGTTTTAATAATAAGATACAACTTACAAGCCGACATGCAAAACAGTGTGCTCTGTTGCACAGACAATACCAGCCACTGAACAGAAAACAAGCAGGAACTTAAATACACAGGTGATTAACTAAAATGATGAACAGTGATGAACGTGACCAGTGTCCATGGTGACAGATTGTGGCGGGTAAATAGAACAAAGGAAGACATGTGACCAATGATAACAAACAGAATGTCCATGAAAACGTCTCTGGTTATGTATGTAACCTATGTTCCCTGAGAACAGGGAACGAGACGCTGCGTCAGCTGACGCTACGGGGAACGCCTCCAGCATGACAGGTGCCTGAAATCACAATTACAAAACGTCAATCCTATTGACCGGCGATAGCCTATGACGTCATCAAGGTGCAACCAGGAAGTATAAAAGGGCGCCTTGCCAACATGACAGTATCTAAACGTCTGAAGGGACTGTTTGGCAGGCAAGCCTTGAGGCATGGCAAAGCGACGCAGCGTCTCGTTCCCTGTTCTCAGGGAACATAGGTTACATACGTAACCAGAGACGTTCCCTTTCGAAAGGGAACTCGCGCTGCGTCAGCTGACGCTACGGGGAACGATATACCAACGCCGCCATGCCGAAAGGAGTGCATGCCCACTGGCAGTGACAACTGTCAGGACAAGCAAATTCAACTGAAATGCCTGAACCACTCCCCTTCTGGTCACATTAGGCTGTCAGTGACAGCGCTCCCTACGGTCAAAGCCCAAGCTATAAACCTGAGAAGGAACCTTCGCATACCATATGAAGCCCTACCCTGGCCGCTCGAAGGCCTGGAACCAGCCCATTCGACAGAAGGGGTTCCTTTAAGGGAACATGGCAAGGGGACCCGAGGGAACCCGTGCCAGTCACTATTCGGGAAGAATTCACCGAATGCCACCAGGGAGGCCTGACCTAGCGACCTCTATGTGGGACACATCAGTTTGGCCAACCCCTGTCTGTGGGGTTGAGCCTCTGGTACTTGCCTCCGGAGAGACATCCTGCTAGGGTACTGCAAAAAGGCAGTGTCCTCCACCAGCCGGACCTCAGAGACGGGTTATCCTGGAGAGCAGCGCTCAGCGATGTGCTTTCTAACCCTTGCTAGCGAGGGGAGTTTAGCCGCTCGATCCTAGGATCTACCAAGCACTTATTTTAAAACGTGCTCAGGAGGCCGAACAGGCCTACAGGCTGATCCTTGCTGGGAGGCCTCGAGGGGCCTACAACCGACGGATCAGTGCCAAGCGGCTATCAGCTCACAGAAGACTCTCACTTGAGAGGAGCTCCCAAGCCTGCCTGGTAGGTAACCATGCTGTAGGCGATCTATGAGAGTCCCTTCCTGTAAGGACCGCATAGTAGCAGCGTCGTCTCGTCATGCTAGGGTATGAACACCGCCTTCAGGTGCTACCGGCTAGAAACCGGCGCCTGATAGCAGGTGACCACCAGCTGTCAGCGTAAAGCCAGTTATGTGTTCCCACCTGGGGAACTCGTCCCCCAGGGAGGCCAGAAGGGGCCTCCACCTGGTAACCTGTGCCGACTGCTCGCGTGTCCAAACCACGGAGCTCGCCCTCAGGGAGGCCTAGCAGGCCTACCACCTGACCGCAGTCGAGCTAGCCCTCGAGGTAGCTGGGAGAACAGGGACTCGCTCCGTCAGGGAGGCCTAGTGAGGCCTACCACCTGTTTAGTCGTTGGGCATTCCTTCAGGGAGGCTTAGTTAGGCCTGCCACCTGACAATAGGTGCGCTAGAGATAGCTTTTTCACAGTGACTAGACTCATCTAGTGACTACGAAACCGTAACATGCCCTTAGAGGAGGCCAGGTGAGGCCTACAATCCAATAGCGAATCCCCCAGGGAAGCCCGTGCCGCTTGCTTACCTGTTAGCAACCCATGCTACCATGAGGTACCGGAACTGGGGACCGGGGAACGATCTCAGGGAGGCTCGCCACCTACCACCTGATAGCAGAACGTGCTAGTCCTCCAGGGAGGCCTAGTGAGGCCTACTACCTGCTAGCACTCCTTGCTCACCGCCACAGAGACTGGGAACCGGGAACTCGCCCTCAGGGAGGCCGGGTGAGGCCTACTACCTACTAGCAGCTCGTGCTAGCCATCCAGTGACTGGGGCCCGGGACCAACCCCTCAGAGGAGGTCCAGTGAGCCTGCTTACCCCACAGCAGGCCCTTAGGGAGGCTTGGTAGCGCCTACCACCTACTAGCAGCTCGTGCCAGCCGTCGAGGGACTAATGCCCAGGAATACCCCCTCGGGGGAGACCGGGCAAGGCCTGCTACTCACAGCAGGCTCTCAGGGAGGCCTGATGGGGCCTACCATCTGAGCCAGGGTAACCCAAAAACGGGAGCCTACCCCTCAGGGAGGCCTGGCAGGGCCTACCTCCAAATAGGAGGTCTGCAGGTTCTATGAACCCTGCCACGGATAGAAGAAGGCTGGCTGCTGCACCCGGGCTGACGGTAGCTGTCTGCTGCTGACGAAGAACTGGACATCCAGTTATCACCTGGGGACTCATCCCCAAGGAGGCCAAAGAGGGCCTACTGGTTGACGAGGTTTCTGCTGAAGTTGACGTCGACGGAAAGAATCCTCGGGGGCCCACCTATGGGCCACGACGTCGAGACTCCCTTGTCCTGGAGTCCGCTGTCCAGACTGCCCAAGCTGGCTACTCACAACCAGCTGGCCTTCATATGCCCGCACCTGGGGCTGGCTCCATCCCAGAGGCTAAAGGGCCTCCGCGATAGCGCAGTCTCACAGGGCAGTGCCTACAGACATGAACCTAATCACATTGCCAACAGCAGTGCACTCAGCAAACAAATGCTTAGGAACCCTCTAAAGCGAGGGGAGTACAACTTACGTCACCTGCTTCAGGGCGGCCGCCTTACTTTCTCATACAGCGGTCTGCCGTTCGTGCAAGGACGTCAGCCATTGGTAATGCTCGGGCCTCAGGGGAGTATTCGATCAAACCGCCACTTTTTGCAGAAGGTTGCGATGTTCAGCTCAACCCGAGCCCTAAAGAAGGTGGAGCAGAGGACATAGAGCAGAGGGTAAACACATCATACAAAAATGTAACCCACCGGCCGTACCATCCTCCAGGATGAAGCCGGGGGCCACCAGAAGGTGGTGGCCACACCAGCTCTGAAAGGCATGGCACAGCAAAACTAAAGTCTTATACGCACACAGCGAAAGACGCTCAGCCCGGCCCCATGACCACTAGCAAGGTCGCTATCCCTGCTGCAACACCTACACTGCATTACTAAATAACCCCAGAACGCAGAGAAGGGGGCGGGCCTTGGCCGGACTACTCTGTAATAAGAGGAGGCTGAATCAAGTTTGCAGAAAAACATGCACTGTTCTTATACTTAAAGACAGGCCTAGGCCGACAAACCTGCTTTTAAAGGAAGCGCCCCCCATCCTTAGCCAAGCCTAGGCCAAGTGGTGCGGTGCTAAACCTGCACTAGATCTACCCAGGGCTCGGGAAAGAAATATTATCACCCCTTACATAAACAACGGGGCCCCGAAACCCATTTAAAAGCCCAACAGGGCTGGGCGCAGATCTCACTACAGCTCACGCATTAGTGCTTAACCCGGTCGTAATGCTACTTTATACTTAGAGCTAGGAAAACAACAACTCGCCCCCGCGCGCCACAAGCCCACGAGCAAGAGCGGCAAATACAAACACTCACATAAGTGATAGAGATAACACGGAGAGGCGGTAGATCTCTACTAGCTAAAGTATAGCATTATGCACAAACATATAATGTTGCAAAGAAGATCGTTCTTAGCTTACTCACGGGGAGCTGCAGGCCCTGCTATGTCCATCGATGTTCCATAATCCCCCGAGCCCTCTCAGGAGAGCGAAAAACGGAGTCCTGAAAACATTAGTAGAAAATGTTTCACCCTTCTCGAGGGGGACTCACCACTCGCTCTTCTCGGCGCTTTAAACCAGCCATCAAGCTAGTATACGACCACCATCCTGAGGGGGGCGCTTTCACCAAACAAACCAGGCGGGCCGTCAGAATCGTACATTTTCTGCTCATCATTGGCCCACCGGCCTGATGTAAAGCGCCCAGGGGAAAGCACAGGAGGAAGGGAAAAAGGCAGCGCTCATCTGCGCGCCCTGGGAGGCGGAGTCCGCTGCCTACGCTGGTTCCGGTTACCAGCACCGGCTTCCTTCCTCTTCTTGTTGCGGGTGTCCCGCCTTCTCTACGCACCAGTCCTCCACGGAGGGGGCGCTCGAGAGGCGACGCTGGTTCGCTGGTCCCGTCTCCAGTCCTCAGATCGTGATGGGCCAGGACACCCGGCTGCCTGGGCGCGGTCCCGGACCTCAGCGGGATGAATGTTTTGAATGCCGCTAAAGGCGCGCCTTCGCCTCCCTGAACTTTCCGATCACCGCCTCCACGGAGGAGCCGAAAAGTTCAGAGGGCGAAACCGGGGCATCCAGGAGAAAAGACTTCTCTTTCTCCCCGATGTCCGCCAGGTTCAACCACAGATGTCTCTCCGTGGCTACCATCGCCGCCATCGAACGACCGATGGCAAACGCAGTTTGTTTGGCAGCCCGGAGAGCGAGATCCGTGGTCCGGCGCAACTCGGTCACCGCATCAGGGGTTAGTCCCTCCCCCTGATCGAGGTCCCTCAGCAGGTCCGCCTGGTAGGCTTGTAACACCGCCATGGTGTGTAAAGCCGCCCCAGCGTGACCCGCTGACATGTACGCCCTGCCGTTCAAACGTGATGTTGTCCTAAGAGGTTTGGTCGGCAGGGTGGGAGACCTCAGTGTCGATGGCCGCCCAGAGGCGAGATAGTTCGCAAACGTCTCGTCCACGGGCGGCAACGACACATATCCAGCCTCAGCCAGTCCCTCGACATCAGCGAAGTTAGCTCGCTGATGCCGATGGATGCGGGCTGAATAAGGCTTCTTCCATCCCTTCGAGATCTGTTGATGGAGATCTGGAAGAAATGGAAGACTCCCGGGAACTGGGCGGTCATGAGCGGAGAGAAACCGGTCATCCAAACGATTTGGACGCACGACCTCTCTCCTCGCGCGCTGCCACGGCAGCTGCAGTCTACCTGCAGCGCGCTCCATGACCTCCACCAGCTCCCCGTACATGGGACAGGATGGATGTGAGGTTTCAGCCTCAGCTGACTCACCAACCTCTTCATCCATCCTTTGCTCAGTTGGAAGAGCCGCAGACGAGGAGGAGGAGCTCAAATCCCGCTCCTCCTCCGATGTCCGCCCCTCGCGATCTGGATCGTCATCTGCGAGCACCACACCAGTCTCCAGACGACGAGCCAGATCCATCTGGGAACCCCAGGACTTCAGACGCCGCTCAGCCTCAGCTCGAGCGGGTCCGTCCCCAGATGCTGAACTCTCTCCCCTCGAGAAGAGAGCCAGACGAGAGCGGAGCGTCTTCAGGGGAAAACGCTCGCAGTTTGCACAGGAAGCTCCCTCGAGAACTTCCCGTGCATGCTCCTCACCCAGACAGTAAACACAGAGTGTGTGTGTATCCTCAGGTGTAAGATACCTGGTACACGGGTCCACACATCTGCGGAAGTGGCGTTGCTTCTGAGCACACTTCATTCTCTCGATTGTAACTTTCTGACGCTTTACGTGAAATCGGCAAACAGTCCCTGAAGACGAAAAGATACTGTCATGTTGGCAAGGCGCCCTTTTATACTTCCTGGTTGCACCTTGATGACGTCATAGGCTGTCGCCGGTCAATAGGATTGACGTTTTGTAATTGTGATTTCAGGCACCTGTCACGCTGGAGGCGTTCCCCGTAGCGTCAGCTGACGCAGCGCGAGTTCCCTTTCGAAAGGGAACTAGATTAAACGTGGTTGTGACAACTACTATGTACTAACATTTAAATTAATCATTTGATACAATGCACTTATTGTGTACATACATGTTTTTACATTGTACTTACATTTTAAAAATGTAATTACATTTGTAATTCATTTCTGTAGTTACATTTATAATTACACAGTTGACACTTCCCTTACACTTAACCCTACCCTTAAACTTACCAATACCACCACACCTGTCCCTAACTTTACCTGTATCCCACCTCAATATCAGCAAAAGTGTTTTGCAATACAATATGAACAAAATAAGTACATTGTACTTATTTTTTTATGTAAGCACATAGTATTTAAAGCCACCTATTATAAAGTGAGATCATAAAATATGTTCAATTGATATTCTTAAAATATATAACACAACTTTATTTTTCCAAGTCAACATGGAAAGCTGTGTGCAACCCATCTTACTTGCATTTTACTGCAATGTGAAGTGAAAAGGTGAAAAAGACATTTCAATCAATCATCTTATTTCTAAAGCACGTTTAAAAACAACACAAGTTGACCAAAGTGCTTTACAGACCCAACATTACAAAACATAAACACATGCACACCATAAAACAAAACAAAGCATTAAACAAACATAGATTCAACATAGATTTTAAACACTCAAAGGAGTCACAGGATTTAATATGTAGGGGGAGGCTATTCCAAAGATGCGGAGCTGGCTCCCACCGCAAAGGCGCAATCTCTCTTGGTTTTTAACCGAGATTTGGAACATTTAAAAGAAGACTTTGAGATGATCTTAGGGGTCTAGCAGCACAATAATGCTGTAATAACTAGAGATACGCCAGAGTGACAGTGGCATTTGTGAGGTCAGGCACTGATGTTGGCCTGGCTCGCAGTCTCCGTTCTAATTCATACCAAAGGTGTTCTATCGGGTTGAAGTCAGGACTCTGTGCAGGCCAATCAAGTTCCGCCACACCAAACTTGCTCATCCATGTCTTTGTGGACCTTGCTTTGTGCACTGGTGTGCAGTCATGTTGGAACCGGAAGGGGCCATCCCTAAACTGTTCCCACAAAGTTGGGAGCATGAAATTGTCCAAAAGGTCTTGGTATGCTAAAGCATTAAGAGTTCCTCAGTGGCTTTACAAGACTGCATTTGATGCTTTACATTGCACTTGGTGATGTAAGGCTTGAATGCAGCTGCTCGGCCATGGAAACCTACCATGAAGCTCTCTACGCACTGTTCTTGAGCTACTTATATGCACTGTGCACCTCAGCATGCGCTGACCCTGCTCTGTGATTTTACGAGGCCTACCACTTTGTGGCTGAGTTGATGTAGTTCCCAATTACTTCCACTTTGTTAAAATATCACTAACTGTTGACCGTGTAATATTTAGTAGTGAGGAAATTTCACGAATGGACTTCTTGCACTGGTGGCAACCATTACAGTACCACGCTTAAATTCACTGAGCTCCTGGGAGTGACCCATTCTTTCACAAATGTTTGTAGAAGCAGTCGGCATGCCTAGGTGCTTGATTGGAACACCTGAATTCAATGATTTGGAGGGGTGTCCCAATAACTTTTGTCAATATAGTGTATATACATGGGCAAGCCTATGTAAGCCTTTAAATGGAATAAGCAATTTAAGAAATGATTCCTGAGCACCACATTAGCATATTAAAATGGTTTGTGAAGGATCAAATGATTCTGAACTTGAGTAATAACTACTGAAAATGAATTGCTGATTTTACTGTCTTTTTTATCAAATACTGCAGCTTTGGTGAGCACAAGAGGCTTTTTTCAAAAACATCAAAAATCTTACAGACCCCAAATTCTTAATCCGTAATGCATATCTTCATTGACTCAAATTTTTTATTTCATATCTGGCTGAATTAACATTTTTTGATAATGTAAACCAGATCAATGCTTCCAATGTGGTCGGTTTGAACCCTTCATTGACATCATGGAAGAACGAGCAAGGAGGCCTCTTCAAGCAGAGAATTATGGGAGACTTTCTGCGCGTGCCTACAAATAAACCACAGGTGCATTTCTTACTCACTTCAATAATGTTTTTCCAACATGCATTGGTCATATATATGCAGCTTGTTTTTAAAGGTTCTTCCTCATGTTACCTGATGCCGTGTAGTGTGCAGATTTCAATATTGCTACATAGTGGGTCAGTTAAAGGACCTGTCCGGTTGTGTTCTGTTTGCTCGGTTTGAATATCCACTGTTCTGGGGATTTTGCATGTTGAGAGGATTGGATGAACTTAAGACTGAAAGGTTTATTTGTATAATTACTAAAGGTTTCTTATAGTTTGAATGTGCATGATCCTATTCATATTTAATTTTAGAAGTTCTCAAGAATGCATTACATACAAGTTTATTGGTAAAAGGGGTAAACATTAATACAAATTTTATATAAATGTAAATGTTTTAGATTTTTTTATTTTCTATTTTAGTACTGCATTGGGTGTTTTTTAAATGTAAATGTAAATGTAAACTTAAAGACCATTGTAATATGTGTTTTCTGAAGCAAAACCAGTTGAGAAACACAGGTTCAGGATGTCAAATGACAAAAATCTATATTTATTTTCTTATCTTTAAGGTCGAGGTTTTCATCAATGGTATTCCATCAAGGTGCTCAGGGGACTGTGGTTTCACCTGGAGTGAGTCAAAGACCCCAACAGTGACCAGGATCTCACCTACAGAAGGTAGAGTAAATGATCAAGTCTCAGACAAAAGCTGTCATCTCTATTCATGGTGGTTTTTAGTGGTTTATATTACTGATATAACTTGTCTTTCAGGATCCAGTGGTCTGGGAACAGTTCTTACCATAACTGGATCTGGTTTTGATGGTGGAAACGTCACTGTAAAGATTGGAGACGTGGAATGCTCTGTTCTACAGCTTACCAGTAAGTTAAAACCCAGTAATGTCATAAAATAATTGTGCGCACACAGAGAGACGTATTTCAGAGAGTGTGTGAACACAGAATTTAGTTATCTTTCGCATCTCCTTGCGCTTGAATAGATACATACACAAAAATGTGTCAAAATATCAGGGATGCCCCCTAATAGTCGACTAAACGTTAGTCATCGAGAAGAGGCTTAGTTGACCAAAATGGATGAACAGAAGATGATTATAACATTTTGACCTTCATCATTTTATAATGGATACACTTTTTTGGGGCTGCCATTCACTGCCATAATGCTTCTTTTAGCGAGGATATTTTTTTCATATAATTCTAATTGTATTTGTCTGAAACAAGAACTTTGTTTTCCCATTTATTGACTGATACCTCTTCTGTTTCCATGTTGAGAGAAATCAGGACTTCACGTAAATACGAGTTTCCAAAAATTGCACATGAACGCCCTCTGATGTTGTGTTTACCACTGGGAAGTTCGGAAATAATTTTGATACCCAAATTCCCAAGATGGGCGTGTCATAAACTTTAAACATGGTGGCGGGGAGAACTACTGTGGCTACTTTATGTATTAATCTCGATATTAATCAATGTCTTTGCTGACATTGATGATGAAGACCTTCGTTGTTGCCAAGAGCATGACAAGGAAGATAGAGAACCAAATCAAACTTTAATAGTAAATCCACAGCAGGTAGGTGTGCGTGAGGGTGTAGTGTGTGCAGGTGGGAGCCAGGAGGGATGCCTGGGAAACACAGTGCTGCTGTGACTGGGCTGGTGAATGGAGATTGTGACAGCAATAAGCAAAAATAACTTTAGATAAACAAAACGTTTTTTTTTTCTGTAATCCAGAAGCAGCTGATTTGTTTGAGCTGCATCCTCTACTGTGCAGGCGTGGATTTGCATTTCCTTCATCCTGATGCTTATTTATTTCACTTTTGGTGTGAAAGGGTGTTTACATTTGCCAAAAATAAAACTTATTTGGTTTTAAAAAACAAGCAAGCAATCCCAGCCCAGGTGAGAAAAAAATAACGCAAAAGTAACATATTACTTTCCATAAAAAGTAACTAAGCAATGCAATTAGTTAGTTTTTTAGGGAGTAACACAATATTGTAAGACATTACTTTTAAAAGTAACTTTCCCAAACACTGGTCTTAAGTGAATGTAAACAGTTGAGAAAGAAAATAAATGTGTATCATTATATTGGATCTGTGTGTCAGTCACAGGTTGCACGAAGATCACACAATAATGAAGATTGGGTATAAGCACAGTCTTTAAAGGATTAGTTCACTCCAAAATGAAAATTTCCTGATAATTTACTCACCTCCATCTCATCCAAGATGTTCATGTCTTTCTTTCTTCAGTTGAAAAGAAATTAAGTTTTTGGAAGAAAACATTCCAGGATTTTTCATCATATAATGGTTTTAAATTGCAACCAAAATGCTGAAGGTCCAAAGCGCTTCGATGGGCTTCAGAGGCTCTGCATGATCCCAGATGAGGAATAGGGTCTTATCTAGTGAAATGATCGGTCACTTAAAAAAAAAAAAAAACCATATGAATATACTTTTTAACCTAAATTGTTCATCTTGCGCAGCTCTGCAAGGTGCTAAGGATGACGAAATCACGTCGGAAAGGTCACGTTAGACTTAGTACCAACCCTGTGTTTTCGAAGCGCTTGTGTGAAGACTAATACAAACAGCCTTTACGCAAGATTAACAATTTAGGTTAAACAGTATATTAATTTGTATTTATTTTTTGAAAATGACCAATCGTTTCGCTAGATAAGACCCTATTCCTCATCAGGGATCACGCAGAGCCTCTGAAGCCCATCGAAGTGCTTTGAAACTGCATTGATTTGGACCTTCAGCATTTTGGGTGCAATTGAAAACCATTATATGATGAAAAATCCTGGAATGTTTTCTTCCAAAAACTTAATTTCTTTTCAACTGAAGAAAGAAAGACGTGAACATCTTGGATGAGATGGGGGTGAGTAAATTATCAGGAAATTTTCCTTTTGGGGTGAACTAATCCTTTAATAATACTCAAAAAGGTAATATAACATAAATAGATGAGACCGGACACACACAACTGAAACAGAGCAATTTAAGTACAATGGCAAACAAGGATGATAATTACACACACCTGAACTGAATGACAACTGAAATCTGTAACCATAGTAAAAAATGAGGAACTCAAAAAGGCAGGGAAAACAAAGTCCAAACAGAACAGAACCTTGACACTGTGCAAGTTTTAAGAGGCTTATAGAGGCTTTCAAGCCTTAAAAAGATTGCACCATAAAAGTGTTGCCATAACACAACCTGTACACCATATTCCAAGTCTTCAGAAGTCATACTATAACTTTGCATAAAAAAAAATCATTATTCACTTCTTTATGTGAGTAAATGTCAGAATCTGTATACACTATTTAAGCAAACATCTGATCAAAGTATTTATTTTTGTTTTAGATACGTCTATAACCTGCCAGGTCGGTCCTGCAAGCGCAGGTGTACAGCCAGTCTCTCTGAGTTTCTCTGTGCTGGGAAGTGCCCAATACCAAAATAACAACAGCTTCACACACCTGTTAGGAGTGACTTCCATAAACCCCACAACAGGAAGTGTAGCAGGTACATGTAGCATCACAATTCTCTATATACAGTTCTGCCAGAAAGACTCGGGAGAATAAATACTGTGACAATTATCCATTTATTAACAACCCAGCAAGCAATAAAGTATATTGGCATAGGCCCCGTCCGTAGCTCGCAATCTGAGGGTCCGGACTCTGCATATCCTGCCTGAAGACGAAGGCAGAGGCGCAGCCGACCCCCACGTGAGGTATGGAAGGGACCATCCTGGTGGTGGTGGGGTGGATGTAGGGAAGGATTTGACTTGGAGGTGGTGGGGAGGATGGCGGTGAATGGGAGCGTCAGCATCTGCGAACTCAGACATGAGTAAGTACCGATCTTTTATACCCAGGTATTTAGCATGTGATTGGATAGATAAAATTAAAGTGACATGACAATTAAGTCTTCCTGGCAGAACTTACGCTAAAGCTTCCATTATATTGTAACATAAATATTTTTTATATTCACTGAAGTATTTGATGCTTGCATATGTCTTTCATACATATTGTACATTGGGGTACAAAGGTCTATTTATTAAAAATGCTTCTATTTCATATTCTGGATTTTTTTATTTTTTTATAAAAAAAATGATATCAGCAGAACTATTTTAAATACAAGTTGAACTGACACATTACTTTCAAAATAGTATTTGGTGTGTCCAAAACCTGTTTACCTTTGCTTACTTACAATTAGCTACTAGCACGATCTTTTTCTGTATTGCTTCACAGGCGGGACGATTCTGACCGTGTCAGGCTATGGATTCAGTAATGAGACCGCAGTCAACATTGGCACTCAGCCATGTAACATTATAAAAGTGGAACTTTTCCACCTGAGGTGCATAGTTCCAGCTGTAAGTGAAGAACTTGTTTTCCCATGAAGATTTGGGGGAAACAGGGTTATAAAACGTTATAAATGTTATTATTATTAATATTGTTTTATTTGTATTATTAACAACTCCTAAGGCCGAATTCACTAAATATTTGTCCCATCTTTAATGGAATGTCATTTAAAAAAAATACATCCCCATGCTCCACAACTTGCCTCTTAGAGCTCTAAAAAGATTGGACATTTTCACATGCAAATTGCACTTAGTACATAGAATTTGCATTTTTCCTTTCGTGAATCCACTATTGAGACAGCAATAAACAGCAAATCTAAATAAACATCATCATTGGGCACAACACAATCTTTGTGAATTCCCCTCCTTAATTTACCTATGTTTAAAAAAAAAAAAACTTATGCTGTATAATATTGAATCCATGAAACTTTTATACAATAATCTTGTGTATGACATCAATCAGGGATCACAAGGTGAACAGACAGTAACACTGACCACGGCAGAGATGACAGCAGTATCAAATGGCTCTTTCACGTACAGCACTTCTCTGACAGCCTTAATCACATCTGTGAGCCCACAAACTACACCAGTATTCGGTGAGATATTAATATTTAGGAATTTGGTAGACGCTTTTACCCAATTCAGTGCAGATATGTTTAACAGTTCATGTATTCCCTGGGAATTGAACCCAAGACTAGAAGCTGGGCCCTTTTCATTGGACATTATATTAGACCCAGACCGTGAAATTAACACGTACCCTGGATTGCTTTAGATGTTCAAATATGTTTTTCAGTACCTATTCATCTTCTCAAAATTGGTGCCCTATAGTTGGTCTCATTCTATGTTTGCAAACAGTCAACAACTGATTGTATTTCGATCTGAGATTTAGAGCTGTAATCCGATACTCTGCCTGTTGAATATTTTCTATTCTTAGAATAGAATTCACTTGCCTCAGTTTACAAGAATGTTGAGTAGTAAGTAAGGATGAATCAGCTTTCTGTGTGTGTGTGTGTGTGTGTGTGTGTGTGTGTGTGTGTGGACTGGTAATCATCACGTTATGGGGACAAAATGTCCCCACAAAGATAGCAATATCCGAAATCCTCATCCTTGTGGGGACATTTTTAGGTCCCCATGAGGAAAACATCTTATAAATCAGACTAAGTGATGCTTTTTGAAAATGTAAAATTGCAGAATGTCTCCTGTGAGGGTTAGGTTTAGGGGCAGGGGCAGTGTAGGGGGATAGAATATACGGTATGTACGGTATAAAAACCATTACGCCTATGGAAAGTCCTCATAAAACATGGAAACCAAACGTGTGTGTGTGTGTGTGTGTGTGTGTGTGTGTGTGTGTGTGTGTGTGTGTGTGTGTGTGTGTGTGTGTGTGTGTGTGTGTGTGTGTGTGTGTGTGTGTGTGTGTGTGTGTGTGTGTGAAAAAATTTCCAGTGACAGGTTTTCTTTAGATCAGCAGCTGATTGGTGGAGAGGAGACCAAGTGATGAAGCTAATCAGTATGTGATACGCCGTGTTTATGATACAGCGTGTTTATGATAACGGCGTGTGACAAAAGATAATTCCACTAGCTTTAGCTGATGTCACGCAATCAGAAAAGCCGGTTTGGGTGCAGTGAAGGACAATCAACAGTGTGACATTTCTTAAAAGGATCCATCAACAACACTCTAATAATAAAAAAAAAAACACTCTAATCTAAACAAGCTCAAAAATCACAGCAATTTTAATATCAAACTTCCTCATTGTCACCACCCCTCACAATCTTACTAGAACAGCTATTCATTTTACCCTGTTTTCACTTATCTTTTTTGATAAAGGGCACAGGATTCTCACCATCTTGGGCACACATTTTGAGGCACAGGCTAATGGCAGCTCTGTTTTGATTGGTGAAGCTGAGTGTGAATTGCTGCAGTGGACCAGTGAAAACATCACCTGCCTGTTACCCACACTTCCCCCCGCTATGTACAATGTCGGTGTGAGAGTCGGAAACCAGGGTTACCCCTTAACCAGGTCTTATATCACTTACTATACTCTATTATATATCATTAAATATCATACTCTATATGTAAATATATTGTTACAACTGTAGAATAGAGCTGTGCATCAACAGGACTTGTGCATTATGACATTTAATTAAAAGTGAATCTTTTTGATTAAATGTTTGTTTGTGTGCAGTGCTGGCGTTAATACCACCATAGAGTATGTTCTAGAGGTCACAAGTTTTTCTCCATCTCTGGGGTCTTTGTATGGAGGAACCACCATCACTATCACCGGCTCTGGGTTTAGCCCTGTCGCAGCCGACAATAATGTCACTTTAGGTAAGATAAGGCTACTATGGAAAAAATGTATTTATCAACATTCTTTAAAATATTTGATTTACTCTTTGATCTTTAACAGTGTATTACTGAAACCAATCCTTTTTGGATCATTAGTACTGTAGTAATAGTTGTGCGTTTCATACAGGGGACACACAATGCAGAGTGACAGCCACTTCAGATCATCAACTTGAGTGTGTGACCCAGTCTAGAGATAAAACACACACTGTGACGAACCAAGGTTTCCACCCGGGTAATATCTCTTTACTTTTATCTCTTTTTCTGTCACGCACACAAAACCTGAATACATCAGAGACAGTGAAACAATGGACTGTACATTGACACGACTTATCAAATACACTAGAGCTGCCAGCAAAATTTTTTTGTGAAATCCTTAGCAGTTAGTCCTGCAATACCAGGTTTTTTTTTTTAAAGAATAAAAATTTCATTTAAAAAGTAAAGAAATCATAACGCTTTAAAATAGGTTCACATATTTTACCATTAGTTTTTAGTATTTTTTTCATATCATTTATTAATCTTTATGTTAGTTAATAAAAATACAATTGTTCTTTGCTCATGTTAGTTCACAGTGATACATCTTTTGCCCCCAGTTTCAAAGACAAGTAGGGCTGTGCGATTAATCCTAATTAATTTTCATTTTCAATTTTGGCTTCCAACGATTATGAAAACAAGATAATCGGCATGAAACGATAATTGTGCTGCTGCCACATTTCGTCCTGCGCACCTTCCTTTCCTTCACAACGGTCCACTTTCGTTCCTCCCTAAAAATCCAAATTTGTCATCCAAATAAGTGAGTGTTGTAAAATGCAGTCTATTGTTGCTAAAATGTGGGACACACCTGATATTAAACAGTGTTATGAAAAGCGTATTATGCTTTTTTAAAAGCAACTTAAATGTCCTAAATGAAGTAAGGCTTAATCTAAGCCTTGTCTGTGAAACCAGCTCTGAATTTGAAAAGAGCATTATTACAGTAAATATTGAAATAAACATTAATAAATGCTTTAGATTTGTTTATTGCTTATGTTTTTGTACAGTATTTAAGTAATGCTAACGAATTAGAGCTCATTAAAAAGTGTTACTGAAAAATAAATGGACATTTTAAGACGTAATGGAAAAGGCTGGAGATTATAATCTTAATTTAATGAAAAAGTTAGAGAAATTAATAAAATCTAAAAAAGGGATGAAAAATAAAACCTAAAGTAATGAAAATCTCATGGAAATTATATATATATATATATATATATAAAACTTGAACAAATAAATGAACAAAAGCTTAAAAATGAATGGAAATGAAAATGGTCCTGAAAAAAATCATGGAGATATGTACAGTCCAAATATGTGTTCTAATTATGCTGTTAAATACTGTTTTTGAGGTGCAAACGATAATTATTTTATTAATCTTGTGTGGACAATTTGTATTGTCATAAAATGTGCAGCTGTGACTACATGTGCTTGTTTGTCCACTTGCATACATTTAATTACATCATATGTGTTCAGTGTACGGTCAGGGTTACGTCTGGAGCCCCTCTGCGATAATGGCCTCGGTGGGGGACACAGTGGTTTGGCGTTGGGACGCACCAGCTTTTGTGGCCGGACTGGGCTACAGGGTCTTCAGTGTGTCCAGTCCCAGCAGCACAGACTATGATGGCATTGCTTTCAGCAGTGGAGTCACCCGAACCGCCAAAGGTACAAAAACTACAACAACTACTCTCCGATAACCTATTAACACAATCTAATGTACATTAAGCTGACAAACAATGCTACACAAACTATTTGTGAGAAAAACATTTGCTTGAACACCATTTTGTTAACTAGTCCTTGCTTAAAATTGCACTTATTCCTTTTAGCCTTATTCTTATAAGAGAGCCCATGTAACTATGAATCAAAAACCATGAACCATGAATATTAAAGGGTTAGTTCACCCAAGAATGTCATATACACCTAGGATGGCTTGAGGGTGAGTAAATCATGGGCTAATTTTCATTTTCAGGTGAACTAATCCTTTAATATGTAAATAATTTGATGGTTTTCATAAATATAAACATCTTTATTAAATATAAATACTTTAAAAAAATACATTATTCTATAAGCTATCAAGTAACAAGACAATACATTTTTTTTGTTTGTTTCATTTATAATGTTTATTTATTTATCAGTCTAAGGTAGTTTTCCTGGACACAAATTACTTGCATGAAGGTACTGTATAGTTACTCTGGAAAACAAATACATTGAAATTCAATTTAATTTAATTGAAACATTTTTTTTTTTTCATTTTTAAAAAAGTTTATATTTTTGCTAAATATTTTTCATTTTGTCACATACAGCACAATATTTTGACTCTGAAACAGTGTCGGTGGCTTTTGATTGTCCTGACCTTTAGGAGCTTTTGCACTAGGTAGTTCTAGGAACTTGTTACTCTCTGGTGGCTAGTTCCAGAGAACTAAAAAGTTCCCCAAAGAAGCTTTCCTGTAGCTCAAACAGTAGAGTGTGGCGCTAGCAACGCCAAGGTCATGGGTTAGATTCCCAGGGAAAGCAAGAACTTGAATGCAATGTAAGTTGCTTTGGATAAAATCGTCTGCCAAATGCATAAAATGTAAATGTAAGAACATTTTCCTAGTTGCATTCGCACCGCCAGTAGAAACTCTGAAGTGATGTAAGCCGCTCTTGTTGTTGTGACTTTTATTTTGACGGCGTGGCGTCTATTTATTTTGACTCCACTGAGAATGCCAGAGCCTGAGCACACAGTGCTTCCATTCTGCGTCTTCATTAGTTTACGACCTCTTTAGCAGTCCTGTCTAATACGTTAATAGATAGAACTGTTATACAAAGAAAGTAGACAGTATATGAAAAGTTTTTAGCGTTTGCCGTGTGGTTGATGCCCAATGTTTCGCTTGGTCCCCTTAAAGTTGCTTTGGATTTTCTCCTTAGCATAAAGGTCAAGAGGTCCATCTATCACTGTTTTCCATGTTCGTTTGTGGAGCAAATAAATAAGATATAATCTGTGTGTACACAGCTTTTTTTTAAATGGTAGGTGCTGCTGTTTTGTTCAGCCAATCAGCATACACTTAACTAATAGTTCCTATTGTGCTGGGTTAGACCCTCCTCTGACTCCTACTCTGAGCTAATTTGGTTCCCCCAAAAGGCATCCCTAGAACTAAAATCGTTCCCATTTCCTGCAGTGCGAACACGCCAGAAAGCGGGTACTTCCGCCATTAGTTATTAGAACTATGAAAAGGTTCCTCTGGTGTGAAAGCCCCTATTGTGACATTAGAGACTGGTCCTCTGGGAAATGTTATTAAATACCCCTGATCCAGATAAGAAAGGTTTGTGAGATTGTCAGATTTAATGAAGGGTAATCTCAAGGTGTCTGCTCTGTAATTAGCTATAATTCCGACATAATTACTTTACACACCAGTAATTGTACAAAGAAACATTAAAACAACAACAATATTGTGCTATTTTGTTAGACAATGTGTTGAATGCCTTTTGTTGTAGATGTTAAAGTTTGTATTCTGTAAAGAACTGAAGAGGACAATAAGAGCTGGAGGCGTGATGCTATTTTGTTTGAGGAGGAACAAAATCTGATCCTACTGATTCCAGCCGTAGCTGGAACCAGCTTCCTGAACAGATCAGATGTGCTCCAACAGTAGCCACTTTCCAATCCAGACTCAAAACACATCTGTTCAGCTGTGCATTTACTGAATGAGCACTGTGCCACTGTACGTGCTTTGTCCGAACTGCTTGCATTTTAATTTATATGCTTAAATTTAACCGTTTTTATTTTTATTTTTAATTATACTCTTTATTTTTATCTTTCAATATTTTCTTTATTTTTTATTTCTTTTCATTCCTATTATAACTGTTTTAATTATCTTACGAATATTTTTATTTCATTTCTGTGTAAAGCACTTTGAATTGCCACTGTGTATGAAATGTGCTATATAAATAAACTTGCCTTGCCTTGCCTTACTGTTCTTGTCTGTTTCATTGTTAGGATTTTTCGCCTATCGTTTCACATCTCCTGGAGTTTACTACTACAGCAGCGGTTACATTGACTCTGGCAACCAGAAGACACTGCAGGGCGTGGTGACTGTTATGCCTCTGGAGGAGAGCATGGTTGAGCTTCAGGTGTTTGTGACGGGAATACAGGCCTCTATGAAAATAGGTACAATGGCAACCTATATTCAAGTACTTTGACTCAAAATAACATTTAAATTAAAAATTTCAGCATAAGCTATGGTTTTTAGGTAAGGAATTGGTAAGTAAAATCCTCATTGTCATTTGTGTCCATTCCAGTTTCAGGACAAATGAACTCTGACTCTGACTGCGTGGCCACTTCAGACTGTTTTCAAGATCAGCTGGAATTTAATCACACCTCAGACGGTCACTACTTCAATTTTACTTCCTGCGCCAGCCCCACTGTGTACCACATTACGCCTGACCGTGGCACCACACATGACATCATCAACATCATTGGATCTGGCTTTAGCAACATTAAATGTGCAAACGAGGTGAGCTACAGTGGTCAGCCATGACATTAAAGATGCTGTATGGGATTTTTGGAATGTCCCAAACACCCGACAGATGTCACTGAAATACAATGCAAAACAAGAAAACGAAAATAACCTACCATTGTCTGATTTTGTACTTAAAATACCTAAATTAATCATTTCCAATTAGCTATCACAATCCATACAAAACTTCAGTGTGAACCACACATATGCATTCTTATAATCATATAACATATAACAAGTAAAGGTACATCAATTTCTTTTTGCTTGCGCATTGAAAGGGAGACGATTCTTCAGTTGGAGAAAAGGGCACATTTAGCTGTGTTTTCACCTAAAGAGCAAAACTTGCACAGATAAGAGCAACGATTTCACCACTAGGCGGTTCAACAAATAATAAAGAGCAGTTTCCCTTAAAGGGGCATTTATTTATGTATTTATTTATTTATCCATAACAACCTGGTTGTCTGGAATTTTTCTTGAAACCCTAAAACACATTTTTTGAGATGTTAACAGATATGTACATCACTGAAAACAATAGCACTCAATACGTTTATTATCAAGGGAAAATTCAAAATCAACTGCGGGGCACTGCACTCAGTCAGTGGTGAATTGCTTTAATTCATTCAGGAGCAGGACAATGGTTCCACTGAAACAATTTCAGAGGCTCCTGGGGCATATGGCATTCCACAGCCACGGACACGCCTCTTGGATTGATGCATATGAGACCGCTTTAGCACTCTCGAGATGACCATGGTCTCGGGGCACATCGGGTGATCATCACATGGATCTGTTGCCGCTTTGTGTGTGCGTTACAATGCAGCACGCATTAGTTTAGAACGTGATTAACTTACCTGTACAATAGGCGGTTTAAAAAGTGCAATATCCCGATCAATTTTGAGCATCCAGATGGCATAATCAAACATGTCTTGTGGAGAACTCTCTGAGTTTGCGTTTATTTGTCATTTTAACTGTTGGAAACGTGTGTGTCAGGAAATGACTTATCCTGTTGCACCCTCTTTAGGCCAGCGACTAGTCGACATCAAGCTTAAAGCGTCATGGCAGAGCATTAAAGTCGACTAGTCGATTAGTCGACTAGTCTGTGCAGCCCCTAATACCCATATGTCCGGGGAAGTGGCTTGCCATGTTTCCTTACCACTCGAAGAAAATTTGGCATCCGAGTGAGACTCCAAGATGCATCAGTCATTCGATGTAACATCTCCATTCCTTCCTTCAGTGACCCAATGACATCTGTTCTGTTTGCCAAAAATATAAAAAGCGGGAAAAAACAAGACAAATCTATTATAATACAGTTTATCAGGGTATTAAATATTTATGCCAATATTTAATGTACTTTCACTCACTTTTGGGCAGTATGGGTTAGGAAAAAAAGGGGGGGGAAACATTTTTAAAAATGTCTTTTTTTTTTCAACCAAAGGTCAAAGTTGGAGATCGTCCATGCAGAATTATCAACAGCACCTCCACTGAGATTAACTGCCAACTCAGTCCTGACAGTGGAGCACCAGCGGGAATCCCCTTACCTGTAAATGTACGAATCAACAACCTTGGCACCGCCATCCTGACCATGCCAAAAGAATATGATCGCAGATTTGTAGTTCTACCCGTGGTTGATTCTGTCTTTCCCTTGGTGGGCAGCACCACAGGCTACACACGTCTCTTCATCTCTGGTTCTGGGTTCTCAAATGGTTCAGTTACGGTAGCAAACATTCCATGCAACGTGGTTTTCATGAACTACTCCCAAGTGGTGTGCGATACCTCACGATCTGCGGCTCGCAGGGGAAACGTCGCAGTTTATGTCAACTCCATCTCTTCCTCATGCAGTTTTGATTGCATGTTCGAATATTCCAACTCCATTGCACCGTACATCTCCACGGTGCTCCCTAACTCGGTTACTGGAAACGCCACCACTGTTAAGATCACCGGCAGTGGATTTGGGAACAATTCTGCTGATCTAATGGTATCTGCGGCCAACATTCAGCTGAAAGTCACAGAAGTCACTGATGATAACATCACTGTTTTAGTTGGTGCCCTTCCTGCTGGCATGCACGTCCTACAGGTGGTGGTCATGAGCAAAGGTCTCGCCGCCGGAGACGCCACCCTGACCAGCATAGCACAAGCCAGTGTCAACCCAACATCAGGCAGCATTGCTGGAGGAACTCCACTCTTGATAACTGGAAATGGATTTGTGGCAGGAAATACAACTGTGAAGCTCGCTAACTCCCCCTGCAGGATTTTAGATGTGACTCCAGACACAGTGAGATGCATGACACCTCCACATGCAGAGGGAGAGGTGCAGGTGAACATTAAGGTGGTTAATGTTATGTATCCTCCTCGACGTTTCAACTACTCTAGGGGACAAACTCCATACGTCACCTCTGTCAGTCCTATAACAGGTATGAATGTACATTCCATTTAAAAAGAATGTAATTAGTGCCATTTACTATGGAGTGCTGCAGTGATGACGTATTTTTGTAGGCCAACCCAAAAGTTAGCGTCCCCCTGGTTCCTTTGACAAAAATTAAACTGGATTTTTCCATTGGCTTTTGGATTGTTGCATAAAATATGCCCTGTGTCCAACAAAAGTTTGGATTTGTACACGTTTTGTTCATAATAATCTTGATACTTTCACAAATGAACATCTTTTATGAAATGTAAAGAATAAATACTATCGCCAGAGGTAAATAGCTAAACATTGACTATAAATGCTTGCATGACTTCAATGTCACCACCATTAAGCTTCATAATTTCTTTTGGGTTTTTATTTGTCTCCAACAACCTCTGTAGTCCCATTTATCCACTTATTAGCAACCTCCTTTTTCAAAACAAGTGATTTTTATGTCATAAGTGTGTTGTAGTTTATGTCATAGAATAAAACATGAAAATATATTGAGATTGTGTTAACCACAGACCTTATTTCAAGCATTTAAACAAAAACCCATAAAACAAATGTAATAAATAAAAAAACACATTGACTACAGGATGATGTGACCAGAAGTGCTAAAAAACTAACTTGTTTCCAGGGTTTGGCCTAAAAAAATACGTATTGAATATCACAACACATTGTAATAATATTACGGACATAATCCCTTCCTCACAGGTCCGGTTGGAATAGAGATCACTGTCTCTGGTTCTGGCTTTGGCACAGATGTAGCACTCGTCTTCTTAGAGATCGGCGGTGTGGCTTGTAGCGTGACATCCGTCACAGATACGCAGTTGCTGTGTAATGTTGGGGAACACGCAGGAGGAACTTTCCCAGTCATGTTCCACCATCAGGTCAAAGGTCAAGCCTTGAGTCAGTCTGTCTTCACCTATGAGCTGCTGCTGACAGGGGTCACACCGAATGAGGGTAATTAAAAAATATGTTAATATGCACAGAATAAGACAAAACTGACTAAAGTAAAATTTAAGTTAGGTTCCCTTTGTAAAGGGTTTATAAAGGTGTTTGTAAATGATTCATAAATCATTTCACAAATGCATTGTAAATAGTTGATAAGCAGTTATTGTTACAAACTTAGTGTTGATCAAGATTCACGAAGGTGAAGGAGAACTTGGAACAGGAACTTTTAATGACAAAAACACACAGAAACACTACTATACATGAATGTCAACCGACAAACACTGAGGGAGAACTGAAGACTAAATACACAGGGCTAACAAGGTGATTGACTAGACACAGGCGAATGACATTACTAAGACAAGACACAGCAGGGACAAATTAACTAATGAGGGTTACTATGGGAACACAGGAGTGGCGGGAAAATTAACAAAGGAACATGTGACAGAATCAAAAACACAACTGGAGCCAGACAGACATGTAACATAGCCAAAATACCTGCCAAATAGTCGGCCATTTATAACTTGCATGTTATACATGCTTAATAAATGTATTTATTCACACTTATTTAACTCAAAACCAGATTCCTGATTTATTTCATGATGTAGTAAAACCAGTGAGACTGAAGGGTGTTGTATTTGTGCTTTTCTCATTAATATCTCATGACTGCCACTTTTCTTATTATGTTGCTTTCCAGAAGTTACCCATGATACTCTGCAAAAAAGTCATGATGTCATTCCACAGCAATGTATATAAACTATAAAAAATCAAGATTGAATTCAAATTTTATTAAAAAACAACAACATAACCATAACTTGATGAGATATTAATAATGAAAATGCAATTCCAGTATTAGTTACCTGTGAACCTTAATGTAGGGTGGACACCTGTGAACCATTTTTTACAAACATTAATAACCTGTAAAAGTGAAGAATTTTTTTTTTTAATAAAGGTTGATAAATTCATCTTGATAAACAATAAATCAGTTTTGTATGTAGGCATCATGACCTTTTTGCAGAGTATCATGGGTAAGACGCAGAGTAACTCCTGGTAAGATCAGAAAAATGGAACTCATGAGATATTAATGAGAAAACCATACCCTAAATACAACACCCTTCAGTCTCACACTTATTTTTTACTCACCAGATTTCTGATTTATTTCATGATGCAGCTAAAATAGTGAGTAACTACATTTAAGCATTAATAACATGCAAGTTAAAAATGTCTCACTATCTGGCAGGTATTGTGTTAAAGTCGCTCTTTTTATTCTTGCAGTTATAACTACTTATCAAATGCTTCTAATGCATTTGTAAATTATTTATTAGTCATTAACTAACACCTTTATAAAACCTTTACAAGGGTTTAAATCAATCAATCAATCTTATTGATCCCAAACGTTTGAATGCTATTTTGAATGTATGGTACTTGACAAAAAACATGAAAGAACAGTGAAAAACACTAATACACTTTGCTGATGATGTCAATCAAACCTAAACTTTTTGGCCACATTTATCTGGCAACATTTTGGTTGTGTGACATAACCTCATGGAAAAACTAAACATTTAATATAAAATGCTAAATACAGATAAATATGAATTGTAATTTCTGCAGTGAATTATTGGCTGCCAAGAGCATCATTCCAAATTAATCAAAATTCAAAAGACGAACAAAACACTGAAAAAAAAATGTTTATGCACTTTCTTCCTGTTCAGCCTGTCTTGTAAATAACTTTGCATACTGTTGGGCCAATGAAGTTAATGGTAATATTAATAAATATAAAAGTTTGATTTTAGGGACACTTTTGTTATGTCTGATGAAAAAGCTGTGTCCTGAAGCAGAACTAGATGGGAACCACTGTCACACAGTGCCTTTCTATAATTGCTGTCATATTCACACAAGATTACAGAGTAATAAGACACTACATGATGCCTTTGCTCTGTCTTGTTGTAGGAAGTTATGCTGGAGGAGCTGTTGTTGCCATTCAAGGCACTGGATTTGACCCAAACATCACAAGAGTCCTTATCTGTAACAGAGAGTGTAACGTGCGCCTGCAGAACTCCACATCTACCCATCTGAACTGCGAGGTCCCACCCGACAATGGCATGTATCAGTTTAAAAGCATTGCGTATGTGTCTAGAAATGTTCAGTTAGCATAACAAGTTTTGCAAAAGCAAAACACGTCAGGAATGCTCAAACTGACAGACATCAGTCACTGAGAGACAAGGATAAATGTGACATCTCAGAAACAGGTCACAGATGAATAGAACTGAAATAAAGACTATCAGTCTGCCTGCATGCATCTTAATGACTGTTTTTATCTCTTACAGGAAGTGAAGCTCAGCGTGCCTGCACAGTCGTAGTGATGAATGGAGGTGACACCGTCAACCTCACAAACAGCTATACTTACAGATCCTCTCTGACCCCTGTTATCACCAACGTTACACCACGAAGAGGAGGAACTGCTGGAGGCACCAGACTCACGATTACCGGCTCAGGTTTCAGGTGCAAAACAGACAAGAATTACATTGTATCTAAGGATGATAGAAGGACAATCAGCTACAGTGTTCATTGTTCACTGTGACATTATGTTTCTAAATATAACATTTATATGTATTGTACAGTACCAGTATTATTATTTTAGTATTATTTTATATACTATTATAGTTTTATTAATATTTTGAATATTTTATATATATATAATATTTTATTTTTATATTTTCAGATTTATTTTTAATTAAAATCTTTAGTATTTGTACACACACACACACACACACACACACACACACACACACACACACACACACACACACTTTTTCATGACATATGGGGGGCGGCACGAGCAGTTAAAAAAAAAAAATCCTCTACGCCGCGAAGCGGTTTTCTATCTATCATTTCACTGAGTGGGGAATTGGTAAATTGGCGCCCTCTGCACAGTCTGCAACTGCAGGTGCCCTTGCTTGCAGAGAAGGTGTCGTGCACTTTGGTTGTGTGTGTGAGAAGGGGGGAGTGGGCGCGGGGAACAGTTCACCTCTGGGTCTCTCCCATTTATATAATTCCATTTGTAGCATTCAGTAAATTCTCGAAGGAGGTCTTGCCCAGGGTGCAATTCAATGTAAAACCGCCACTGTATACACCGATCAGGCATAACATTATTACAACTGACAGGTGAAGTGAATAACACTGATTGTCTCTTCATCAAAGCACCTGTTAGTGGGAGGGATATATTTGGTAGCAAGTGAACCTCCTCAAAGTTGATGTATTAGAAGCAGGAAAAATGGGAAAAAACAAAAGGATTTGAGTGAGTTTGGCTCAAAGCAAGAGCAAGGCACATTGATGCACATTGATGCACGTGGGGAGCGAAGGCTGTTCCGTGTGGTCCGATCAAACAGACGAGCTGCTGTAGTTCAAATTGCTCAAGAAGTTAATGCTGGTTCTGATAGAAAGGTGTCAGAATACACAGTGCATCGCAGTTTGTTGTGTATAGGGCTGCATAGCCGCAGACCAGTCAGGGTGCCCATGCTGACCCCTGTCCACCGCCAAAAGCACCAACAGTGGGCATGTGAGCATCAGAACTGGACCACGGAACAGTGGAAGAAGCTGTCCTGGTCTGATGAATCAGGTTTTCTTTAACATCACGTAGATGGCCGGATGCGTATTCATTGCTTACCTGGGGAACACATGGCACCAGGATGCACTACGGGAAGAGGGCAAGCCAGCGGAGGCAGTGTGAGGCTTTGGGCAATATTCTGCTGGGAAACCCTGGGTTCTGCCATCCATGTGGATGTTACTTTGACACATTCCACCTAAGCACTGTTGCAGACCATGTACCCTTTCATGGAAACGGTATTCCCTGATGGCTGTGGCCACTTTTAGCAGGATAATGCGCTCTGCCACAAAGCAAAAATGCTTCAGGAATGGTTTGAGGAGAACAACGAGTTTGAGGTGTTGACTTGGCCTCCAAATTCCCCAGATCTCAATCCAATCGAGCATCTGTGGGATGTGCTGAACAAACAAGTTCGATCCATGGAGGCCACACCTCGCAACTTACAGGACTTAAAGGATCTGCTGCTAACATCTTGGTGCCACAGCACACCTTCAGGGGTCTAGTGAAGTCCATGCCTCGACGGGTCAGGGCTGTTTTTGCATCAAAAATGGGACCAACACAATATAAGGAAGGTGGTAATAATGTTATGCCTGATCGGTGTACATTTCAGTTATTAATTTTAATGCTTCAACATAAACTTATTTTAGTTAGTTGACAAAGCAACATTTATTTTTGTTTTATTTCATTTAGTTTAAAAGGTTAGTTAACCGAAAAATAACACTTTAGTTAATCTTCTAAACACATATTAAGATATTTGTAATGAAATCTGAGAGATTTCTCTGTCCACTGAAAATCTTTTCACCCAAAACTCTGACGCTTCAAATTATTCATAAAGAGATTGTAAAAGTAATCGCTTTATATAATTAACTTTATTATTTATATAAATTTTTAGCTTCTATTATATTATCACTTGATTAGCGAACATACAAATGTGTTAAATGGAAGCTCAAGCATGCTTGCTTGACGTGCTTGAAAAATGTGTTAATAGATTTAGTTAACGATAATAACCCTGCTCAATACAGGTCCAGTTTTTTGTTATCTATGTTTTTTAAAATGTGTTTAAACAAAAATTCACATTCCAAACCTGTAACACAAAAAGAGAATATCAGAGCTGCTGTTCACAAACACACTATTCACAGCTATTTCACATCTACTAAAGCCTACTGAGAATGAGGAAATAATGACAGAATACTTTCTCTTCCCCATCTCACATGTAGCTCAAATGTCAATGAAGTCACCGTCACAATCGCGGGGTCTGTCTGCGATGTTCAGTCGGCCAATGAGTCGCAAATCATTTGTGTGACCAACTCTCAGCCCAGATCTCAAGAAACTCAAGTGCGAGTCCAGCTGGGGAACAGAGGAATTGCCAGAATGGTAACAGAAAACATGACATGAATGTATTTGACCTTCTTAAACAGCACAGTGACAAACGAAATACTTATTTATTCTCATTATATATATTATTAAATAATAACAATAATAATAAAGCTATAAAACATTTATTGTGATTATTTAAATTTACACTCACTGCCAGGAATGTCTCTCTTCTCTCTCAGAATAATGCTACCTTCTTCTACATTGACGTATGGTCATCTCCCTATACATGGGGTGGTCTGTCCCCTCCTGAGGAGGGCATGTTTGCTGTAATCACTGCTGGCCAGACCATCCTCCTGGACACCAGCACCCCAGTCCTTAAGATGCTCCTTATCCAGGGTATGCTCATTGAAAGAAATACTGTCTATATTAAACAAAGCCTTGGTACACTTAAACTCACAGTTCTGTGAATGTCTCTTTTCCATTTAGGTGGTCGACTGATTTTTGATGAGGCAGATATTGAGCTGCAGGCAGAGAATATTCTGATCACAGATGGTGGAGCTCTGCAGATCGGAACAGAGCAGGCCCCCTTCCAGCACAAGGCCATCATCACACTGCATGGACACCTGCGTTCTACAGAACTCCCTGTCTATGGCACCAAGACCCTTGCTGTCAGAGAAGGGGTGTTGGATCTGCATGGTATGAAAATAATCAACTGTATTCAGTTTCAAATTAATTTTACATTTAATTATACATTACTGTTAAAAAATTTGAGGTCTGTAAGATAATTAAAAAACCTAAATTCATAATTTTTTTTAAAAAAATGGGAGAGCCTATTTTCCAGTGAACGCACGAAAAAAGATCTTACTGACCCCACACTTTTGAAGAGTAGTGTAAATCAGTGGCGAGCGGGGACTTTTTTTAACCAGGTTATTGAAAGTATAATTTAATAAATGTTAGAAGCCTGTTACAAATAAATACAATAAAATAGAAGATAAATATATTTAGAAAAACATATTTTGTATAAAATATTTATATAAAAATATATTTTATATTTTTTAAAATATATTTAGAATAAATCTGAGTGTAATAAACATTTCATCTTTGAAAAATAAGTTGAAATAATGCAAATTGATGACTTTAACAAACGCATAGATTCGAGTAGCGTTGGATAACTGCAGTCGGTCTGCTTACAGTAAGGTCAGTCTTTAACAGTTAAGTTTTCGTAAAAATATATATTTCCTTATGGAGAAAAAGAAATACTAAGAAAATCAGTTTCAGTTATGACTTTTTTCACTTGATTTAGTTGAGTTAGTTTTGTATCACATACAATATGATTTTCATTGATCAAGATCTGTCAGCAACAGCACATTTTTCCGCTTGGGCTAGCGATTCACGGGCAGCTTTCTCTCTGCATGAAAACAAGCAAACCAATGAGAAGGCATGACAATGATGACGATACTTAACATCTGAGCGTAGACGCCAAAGCTGTACTGGAGCCACTTACCCGAAACCCTCCATAACTGGCAGATTTGAAGAAAAGTTCCGTCGTTGGGCAAATAAATAAATAAATAAATAACAGAGAGTTATGTACGTATTGCCATAGTCTTAATGTTAATTAGCGAGTCAACGTATGGCTTGGGTATGCAGTACATTCACAGCTTATTTGGGCCGCACGTCCCTGGTGTAAATATGAAATAAGCTGAATAATGCATAACCATAAACATTAAACAAATGTACCAGTGGTTCTCAAAGTGTGGTACCCGTACCACTAGTGGTACTCAGGATCCCTCTAGTGGAGGGATCATTAAATTAAAGTCGCTGTAATGACGATTCTAAAATTTGTTTCTATTCTAAACACATTATAAATGTTGTAAATGTATTGCTGAAACACGTTACAAACACTGTGAACTGTGTTGTTCTAAAATGGTGGCTCGATGACGCGCTGGAACCACTGAGCCTGGCCCCTCCCCTAACACTAAAACAACTAACGTTAGAGTGCATTTGCATCAGTTCGCCCGTTCAATCGTGCATTGCTGTCACTACAATTAGTTACTACAGCCTACAGTTAGCTAGCTAGTTATGCCATCATCACGTAAATGCATATTACCTAATTGTAAAACATATAAAAAGCAGAGACAACTGGTATTCACTGATAATCCACTGCCTTACCGACACAGGACTTCATCCGCCCGTCCCACCAACATCTGGTGCCATCGTTGCAGACAGTACGTGCCACTGCCCAGTTGTCTTGTGCGCTTACTGCTGCGTTCCTGCTAGTGGGCATGGTTTCAGTGCAGACAGTGGGTGCGTCTCAATCAGCTCCCTAGTTCAGTAGTCAGGGCACTGATCAGGACATAAGTCAATGGGCTGGCTCCCTGATCAGTGCCCTGACTACTGAACTAGGGAGCTGATTGAGACGCACCCAGAGTTTGAGAGCAAAGAATGCTGCTTATTTTTTCAAGATTTTGCTTGGCTTTATATTTATTTTTTATATCATTTAAATTTGGCACACATTAAATAACACATTTTTTTTCTGTGGTATGACAAACTCAGAACAAATATTTAATTTTGACTTTAAATATAAATTAATGTTAAAACAATACATTTTAATTTCATCTTTATTTGAGTAAAGTGTTTTTACATTTAAGTACATTACAGTTTTATTTAACTTTTAGATACAACACATTTTAATTTAATCATTGTTTTATTATTTTGTTTACCTGTATGTAAGCACAGTGTACAAACTTTGTATTTACAATGTTAAACAACAAAAAAATATTCTTATTAGGAATAAACTGCCTCGTTTTTTAACTGTGCAGACTGTAGCTGAATAGTTAGGCCTACTACACTACTGTATTTTAATGTTGGTCATTATGGTGGTACTTGGACAGCCAAATATTTTCTGAGGTGGTACTTGATATAAAAAGTTTGAGAACCACTGCCTTAAACTATATTTAATGATGATTATTATAATTTTTTTGTTTAACTTGACTAAAGTAACAGAAACCGTCTCCGGTTACGTATGTAACCTAGGTTCCCTGAGAACAGGGAACGAGACGCTGCGTCAGCTTGACGCTACGGGGAACGCCTCCAGCGTGACAGGTTTCTGAACTACTATCGAATCATGGCAATCCTATTGACCGGCGACAGCCTATGATGTCATCAAGGTGCGACCAGGAAGTATAAAAGGGCGCCTTGCCAACATGACACCGCCCTTCGTCTGAAGGGACTGTTTGGCAGGCAAACCCTGAGGCATGGCAAAGCGACGCAGCGTCTCGTTCCCTGTTCTCAGGGAACCTAGGTTACATACGTAACCGGAGACGTTCCCTTTTGAAAGGGAACTCGCGCTGCGTCAGCTTGACACTACGGCGAACGAAATACCAACGCCGCCATGCCGAGGGGAGTGCATGCCCACTGGCAGTGACAACTGTCAGAACAAGCAAATTCAACTGAAATGCCTGAACCACCCCCCCTCTGGTCACAGAGGCTGTCAGTGACAGCATTCCCTTCGGTCATAGCCCAAGCTATAAGCCTGAGTAGGAAGCTTCGAACACTTAGAGAAGTTCTACCCAGGCCGCTCAAAGGCCTGGATCCAACCCATTCGAAAGAAGGGGGCTCCTTTAAGGGAATGTGGCTAGGGGGCCCTAGGGCGCCCCAGCCAGCCACTACCGCCACCAAGGAGGCCTAGCTTGGTGCCCCTTTTTCTAACGGGCGCTTCAGCCGATGTCGATAACAGAGCCTCTGGGTACTCGCCTCTTGGAGAGGCATCCAGTCCAAGGGACTGCAGAATGGCAATGTCTTCCTCAGACCGGATCTCAGAGACAGGAATCCCGGAGTGCAGTACTCAGCATAGCGCTTTCTACCCTTGCCAGCGAGGGGAGTTAATCTGCTCGATTTTAGGATCTACTGAGCTATTATCAGATAGAAACACTCAGGAGGCCAGACTGGCCTAAAAACTGATCTAATTGGGAGGCCACCCTAGGGGCCTACGACCACCCGATCAGGCCCAGGCAGCTTCGGCTCACATGCGACCCTCCGAAAGGAGGGGAGCTTAAAGGGGGCTGCCCGGTAGGTAAACCAGGTTGCAGGCTGAAATCCCCTCCTTGGGGACCAAGTAGCAGAAGCGACACCAGTCGCGCCAGGGTAAGACCTTACCAGATGCTGCCGGCTAAGGGCCAGATCACTGATAGCAAGTCACCACTGGCTGTCAGCGTTACGCCAGTTAGCAGTCCTCGTACTGAGAACCAAAGACCCGTTAGGGAGGCCTAGTGATGCCCATTGTATAATAGGAATATATGCCAGAGAAGCCTGAGAAATCAGGCTCAGGAACTCGCTTAGAGGGAGGCCTGGTGAGGCCTACTACCTGATCGCAGTTGAAGCCGACTGTCAAAGTAGCTGAAAAACGGAAACTCGTTTTCTCAGGGAGGCCTAATGGAGGCCTACTACCTGATAGTCAAGCTACAACAGTTAACCGAGCATCCTGACTCGGAAAGTAACCCTCAGGGAGGCCTTGTGAGGCCTACTACCTGATAGCAAGCTTTGCTAACTGCCTGAGCGTCTGACTCAGGAACTCATCCTCAGGGAGGCCTTGTGAGGCCTACTACCTGATAGCAAGCCCTTAGGGCCTGTTTAGCGAGCCTTAAGGGAGGTTTTAGTGCTTAGGCCTACCGTCTGGTAGCAAACTAAGCCAGCTGCCCGAGCACCTCTGACCCGGGAACTCACCCTTGGGGAGGCCTGGTGAGGCCTACCACCCGATAACAGGCTTTTTAGGGAGGCCTGTAGAGGCCTACTACCTGACAGCAAGCATTGCTAGTTACCCGAGCATCCTCACTCAGGAACTCGCCCTCAAGGGAGGCCTAGTGAGGCCTACTACCTGAGAGCGGGCCTGCCGGGAGGCCCAGCCTGCTACCTGCAGGCGACTCGTGCTAACTGTTTCTCATTTTGATGGTCCAGGAGCCCAGAAACATGCCCTCAGGGAGGCCTGGTGAGGCCTACTACCTTATGCTAAGAGTTGGATAGGCCTAGTAAGGCCTACAACTTGATAACGGGCCCTCAGAGAGGCCCAGCAAAGCCTTACAACCAGTCTACAGGGAGGCCTAGTGCGGCCTACTACCCAGCAGCAGTCTAGCAGTTTGTGTGCTAGCTGGCACGGCGACTGGCAAACAGGAGCCCTCCTTCAGGGAGGCCTGGCGGGGCCTGCTACCTTACGACCAGTCTTCAGGGAGGCCTAGTGCGGCCTACTACCCAGCAGCAGCCTAGCAGTTTGTGTGCTAGCTGGCACGGCAACTAGCAAACAGGAGCCCTCCTTCAGGGAGGCCCGGCGAGGCCTACTACCTTGCGACCAGTCTTCAGGGAGGCCTAGTGCGGCCTACTACCCAGCAGCAGCCTAGAAGTTCCTGTGCTAGCTGACACGGCGACTGGCAAACAGGAGCGCTCCTTCAGAGACACCAGAGCCCGTCTAACGCCATATTAGACATTCTCTGGAGACACTTTCTCGTCTATGAGCGCTTGGCTTGAATATTTAAATTGGCAAGGCTTAAAAATGCACAAATGACCAGTTTCCGTGAAGATGCAGCTCTGGGAGTGTCTTTCACGCTGGCACTGAACCATCGGGCAATTCTTATTGTCGACCGTAATGACAAATATTTTTTGTCACTCATTCGGGGGGGGGGCGGGGGGTCGTTTTGGGAGGGCGGTTTCTCCACGTGGGACAGCAACAAGACCGCGCCCCCTTTTTCGCGTTTCTTTGTGGGCGGAGGTTAGTCTGTTCTACTGCTCTACTGAAGTAATTAAAGAAGGAAGTACCAGGATGTAGTCCAAGCCAGCCGTTCGCTGTAGGCTTTGAAAGGGAACTTCTGTTAAATAAAATATCTCGCTTGGCATTGAACTTTGAGCTTTATAATTTTACAGGTATTATTTATGCTCTAACAGCAACATTACACTCTAACTAAAGTTTGAACAATGGAATCGCGAAGAAGGGGACCTTTAATGTTCACATACACAGTCTTTAATCTTGGTATTTATGGATATTTGTGTTGTGTTTATATTGCTTTTTGTTTTATTATGTGTTTAAAAGTTCTGATGTTGAATCTATCCATATTTCTGTGAAGCTAGCGGTAAAGACAGTGTTCACCATCTTTGCACGTGTGGTCCGAATCACGCTGTATGATTGAAATAATGACAATGACTCATATTTTCCATATGTTTTCTTTAGTGTTTACACTGTACCAATGCCATTAAGCCATATTTATGTGGATTGTGAAGATTATATTGGTTTGAGTAGATATAAGACAATGGTCACGTGTATATTAATAGTCGATTGTTTACATTTCATATAGTCAAGTGTCAGGTTTATTCATTTGATTGAAATGTTTATCATTTATTAGTGTAAACTGATTATTTGTGTTTTATTGTAGAAATCACACGCTTAGTCACATACAACTGTTAATGCATTGCATTAAGTATGTCAGATGGCTTGAACCTTATATTAAACAACAGTGATTGGATTTTTGGACTTTGTGCATTCTTACCGATGCCCTGTGATGATCCCAAATAAGCCAGAACCAGTCATTACAGTCCTGAAACCTATTTAACATTGGTCCTTCGAGCCGTAGAGCGGTGATTGCCACGGGGTAAGATGTTCAGAGTCACAGCATGAGCTGTTCCTTCAGGGATACAGTAACTGCAGGAAGCTTTGTTTTGAAGCCCGCGCACTTTGACTCTGTCAGGATGAGGCCCGTGCGACGGGAGCTTCACCTGCCGCTCATTGTTTGTCTTTTACTGTGGAGTTCCGCAGGTAAATTATCTTTCACTTTTATTGTAAACCTCAGTTATTCAGAAAGTTTTGCGTGATTTCATATCATTTTGCGTGATTTCATATAATTGTGTTCATCCTAAAAGCGCTCCATACATTAAAATGACTAGTGACTATATCCAATCTCTGTCCTGACAGGAGCGCAACGTGTCAACAAAGTGACCCCAAAAGTCGGAAGCCTCAATGGCGGCACAAGACTGACTATAGAAGGACAAGGTATTAGAAAAGTAATCAATATGTCTATAAATGAATCCCGGTATTCTGATTTAGCACATGTTGGCTTTACGGTTTAAAAACTCTCTCAGGTTTTGCTCAAGCCAATCAGTTCAATCTCAATGCCAATGCCCCAAACTTTGGCAACAGTGTGTGGCTGGTGTCCCGCACCAGATCTATCCCTTGTGATGTCGAAAAAGACTCCACTCACTCCAATCAGATCATGTGTTATACAAGGTAAGCAATGAATCAGATAGTGTAGTCTTCTTACATCTCGATTGTAGTCATTGCGTTGTATTAAGTGCTCCTGCAAATGGGGAGTGTTCTTAAATGACGAGGCAAAGTCCTCAGTTTATTTAGGGCTGTCAAAAGATGAATCGCGATTAATCGCATCCAAAATAAAAGTTTGTGTTTACATGATATATGTGTGTGTACTCTGTTAATTATTATTGATATATAAATACACACACATTCATGTATATATTTAAGAAATATTTGCATGTATATACTGTATCAGTCCCTCCAGAAAAACGCGATTATGCGATCGCGTGATTTAACGCATAATCAGCCAAAGTCCGCATATTCATGCGGGGGCCGCATTTTTTCAAATACGCCGCACTTTCGCCGCATAAATTGCCTATTTCCGCGTGCAAAATATGCGGGGCTATCATGATTTCATAATCCCCGCATTTTCGTTGCAAAAAAAGTCATATATTAGCAGAAAGTTGAAAATTTTTCGTTTACTTCACACAAGAGCCGCCATTTCCGCCTATTGCCATGGGAACGTTTTGAAGTGACGTGATTACCCGACGCGAACGTCATCGAAAAGCTTCAAACCCCGTGGAGAAACCATAGATACCGGTGAAACCATGATGAAGCACAAACTCCCATTGACCAACAAAAATAACAGCAAAAGAGCAAAGCAGTTTCCCTGTGTGCTGACTGATTTCAAAACACAGCATCATGAAGCTTTGAAGCGTTTTGAATCAATGAGTCGATTCAGCGGTTTGAAGCGTTATGAATCAATGAGTTGATTCAGCGGTTTGAAGCGTTATGAATCAATGAGTCGATTCAGCGGGTTGGATCGCCAAAGTCACGCATTTCAGCAGTTTGACACGCGATCCGAATCATGAATCGACTCGATGATTCATAGCATCATGATGCTGTGTTTTGAAATCAGTCATCACTATATAAGTCGTTATTTAGTTTTTTTTGCACACAATAACTATTATTGTCGCTTCATAAAGTTATTGTAGAACCACTGTAGTGAGATGGACTTTGTAACGACGTCTTTAGGCTACCTTTTATGGGTCTTGAGAGTGTACATTGTGCCAATGGAGGCCTTTCTGAGCCATCGGAATTCAACTAAAATATCTTAATTTGTGTCCAACAACATAAAGGGAAGTCATTAATGACAGAACTTTCATTTTTAGGTGAACTAACCCTTTAAGAGATTGCACTTGTGCATTGGAAGCACTCAAATGTCTGTTTTGTATAGCGACATCTGTAAAACAGGAAGTTATTTATAAATTTTTTCAGAAGTTGTAGCATATTCCTTTTGTAAAGCTACAGAACTTGATTGACTAAATGTTTTGTAAATTTGAGCCATTATTAAGGTCTTCAATAAAACAAGATGAGAACTTAAATATTCCAGCACTTTCTGTGATGTAGTGCTTTTTTTCTCTTTCTCATCAAACCGCAGTTTTTGCAAGTTCCCGCAATTTTATCGCATAAAATTGCATAAATATCCCGCATTTTTCATCGCATTTTTTAAGAAAACGTGCCGCATAATCAAGGATTTTTGCCCGCAACAATCACAAAAAAAAGCCGCATTTTTCTGGAAGGACTGACTGTATATACATTTATATAATCTATAATATATATAAATGTTTTATATATAAAAATTATATATTTTTTTCTTAAATATATACATGCTTGTGTGTGTATTTATATATAAATAATAATTAACAGAGTACACACACATATATTATGTAAACACAAACTTTTATTTTGGATGCAATTAATCTTTTGACAGCCCTAATATATATATATATATATATATATATATATATATATATATATATATATATATATATATATATATATATATATATATATATATATATATATATATATATATATATATATATATATATATATATATATATATATATATATATATATATAATGTATTAATGTTGTCACATCTTCCTGGTTAAATAAACATTACATAAAAAAGAGAAACCAAATATAATTCTATGTTGTACTTTTACATTAACTGTGATTAATTATAGTATACATCTTATCAAGTTAGTGTTTTACATATTTTTTACATTTATTCCAAAATGATAACTAAAGGCACAATTGAATCAATATATTTGATTTGGGAACTGATGTTCAGCTGTCCTTTTTAATAGTAAACTTTATTTTTCAAGACATTTTCACCCTTTTGTTGTTCCAAACCTACATGTATGGGACTTGTTTTCTTCTTTGGAATGCAAAAGCAGATTTTATTTTAGGAATATTCATTATATAATACCACAAGTCATATAAATTACCATAAGACCAGTCAATTTTTTTGACTTATGTGCTATTTTGAGTCTTATAAATTCATACAAGCTATGTATGAGAAACCAAAATGAATATACTTTAAATCTTCCCCGCTCCTGTAGCTCCCAAATATTTTTCTTGCAATTTGAAAATGTGAATATACATTTTTTTTGCATGAACTTTCTTTTGATGTCATTAAATTATTCTAATATTTTATGTATTATAAAAAATCCCATTGCATTTGATTGTATAACATGTTTATTATAGCAGACTTTAGTCTGTCATATTTGTGCATAAAGGAAGATAAGTAACATTTAATTCTTTGAAATAGCTGTACCGCATAATGTTATGTAAAATGTTTCTCAAAGAAAGCTTTGTATTGCATTATATTCAGAGCTCTACCAGAAGATGACTATGAGGTGCGGGTCAGCGTGGATGGTGTGCCAATTCTTTCCAGTAACATTTGTAATGGATATCAGTGGCATTACTGGTGCATGTTCTATGTAAGTGAGATGAATTTCATTGTGCTGCTTATTAATACTTATAATTATATCTTCTCAAAATATAACATGATATTTATAAAAACATGACCTGCTTTCACAGAGCCGATCATACTATACACCGAGCATTCAAAGTATCAGTCCAGTCTCAGGTCCCCCTGGTGAGCTTTGTTAGTTTTTGTCATTACTCTGTGCTGCTTTGGTTTATAAAAAATGTACCTTTCACTAAGAAATAAATAATATTAAAACTGAATGAACTTTAGGGACTGTGGTGACACTTCGGGGAAGAATCTATACTGATGTGTACGGAAGCAACACGGCAAAAAGCTCCAATGGCATGGATGTGAGATTTTTAAGGTCAGGAAGTATTTAATACACAATGGAAAAAAATATAACTTTATGAATGTTAAATATATTCTGTATCTTGACATAAGGAACTGTTTTTAATGTGTTTTCTTTGAACAGAGCGTACATGGGAGGCATGCCTTGTGAACTTCTAAAACCCAATTCAGATGAAAAGTAAGTATATCTCAGTTAAGTTGATAAATGTAAACATTAAATGTGAATGCACCCTCCATAAATACACATTCATATTTCAGGTATGGCCTCTCTTTGGATTATGAGACCAGTCAATGGGGATCTATGAGCTGTAAAATGACTGGAACTTATGTTGGTGAGGAAACATTATTATTAAAATGTTCAAGAACTATTCATTCACTATAAATTTTTGTCAGATTAAATGTCATTGCCTTGGTTTTCAGGTCATCACAACCTCAGTTACATTCTCGACAGTCAATTTGGGAGGTCAGAGAAGTTTGATTTTACTTTTAAGGAGTTAAACTTTAAAGTCTCTGCATGTTGTTGACAGAAAAGTAGACAAAACACATATTTTCTTTTTTAGGAGTTTGCCAGACCTTGGGGTTTTCAGCATCTCGGCACTGAACAAGCTTGCCATGTTCCAGACATATGCAGGTGTGGATAACATTTATTCTTCTTAAATAATACAACATGGAATTGCCTGCACAAAATCTGATAAAAAAATATATAAAATAAAAAAAACATGATCTGGTCTCTTTCAGAGGTGACAGGAGTTTCTCCCTCTGAGGGCAGCATATTGGGCGGCACATTACTGACCATTCAGGGACATTACTTTGATGAGACTGACCAGCCGGCCATGGTGTTAGTAGGAGGTAACCCTCTAAAAATATAAATTAAATATATAATTTACTATGTGATTAACATTAATTTATAATAAAATTAACTATTGTGAATTTTTATAATTATCAAATTTATTGTATAAATTATTTATAAAATAATTTAAATATGTTTTTCAAATGTATTGTTTTATTACAATTTTTTCCCTTAGGTCATGAGTGTCAGATTCAGAGCGTATCAAATGAGAGGATTGTCTGCATAACACCTGGTTATGAAAGAACCAATATGACAGTGTTTCCTGGTGAGAACCTTATCATAAATTAGATCTTTAATGGTGACGTAATATTTTGGTAACAATCTTTTTATAGAGATTGTTGTCACAACAGTGAAATTCTGTGCTCACACGCGAGAACATCTGACACTGTTGTCATGTCACACATTATCTCAACCAAGACCATGATTTATTTTGTCTGGTAACTGGTTTCCTGTAGAACATTGTATATCAGAAGCCATCACATAATTGATGGCAAGGAAATGTATTAATGTATAAATGCATTCATTTGTTGTATTCCTCTTTGATCATGCCATACCTATATTGGAATTGTTGCCTAGCAACGAGGGGGAGAGGACGCTGGCGTTGTCTGTTCGCCGCTTTTCCACCCGACTTTGGTTTAAATTGTAATGTTAAGATTTAGATTTTATTTAATTTTTTTTATCGTAACTAGTAAAATCAGTCAGTGCTAAAGGCCTGTTCACACCGGGACGCACGCGTTTATCGCCGACGTTTAACGCCTCGGGACTAAACAATGGGCGCCAATGTGAGTGTTCACACCGACGCGCAAAACGCCAGGCGTTTTTTTAAAAATGACAATCTGACACAACTTGTCGATGCCCCCACTCATTCCAGGGGTCACACTCTCGATCTAGTCATTACAAACTCTGTTTCTCTCAGCAATCTTCTGGTGTATGATCTGGGAGTTTCTGATCATAAAGCCATCTCCATGAAGATGTCTTCACTATCCAGCCTCATCAAGCCCAAACGCCAAATCTGCTTCAGAAATCTGAAAAAACATCAACCTAGAGACTATGGCATCCGATCTCCAGCATCTCCTTTCTGTAAACTGTCTACCACCCATGGATTCAGTGGACTATTACAATAACACCCTCAGAAGCATTCTGGATCTTCATGCCCCGGTCAAAACCAGAACAGTCACTTTCACCCGATCAGCACCCTGGTTTACCGGTGAACTACGAAAAATGAAGACAGCTGGGCGTGCCATTGAAAGGAGATTCAAAACCACAGGTCTCACTGTGCACAAGCTTGCTTTTCAGGAACACCGAAAGGACTATTCAAAGTCACTTACGGAGGCACGGTCAACTTTCTACTCAAACGTCATCAGAAATAGTCCCGGAAACTCCAAACAGCTGTTCTCCACCATAAACCATCTACTCAAACCACAAACCCCCTCACTTACAGAAACTACAGAAGAGCACTGTAATAATTTCCTGGACTTTTTCAAAACAAAAATAGACTCAATTCACTATACCTTTCCTGGATCCTCACCACTATCCACCCTGACTATGCACTCACAGCCTGCAATTTCTGAGCTCCTACATCGCTTTCCAGAAATCTCACAGCAAGAGGTTGAGACGATAATTAAAAGGATGAAACCTACCACCTGTGCCCTCGACCCTTTTCCTTCAGCTCTAGTGAAAGTAAACACCTCTGTCCTAAGTCCTCTGATTACCACAATAATAAACAACTCCCTCCAGTCTGGCAATGTTCCATCTGCCCTAAAAACTGCCATAATCAGACCACTTCTGACCCAGATGTGCTTGCAAATTACAGGCCCATTTCCAATCTCCCATTCCTCTCCAAAGTACTGGAAAAAGTTGTAGCTTCCCACCTCCAGGATCATCTCAAATACAACAATCTTTTCGAAAAATTTCAGTCTGGCTTCTGCTCTGCATACAGTACGGAAACGGCCCTGGTTAGAGTCAAAAATGACCTACGGATGACAGCTGATGCAGGTCTCCCTTCTAACCCACCAGTGCATCTATGGAAATGCCCCCCCCCCCCCCCCCCACCTCAAACTACTGAGACTTTTAAAAAAAGGACTAAAAACATTTATTTTTAGGAGAACTTATGCCTTTTAACTATTCAATCTATTAGTATTTTATCCTTCTTAAATGATCTTAACTGTAGCACTTTGAGATTTGTTCCAAATGTAAAGTGCAGTACAAATACAATTTATTATTATTATTATTATTATTATTATTATTATTATTATTATTATTATACATCTAAACTAAAATAATTAATGTGATTCATTTTCGGAAAAAAATATTTTATTTTATTTTATTTTATTTTATTTTATTTTATTTTATTTTATTTATTTTATTTTATTTTATTTTATTTTATTTTATTTTATTTTATTTTATTTTATTTATTTTATTTTATTTTATTTTATTTTATTTTATTTTATTTTATTTTATTTTATTTTATTTTATTTTATTTTATTTTATTTTATTTTATTTTTTTTATTTTTTTTTTATTTATTTATTTATTTATTTATTTTTTTTATTTTATTTTATTTTATTTTATTTTATTTTATTTTATTTTATTTTATTTTATTTTATTTTATTTTATTTTATTTTATTTTATTTTATTTTATTTTATTTTATTTTATTTTATTTTATTTTATTTTATTTTATTTATTTTATTTTATTTATTTTATTTACAGAATTTTTTTCCTGGTTAATAATGGTAAAAATGTTTATTAGCCACAACTATAAGGTATCTGTTTGACTTTGAAACCTACCCTGAGAAATATTCATCAAAAATAATTAAAAAGTAAGAATAGATGCAAACATGCTCAGGTCTCTCCTACTATTAATGAAATTAATAACACATGCAAAATGTATATTCCTATAAACAGTATCAACAGTCTTGATTGTATTGAGTGATAATTAAATGTTCATGTTTGTAGGTGGCAGAGGTTTTAAAATGGAGATGTGGAACAACTCTTCTCCGTACCTTCTGGAGGACGTCCTGAAGTATAATTCCAGCAGGCCTGGATATTCCGTCCGGTGGGTGGATTCGCTGTCCTATGTGTGGCCCAATGAGATTGAAAACTTTGTGGCAAGATTGAGTGGTTTCTTTGTTCCAACGGAGACCGACAACTACTATTTCCGAATCAAAGCAGATGACCAATGCCAGCTATATTTCAGCAAGACAGGTCTTCCCAAGGATAAGGTATCTGAATGACAAATAAAATCATAATTTCAGTAGTTATCATTATAAGAAATTATCCTGTTCACTGCACTTTTTAAGCATAGATCTGAACTTAAATCATTGTAATTTATGAATGCTTTGGAATTCAAGCATATTTAAATTTACTTTTTAATTTAATCATTTTGTTTTATTTCAGGTTAAGATTGCATCACAGACTTACTATACAACCAGTTTCTTCACCTATAGCACTCAGAGGTCAGACGTCATGCGCTTAGAGAAGGGAAAACCGTAAGTGAAGGTTTTCAAGTAGTAAATAATGTTCAAAAAGTCATAATGTTTGCTCTCTATTAGTCTTTTTGTCGTTATTATTGTTATCATTGTCTATATTGACTACAATATAGTCAATATATGAAACATCTCTCAATGTGCTACAGGTACTACATTGAGATTCTAGTGCAGGAGAATGGAGCAGCAGCATCAGTGGATGTGGCCTTTTTCAAAGAGATCAGCCCTTTCACGGCACAGCAGACAACAGAAGCTGTAAATGAGAAACAGTGGATTTACGCAAACTATAATGTACTACCTGAAAAACAGGTAAGTGAGCTCACAGGAGAAAGTTCAAAGATTATCTAGATAAGATAAGATAGCACCTGCAGAAACTGAACAAGTCTCAGATATGAGCTCATCTACCTGCTATGTAAATTTTTGTTTGAATTTTTTTTTTGTTGATTTTAGGTGATTCGTTTCATGAGATGGATGCCAATAGCCCCCATCAGTGAGGTGCAGACTCTGAGAATTAGCAGTAATTGTTTCCCTCTGAGCAACTGTGAAAATACATACTACTTCCTGACATATGGAGGTCTTATAACAGGTGCATTAGTTCACAGCATTGTGAATGTGTGTTTGATGAAGCTAAAATATGTAATTTTCATGTGCTTCTAATTTTTTGCATTTACCCTTCTTCACTACCTCTAGAGACGTCTTTTTGTTTGCATGTTTGTAATGTTTTAGTTGCTTTGCATGTTGTAGGGCCGATCTCAGTTAGTGCATCAGCGATGGAGTTGCAGAACGCTCTGAATGATTTGTGGACAATTAAACCAGACAGCGTTACTGTCACAAAGGAAGAACTGGACAATGAGTCACTGTACAATGTGACATTCAACTCTAACAGAGGTGAACTTAAAAATGATCTTTGACTGATTTCTTTGTCATCTGACTTGTGCTCACAAAAACAGTTACATGAGATATGTACTATAACAGAATTTCATATGACCAATTACCCATCTACACCACATTTCTGTAAAATATAAATTGTAATACATTTTTTTTAATGAAAATAATTTATAAATGCTACAGTTAAAACCTAATGTTAGTTGGCCAACTATGTGTCACTATTTATTTAGTCATCTCTATATTTAGAAAAAATGCATTTAATGTATTCAAATACTGTAATATACCGTATATGCTTTATTGAAAGTAAAAAGTACAAATTATGATGTAATTTATGGTGAAATATATATAGCATGGTGATACTATATTTTCAATATGCACTTTTATGGTAAAATAATAAAATAGTAAAATAACATGTTTGTTAGTAACCAGTAACACTTTAAACATAAAGCCTTTATATATAATGCATTAATTATGCCTTGTAATGCAGTGTATAATACATTGTATGATTTAATGAATAATTGTAACCACAATGCATTATAATACTTCATGTTTACACCTTTAGAAAGTATAATGCGTTAAAATGCATGACAAGCAATTTTGGTTACAATTTATGAAAATATATAAGGAATCATAACATACCTTCATAATGGATTATACATAAAGGCTTTAAGTAAAGTGTTACCACATTATATATTTTTCATATATATTTCCATTATTATGTTGTTTCTTATTAAAATTCGTATTATTATTTATCAGTTATGTACATTAGGGTGTTTTTTTTTGTTGCCTTTGTTGCTTGTAAAGTATTCCAGTACATTTAAGAGTAATTTGGTATTTTTATTTTATTTTAAATTTTTTAATTATCTCAGGTGACTTTGAGGATCTTGACTACTTGATCATGGACTCAGACACGAACATCACAGTTAATGAGAAAGTGAAAGGCCAGGCCAGCATGGAGACGTTCACACTGCTGTGGGGTGGAGTTCCGTCCCTCCCTCTGCCTTTCAATGCTTCTGAAACCGAGGTTTTTGTTTGTTTTATATTTCTTAATATTTACCAGAATAAAATAACAGTACTGTGTACAAATATTTTGAATGCTCTCTTGAAATATTCCTTTTCTACATGACGGGTTACACCTCTGTTTTTTCTTTATTTTTATTAAAGGTGCGTTCAGCACTGGATATAATGATCACCGCTAAATGTCCAGCAGAGATTCCGACCACGGAGAACACTAATGTGAAATTTTTCAGAGATTATGAGACCAGCGCCACAGGGGTAAGCAAGGCTGCAAAAGCAGATGATCAAGTATGTTCTGCATGCAGAGGACATGCCTACTGTACCTATTTCAAATCAAGTCAAGTTAGCCTTGCAAATAATGTGTGACATTAGTTCTAGCATTATAGACATCAGTTTTTTTTTTTGAAAACATCCCCTTTTTGTCCAGCTTGTAGTGCTTTCTCCTTGTCATACAGTTTTCAGGTGGTATGAGAGGGGTCCGGGTCACTGATTCAGAGGCTTTCTGTGGCCGCTGGTCTCTGAAGAATCCAGAGATTCTCTTCAATGCCAATGACATTTCAGCATCCGGAGCGATCTACAGCCCAATACTGCTACAAACATACAACACTGTAAGCTCCACTAAACACCTCAGTGATCCTTACTAATGGATTTTTCTCAGTATGGAAATTAACTTTTCAAATATGAAAATATATAGTATATCTATATTTTTTGTAGCTCTGCCTGGCCTACAAAGGGCGTCTGGTGAATGAACTGGGAATATTGTTCAGTTACCTGGCTGCGAATACTTACCGGGAAGTGAACATACGTATCTCTGTGCAATTTGACTCAACAGATAAGTAAGTTTAATCTACTGAACATAAAAAGTAACCTGAAGAGCAAAACGTACACGGACCGGACCGACCTCTTTTCTTTAAAGAGGATTTGTCTTTATTCATAACAAAATCAATCCAATAACAAGGTCATTTTTGTTTTGAGTATAATATTGATGTTGTCATTCTCAGGTGGAACTACAAGTGTGTGGATCTCCTGAGCTCCATACAGACAGACTACATAGGCACCAGCTACAAACTTATTCAGTTCAGTGTGTATGGAGTGGCCGCTAACTCTGTTTACTTCATAGACAATGTTCACATTGGACGTGCAACGAATGCTTTGGATCCTAATGGTGAATAGGAATACGTTTTAAATAAGTTTTACATTTTATTTTAAAGTGGTCTTTTTAAATTTAATGTTCTATTTTCTCTCTCCACTTCAGTTATAATCCACAGAAGAAGACCACCTGCTCTAGCCAGTTCAGGACTTTTCTTTTCAAACATAATTGTGAGCAAGCAAGCAACTGCTTCACAAGTCAGCTATGAGATCACCGCGACACCTTACAACTGTGGCTTTGGTGTCCTACTGTTTGAAATAGGCTTTCTGAAGGTAAGTTACAGTTAAAATGGAAATCATTCTACAATGAAGTGCTTGAAGTGCTGGAGCCTTCTGATTTCTCTTATGTGACAGGAGATAACAGAATATTTGCTTGTCATAAGATCTGTCTTTGACATTTGAGTTATTGCTATATATGTGAATCGTTTCCTGCAGATTGTGTGCACATAATTGCACAGTTAACGGGTTAGTTCCCCCTAAAATAAACATTCTGTCATCAATTACTCAACCTCATGTTGTTTCAAACCCATAAGACTTTTGCTTATCTTCAGAACAGAAATAAAGATATTTTTAAGGAAATCTGATAAATTTCTGTCCCTTCACCTAAAATCTATTCACCCAAAATTCTAATGCTTCAAAACATTCATAAAGAGATCATAAAACTAATCCATATGAATCAAATGTCTTCATTTGTGTTCTAAAGATGAACGAAAGTCTTATGGGGTTGGAACAATATGTGGGTGAGTTATTGATGACAATTTTTATTTTTGGGTGAATTATCTTTTTAAGAGATCCATGTAAGCCTTCCATATTCTCAATCTTCAGATTTAATTTTTTGTCCTACAGAAGTTAAACAGCACAGCAGACCTACTGATTCAAAGCCAAGGGAATGCCACTGTCACTATTATGCGCCCTCAGAAGGCCAGCCCCCCTCTTACAGGAACCTTTGACGTTGAGTTCTTAGCCCAGCGTGTTGAAGGTAAGCATGTTGGCTGTGGGTTTATCTGTTACTTTGTTGTGTAGTTGCTGGAAGTAACTGAATCATGTAGTACATGAAATTTCCTGTTGCAATGCAGATTCTTGATGGCAAACATTGTTTATTTATTAGAATAGCGAACTGTACTTATTTTTACATAAAACACAATCTTTCAAGAGATTATCTGTTTTTTTCATGTTGTACATGTGTTATGTGTTCCCAGGCCTGGCGGTAGACATCAGCGCTGCGGACCTGCAGTACGCCCTGCAGGGGATCCCAGAGCTCGGCCAACTGCAGGTGCAGAGATATGGAGACTGTAGAGGCTACAGGTGGTACATCCAGTGGCTCACCATCCCTGGAAATCAGCCTCTGTTAAAGGCAAGAAAGAGTTCAGAGTGCTATTACAATAAACTGAGGTGGGGTTTGCAAGACAGCAGGGGAACCGCTAGTGAGCAAATGCTAATGAGAATTTAATAAAAAAATGTAATTAAAAAAATAAGTCAAGTCACCTTTATTTATACAGTGCTTTATACAATTCAGCAGCTTTACAGTGATAAACAGTCAGTTCAGTGTTGATTCAATTCAGTTCAATAATATTGATGTTGAAAACCGAGTTGAGTTGATGATGAGTTTTCATTTTGAAAAAAGTTAAATCAGCTATAAATGTGTGTAATTGTAAAATGAGACCCACTTTATATTAGGTGGCCTTGCTTAACTACTGTAACGCTCAGGTTCTAGGAAGATGAAGACCAAGAAGATGAAGATCACTCAGGTTTTAATAATAAGATACAACTTACAAGCCGACATGCAAAACAGTGTGCTCTGTTGCACAGACAATACCAGCCACTGAACAGAAAACAAGCAGGAACTTAAATACACAGGTGATTAACTAAAATGATGAACAGTGATGAACGTGACCAGTGTCCATGGTGACAGATTGTGGCGGGAAAATAGAACAAAGGAAGACATGTGACCAATGATAACAAACAGAATGTCCATGAAAACGTCTCTGGTTATGTATGTAACCTATGTTCCCTGAGAACAGGGAACGAGACGCTGCTTCAGCTGACGCTACGGGGAACGCCTCCAGCGTGACAGGTGCCTGATATCACAATTACAAAACGTCAATCCTATTGACCGGCGACAGCCTATGACGTCATCAAGGTGCAACCAGGAAGTATAAAAGGGCGCCTTGCCAACATGACAGTATCTAAACGTCTGAAGGGACTGTTTGGCAGGCAAGCCTTGAGGCATGGCAAAGCGACGCAGCGTCTCGTTCCCTGTTCTCAGGGAACATAGGTTACATACGTAACCAGAGACGTTCCCTTTCGAAAGGGAACTCGCGCTGCGTCAGCTGACGCTACGGGGAACGATATACCAACGCCGCCATGCCGAAAGGAGTGCATGCCCACTGGCAGTGACAACTGTCAGGACAAGCAAATTCAACTGAAATGCCTGAACCACTCCCCTTCTGGTCACATTAGGCTGTCAGTGACAGCGCTCCCTACGGTCAAAGCCCAAGCTATAAACCTGAGAAGGAACCTTCGCATACCATATGAAGCCCTACCCTGGCCGCTCGAAGGCCTGGAACCAGCCCATTCGACAGAAGGGGTTCCTTTAAGGGAACGTGGCAAGGGGACCCGAGGGAACCCGTGCCAGTCACTATTCGGGAAGAATTCACCGAATGCCACCAGGGAGGCCTGACCTAGCGACCTCTATGTGGGACACATCAGTTTGGCCAACCCCTGTCTGTGGGGTTGAGCCTCTGGTACTTGCCTCCGGAGAGACATCCTGCTAGGGTACTGCAAAAAGGCAGTGTCCTCCACCAGCCGGACCTCAGAGACGGGTTATCCTGGAGAGCAGCGCCTTAGCGAAGTGCTTTCTAACCCTTGCTAGCGAGGGGAGTTTAGCCGCTCGATCCTAGGATCTACCAAGCATTTATTTTAAAACGTGCTCAGGAGGCCGAACAGGCCTACAGGCTGATCCTTGCTGGGAGGCCTCGAGGGGCCTACAACCGACGGATCAGTGCCAAGCGGCTATCAGCTCACAGAAGACTCTCACTTGAGAGGAGCTCCCAAGCCTGCCTGGTAGGTAACCATGCTGTAGGCGATCTATGAGAGTCCCTTCCTGTAGGGACCGCATAGTAGCAGCGTCGTCTCGTCATGCTAGGGTATGAACACCGCCTTCAGGTGCTACCAGCTAGAAACCGGCGCCTGATAGCAGGTGACCACCAGCTGTCAGCGTAAAGCCAGTTATGTGTTCCCACCCGGGGAACTCGTCCCCCAGGGAGGCCAGAAGGGGCCTCCACCTGGTAACCTGTGCCGACTGCTCGCATGTCCAAACCACGGAGCTCGCCCTCAGGGAGGCCTAGCAGGCCTACCACCTGACCGCAGTCGAGCTAGCCCTCGAGGTAGCTGGGAGAACAGGGACTCGCTCCGTCAGGGAGGCCTAGTGAGGCCAACCACCTGTTTAGTCGTTGGGCATTCCTTCAGGGAGGCTTAGTTAGGCCTGCCACCTGACAATAGGTGCGCTAGAGATAGCTTTTTCACAGTGACTAGACTCATCTAGTGACTACGAAACCGGAACATGCCCTTAGAGGAGGCCAGGTGAGGCCTACAATCCAATAGCGAATCCCCCAGGGAAGCCCGTGCCGCTTGCTTACCTGTTAGCAACCCATGCTACCATGAGGTACCGGAACTGGGGACCGGGGAACGATCTCAGGGAGGCTCGCCACCTACCACCTGATAGCAGAACGTGCTAGTCCTCCAGGGAGGCCTAGTGAGGCCTACTACCTGCTAGCACTCCTTGCTCACCGCCACAGAGACTGGGAACCGGGAACTCGCCCTCAGGGAGGCCGGGTGAGGCCTACTACCTACTAGCAGCTCGTGCTAGCCATCCAGTGACTGGGGCCCGGGACCAACCCCTCAGAGGAGGTCCAGTGAGCCTGCTTACCCCACAGCAGGCCCTTAGGGAGGCTTGGTAGCGCCTACCACCTACTAGCAGCTCGTGCCAGCCGTCGAGGGACTAATGCCCAGGAATACCCCCTCGGGGGAGACCGGGCAAGGCCTGCTACTCACAGCAGGCTCTCAGGGAGGCCTGATGGGGCCTACCATCTGAGCCAGGGTAACCCAAAAACGGGAGCCTACCCCTCAGGGAGGCCTGGCAGGGCCTACCTCCAAATAGGAGGTCTGCAGGTTCTATGAACCCTGCCACGGATAGAAGAAGGCTGGCTGCTGCACCCGGGCTGACGGTAGCTGTCTGCTGCTGACGAAGAACTGGACATCCAGTTATCACCTGGGGACTCATCCCCAAGGAGGCCAAAGAGGGCCTACTGGTTGACGAGGTTTCTGCTGAAGTTGACGTCGACGGAAAGAATCCTCGGGGGCCCACCTATGGGCCACGACGTCGAGACTCCCTTGTCCTGGAGTCCGCTGCCCAGACTGCCCAAGCTGGCTACTCACAACCAGCTGGCCTTCATATGCCCGCACTTGGGGCTGGCTCCATCCCAGAGGCTAAAGGGCCTCCGCGATAGCGCAGTCTCACAGGGCAGTGCCTACAGACATGAACCTAATCACATTGCCAACAGCAGTGCACTCAGCAAACAAATGCTTAGGAACCCTCTAAAGCGAGGGGAGTACAACTTACGTCACCTGCTTCAGGGCGGCCGCCTTACTTTCTCATACAGCGGTCTGCCGTTCGTGCAAGGACGTCAGCCATTGGTAATGCTCGGGCCTCAGGGGAGCATTCGATCAAACCGCCACTTTTTGCAGAAGGTTGCGATGTTCAGCTCAACCCGAGCCCTAAAGAAGGTGGAGCAGAGGACATAGAGCAGAGGGTAAACACATCATACAAAAATGTAACTCACCGGCCGTACCATCCTCCAGGATGAAGCCGGGGGCCACCAGAAGGTGGTGGCCACACCAGCTCTGAAAGGCATGGCACAGCAAAACTAAAGTCTTATACGCACACAGCGAAAGACGCTCAGCCTGGCCCCACGACCACTGGCAAGGTCGCTATCCCTGCTGCAACACCTACACTGCATTACTAAATAACCCCAGAACGCAGAGAAGGGGGCGGGCCTTGGCCGGACTACTCTGTAATAAGAGGAGGCTGAATCAAGTTTGCAGAAAAACATGCACTGTTCTTATACTTAAAGAAAGGCCTAGGGCGACAAACCTGCTTTTAAAGGAAGTGCCCCCCATCCTTAGCAAAGCCTAGGCCAAGTGGTGCGGTGCTAAACCTGCACTAGATCTACCCAGGGCTCAGGAAAGAAATATTATCACCCCTTACATAAACAACGGGGCCCCGAAACCCATTTAAAAGCCCAACAGGGCTGGGCGCAGATCTCACTACAGCTCACGCATTAGTGCTTAACCCGGTCGTAATGCTACTTTATACTTAGAGCTAGGAAAACAACAACTCGCCCCCGCGCGCCACAAGCCCGCAAGCAAGAGCGGCAAATACAAACACTCACATAAGTGATAGAGATAACACGGAGAGGCGGTAGATCTCTACTAGCTAAAGTATAGCATTATGCACAAACATATAATGTTGCAAAGAAGATCGTTCTTAGCTTACTCACGGGGAGCTGCAGGCCCTGCTATGTCCATCGATGTTCCGTTATCCCCCGAGCCCTCTCAGGAGAGCGAAAAACGGAGTCCTGAAAACATTAGTAGAAAATGTTTCACCTTTCTCGAGGGGGACTCACCACTCGCTCTTCTCGGCGCTTTAAACCAGCCATCAAGCTAGTATACGACCTCCATCCTGAGGGGGGCGCTTTCACCAAACAAACCAGGCGGGCCGTCAGAATCTTACATTTTCTGCTCATCATTGGCCCACCGGCCTGATGTAAAGCGCCCAGGGGAAAGCACAGGAGGAAGGGAAAAAGGCAGCGCTCATCTGCGCGCCCTGGGGGGCGGAGTCCGCTGCCTACGCTGGTTCCGGTTACCAGCACCGGCTTCCTTCCTCTTCTTGTTTCGGGTGTCCCGCCTTCTCTGCGCACCAGTCCTCCACGGAGGGGGCGCTCGAGAGGCGACGCTGGTTCGCTGGTCCCGTCTCCAGTCCTCAGATCGTGACGGGCCAGGACACCCGGCTGCCTGGGCGCGGTCCCGGACCTCAGCGGGATGAATGTTTTGAATGCCGCCGAGCGCGCCTTCGCCTCCCTGAACTTTCCGACCACCGCCTCCACGGAGGTGCCGAAAAGTTCAGAGGGCGAAACCGGGGCATCCAGGAGAAAAGACTTCTCTTTCTCCCCGATGTCCGCCAGGTTCAACCACAGATGTCTCTCCGTGGCTACCATCCGCGCCATCGAACGACAGATGGCAAACGCGGTTTGTTTGGCAGCCCGGAGGGCGAGATCCGTGGTCCGGCGCAACTCGGTCACCGCATCAGGGGTTAGTCCCTCCCCCTGATCGAGGTCCCTCAGCAGGTCCGCCTGGTAGGCTTGTAACACCGCCATGGTGTGTAAAGCTGCCCCAGCGTGACCCGCTGACATGTACGCCCTGCCCTTCAAACGTGATGTTGTCCTAAGAGGTTTGGTCGGCAGGGTGGGAGACCTCAGTGTCGATGGCCGCCCAGAGGCGAGATAGTTCGCAAACGTCTCGTCCACGGGCGGCAACGACACATATCCAGCCTCAGCCAGTCCCTCGACATCAGCGAAGTTAGCTCGCTGATGCCGATGGATGGGGGCTGAATAAGGCTTCTTCCATCCCTTCGAGATCTGTTGATGGAGATCTGGAAGAAATGGAAGACTCCCGGGAGCTGGGCAGTCATGAGCGGAGAGAAACCGGTCATCCAAACGATTTGGACGCACGACCTCTCTCCTCGCGCGCTGCCACGGCAGCTGCAGTCTACCTGCAGCGCGCTCCATGACCTCCACCAGCTCCCCGTACATGGGACAGGATGGATGTGAGGTTTCAGCCTCAGCTGACTCACCAACCTCTTCATCCATCCTTTGCTCTGTTGGAAGAGCCGCAGACGAGGAGGAGGAGCTCAAATCCCGCTCCTCCTCCGATGTCTGCCCCTCGTGATCTGGATCGTCATCTGCGAGCACCACACCAGTCTCCAGACGACGAGCCAGATCCATCTGGGAACCCCAGGACTTCAGACGCCGCTCAGCCTCAGCTCGAGCGGGGCTGTCCCCAGATGCTGAACTCTCTCCCCTCGAGAAGAGAGCCAGACGAGAGTGGAGCGTCTTCAGGGGAAAACGCTCGCAGTTTGCACAGGAAGCTCCCTCGAGAACTTCCCGTGCATGCTCCTCACCCAGACAGTAAACACAGAGTGTGTGTGTATCCTCAGGTGTAAGATACCTGGTACACGGGTCCACACATCTGCGGAAGTGGCGTTGCTTCTGAGCACACTTCATTCTCTCGATTGTAACTTTCTGACGCTTTACGTGAAATCGGCAAACAGTCCCTGAAGACGAAAAGATACTGTCATGTTGGCAAGGCGCCCTTTTATACTTCCTGGTTGCACCTTGATGACGTCATAGGCTGTCGCCGGTCAATAGGATGGACGTTTTGTAATTGTGATTTCAGGCACCTGTCACGCTGGAGGCGTTCCCCGTAGCGTCAGCTGACGCAGCGCGAGTTCCCTTTCGAAAGGGAACTAGATTAAACGTGGTTGTGACAACTACTATGTACTAACATTTAAATTAATCATTTGATACAATGCACTTATTGTGTACATACATGTTTTTACATTGTACTTACATTTTAAAAATGTAATTACATTTGTAATTCATTTCTGTAGTTACATTTATAATTACACAGTTGACACTTCCCTTACACCTAACCCTACCCTTAAACTTACCAATACCACCACACCTGTCCCTAACTTTACCTGTATCCCACCTCAATATCAGCAAAAGTGTTTTGCAATACAATATGAACAAAATAAGTACATTGTATTTAAAGCCACCTATTATAAAGTGAGATCATAAAATATGTTCAATTGATATTCTTAAAATATATAACACAACTTTATTTTTCCAATTCAACATGGAAAGCTGTGTGCAACCCATCTTACTTGCATTTTACTGCAATGTGAAGTGAAAAGGTGAAAAAGACATTTCAATCAATCATCTTATTTCTAAAGCACGTTTAAAAACAACACAAGTTGACCAAAGTGCTTTACAGACCCAACATTACAAAACATAAACACATGCACACCATAAAACAAAACAAAGCATTAAACAAACATAGATTCAACATAGATTTTAAACACTCAAAGGAGTCACAGGATTTAATATGTAGGGGGAGGCTATTCCAAAGATGCGGAGCTGGCTCCCACCGCAAAGGCGCAATCTCTCTTGGTTTTTAACCGAGATTTGGAACATTTAAAAGAAGACTTTGAGATGATCTTAGGGGTCTAGCAGCACAATAATGCTGTAATAACTAGAGATACGCCAGAGTGACAGTGGCATTTGTGAGGTCAGGCACTGATGTTGGCCTGGCTCGCAGTCTCCGTTCTAATTCATACCAAAGGTGTTCTATCGGGTTGAAGTCAGGACTCTGTGCAGGCCAATCAAGTTCCGCCACACCAAACTTGCTCATCCATGTCTTTGTGGACCTTGCTTTGTGCACTGGTGTGCAGTCATGTTGGAACCAGAAGGGGCCATCCCTAAACTGTTCCCACAAAGTTGGGAGCATGAAATTGTCCAAAAGGTCTTGGTATGCTAAAGCATTAAGAGTTCCTCAGTGGCTTTACACCACTGCATCTGATGCTTTGCATTGCACTTGGTGATGTAAGGCTTGAATGCAGCTGCTCAGCCATGGAAACCTACCATGAAGCTCTCTACGCACTGTTCTTGAGCTACTTATATGCACTGTGCACCTCAGCATGCGCTGACCCTGCTCTGTGATTTTACGAGGCCTACCACTTTGTGGCTGAGTTGATGTAGTTCCCAATTACTTCCACTTTGTTAAAATATCACTAACTGTTGACCGTGTAATATTTAGTAGGGAGGAAATTTCACGAATGAACTTCTTGCACTGGTGGCAACCATTACAGTACCACGCTTAAATTCACTGAGCTCCTGGGAGTGACCCATTCTTTCAAAAATGTTTGTAGAAGCAGTCGGCATGCCTAGGTGCTTGATTGGAACACCTGAATTCAATGATTTGGAGGGGTGTCCCAATAACTTTTGTCAATATAGTGTATATACATGGGCAAGCCTATGTAAGCCTTTAAATGGAATAAGCAATTTAAGAAATGATTCCTGAGCACCACATTAGCATATTAAAATGGTTTGTGAAGAATCAAATGATTCTGAACTTGAGTAATAACTACTGAAAATGAATTGCTGATTTTACTGTCTTTTTTATCAAATACTGCAGCTTTGGTGAGCACAAGAGGCTTTTTTCAAAAACATCAAAAATCTTACAGACCCCAAATTCTTAATCCGTAATGCATATCTTCATTGACTCAAAATTTTTATTTCATATCTGGCTGAATTAACATTTTTTGATAATGTAAACCAGATCAATGCTTCCAATGTGGTCGGTGTGAACCCTTCATTGACATCATGGAAGAACGACCAAGGAGGCCTCTTCAAGCAGAGAATTATGGGAGACTTTCTGCGCGTGCCTACAAATAAACCACAGGTGCATTTCTTACTCACTTCAATAATGTTTTTCCAACATGCATTGGTCATATATATGCAGCTTGTTTTTAAAGGTTCTTCCTCATGTTACCTGATGCCGTGTAGTGTGCAGATTTCAATATTGCTACAAAGTGGGTCAGTTAAAGGATCTGTCCGGTTGTGTTCTGTTTGCTCGGTTTGAATATCCACTGTTCTGGGGATTTTGCATGTTGAGAGGATTGGATGAACTTAAGACTGAAAGGTTTATTTGTATAATGACTAAAGGTTCCTTATAGTTTGAATGTGCATGATCCTATTAATATTTAATTTTAGAAGTTCTCAAGAATGCATTACATACAAGTTTATTGGTAAAAGGGGTAAACATTAATACAAATTTTATATAAATGTAAATGTTTTAGATTTTTTTATTTTCTATTTTAGTACTGCATTGGGTGTTTTTTAAATGTAAATGTAAATGTAAACTTAAAGACCATTGTAATATGTGTTTTCTGAAGCAAAACCAGTTGAGAAACACAGGTTCAGGATGTCAAATGACAAAAATCTATATTTCTTTTCTTATCTTTAAGGTCGAGGTTTTCATCAACGGTATTCCATCAAGGTGCTCAGGGGACTGTGGTTTCACCTGGAGTGAGTCAAAGACCCCAACAGTGACCAGGATCTCACCTACAGAAGGTAGAGTAAATGATCAAGTCTCAGACAAAAGCTGTCATCTCTATTCATGGTGGTTTTTAGTGGTTTATATTACTGATATAACTTGTCTTTCAGGATCCAGTGGTCTGGGAACAGTTCTTACCATAACTGGATCTGGTTTTGATGGTGGAAACGTCACTGTAAAGATTGGAGACGTGGAATGCTCTGTTCTACAGCTTACCAGTAAGTTAAAACCCAGTAATGTCATAAAATAATTGTGCGCACACAGAGAGACGTATTTCAGAGAGTGTGTGAACACAGAATTTAGTTATCTTTCGCATCTCCTTGCGCTTGAATAGATACATACACAAAAATGTGTCAAAATATCAGGGATGCCCCCTAATAGTCGACTAAACGTTAGTCATCGAGAAGAGGCTTAGTTGACCAAAATGGATGAACAGAAGATGATTATAACATTTTGACCTTCATCATTTTATAATGGATACACTTTTTTGGGGCTGCCATTCACTGCCATAATGCTTCTTTTAGCGAGGATATTTTTTTCATATAATTCTAATTGTATTTGTCTGAAACAAGAACTTTGTTTTCCCATTTATTGACTGATACCTCTTCTGTTTCCATGTTGAGAGAAATCAGGACTTCACGTAAATACGAGTTTCCAAAAATTGCACATGAACGCCCTCTGATGTTGTGTTTACCACTGGGAAGTTCGGAAATAATTTTGATACCCAAATTCCCAAGATGGGCGTGTCATAAACTTTAAACATGGTGGCGGGGAGAACTACTGTGGCTACTTTATGTATTAATCTCGATATTAATCAATGTCTTTGCTGACATTGATGATGAAGACCTTCGTTGTTGCCAAGAGCATGACAAGGAAGATAGAGAACCAAATCAAACTTTAATAGTAAATCCACAGCAGGTAGGTGTGCGTGAGGGTGTAGTGTGTGCAGGTGGGAGCCAGGAGGGATGCCTGGGAAACACAGTGCTGCTGTGACTGGGCTGGTGAATGGAGATTGTGACAGCAATAAGCAAAAATAACTTTAGATAAACAAAACGTTTTTTTTTTCTGTAATCCAGAAGCAGCTGATTTGTTTGAGCTGCATCCTCTACTGTGCAGGCGTGGATTTGCATTTCCTTCATCCTGATGCTTATTTATTTCACTTTTGGTGTGAAAGGGTGTTTACATTTGCCAAAAATAAAACTTATTTGGTTTTAAAAAACAAGCAAGCAATCCCAGCCCAGGTGAGAAAAAAATAACGCAAAAGTAACATATTACTTTCCATAAAAAGTAACTAAGCAATGCAATTAGTTAGTTTTTTAGGGAGTAACACAATATTGTAAGACATTACTTTTAAAAGTAACTTTCCCAAACACTGGTCTTAAGTGAATGTAAACAGTTGAGAAAGAAAATAAATGTGTATCATTATATTGGATCTGTGTGTCAGTCACAGGTTGCACGAAGATCACACAATAATGAAGATTGGGTATAAGCACAGTCTTTAAAGGATTAGTTCACTCCAAAATGAAAATTTCCTGATAATTTACTCACCTCCATCTCATCCAAGATGTTCATGTCTTTCTTTCTTCAGTTGAAAAGAAATTAAGTTTTTGGAAGAAAACATTCCAGGATTTTTCATCATATAATGGTTTTAAATTGCAACCAAAATGCTGAAGGTCCAAAGCGCTTCGATGGGCTTCAGAGGCTCTGCATGATCCCAGATGAGGAATAGGGTCTTATCTAGTGAAATGATCGGTCACTTAAAAAAAAAAAAAAACCATATGAATATACTTTTTAACCTAAATTGTTCATCTTGCGCAGCTCTGCAAGGTGCTAAGGATGACGAAATCACGTCGGAAAGGTCACGTTAGACTTAGTACCAACCCTGTGTTTTCGAAGCGCTTGTGTGAAGACTAATACAAACAGCCTTTACGCAAGATTAACAATTTAGGTTAAACAGTATATTAATTTGTATTTATTTTTTGAAAATGACCAATCGTTTCGCTAGATAAGACCCTATTCCTCATCAGGGATCACGCAGAGCCTCTGAAGCCCATCGAAGTGCTTTGAAACTGCATTGATTTGGACCTTCAGCATTTTGGGTGCAATTGAAAACCATTATATGATGAAAAATCCTGGAATGTTTTCTTCCAAAAACTTAATTTCTTTTCAACTGAAGAAAGAAAGACGTGAACATCTTGGATGAGATGGGGGTGAGTAAATTATCAGGAAATTTTCCTTTTGGGGTGAACTAATCCTTTAATAATACTCAAAAAGGTAATATAACATAAATAGATGAGACCGGACACACACAACTGAAACAGAGCAATTTAAGTACAATGGCAAACAAGGATGATAATTACACACACCTGAACTGAATGACAACTGAAATCTGTAACCATAGTAAAAAATGAGGAACTCAAAAAGGCAGGGAAAACAAAGTCCAAACAGAACAGAACCTTGACACTGTGCAAGTTTTAAGAGGCTTATAGAGGCTTTCAAGCCTTAAAAAGATTGCACCATAAAAGTGTTGCCATAACACAACCTGTACACCATATTCCAAGTCTTCAGAAGTCATACTATAACTTTGCATAAAAAAAAATCATTATTCACTTCTTTATGTGAGTAAATGTCAGAATCTGTATACACTATTTAAGCAAACATCTGATCAAAGTATTTATTTTTGTTTTAGATACGTCTATAACCTGCCAGGTCGGTCCTGCAAGCGCAGGTGTACAGCCAGTCTCTCTGAGTTTCTCTGTGCTGGGAAGTGCCCAATACCAAAATAACAACAGCTTCACACACCTGTTAGGAGTGACTTCCATAAACCCCACAACAGGAAGTGTAGCAGGTACATGTAGCATCACAATTCTCTATATACAGTTCTGCCAGAAAGACTCGGGAGAATAAATACTGTGACAATTATCCATTTATTAACAACCCAGCAAGCAATAAAGTATATTGGCATAGGCCCCGTCCGTAGCTCGCAATCTGAGGGTCCGGACTCTGCATATCCTGCCTGAAGACGAAGGCAGAGGCGCAGCCGACCCCCACGTGAGGTATGGAAGGGACCATCCTGGTGGTGGTGGGGTGGATGTAGGGAAGGATTTGACTTGGAGGTGGTGGGGAGGATGGCGGTGAATGGGAGCGTCAGCATCTGCGAACTCAGACATGAGTAAGTACCGATCTTTTATACCCAGGTATTTAGCATGTGATTGGATAGATAAAATTAAAGTGACATGACAATTAAGTCTTCCTGGCAGAACTTACGCTAAAGCTTCCATTATATTGTAACATAAATATTTTTTATATTCACTGAAGTATTTGATGCTTGCATATGTCTTTCATACATATTGTACATTGGGGTACAAAGGTCTATTTATTAAAAATGCTTCTATTTCATATTCTGGATTTTTTTATTTTTTTATAAAAAAAATGATATCAGCAGAACTATTTTAAATACAAGTTGAACTGACACATTACTTTCAAAATAGTATTTGGTGTGTCCAAAACCTGTTTACCTTTGCTTACTTACAATTAGCTACTAGCACGATCTTTTTCTGTATTGCTTCACAGGCGGGACGATTCTGACCGTGTCAGGCTATGGATTCAGTAATGAGACCGCAGTCAACATTGGCACTCAGCCATGTAACATTATAAAAGTGGAACTTTTCCACCTGAGGTGCATAGTTCCAGCTGTAAGTGAAGAACTTGTTTTCCCATGAAGATTTGGGGGAAACAGGGTTATAAAACGTTATAAATGTTATTATTATTAATATTGTTTTATTTGTATTATTAACAACTCCTAAGGCCGAATTCACTAAATATTTGTCCCATCTTTAATGGAATGTCATTTAAAAAAAATACATCCCCATGCTCCACAACTTGCCTCTTAGAGCTCTAAAAAGATTGGACATTTTCACATGCAAATTGCACTTAGTACATAGAATTTGCATTTTTCCTTTCGTGAATCCACTATTGAGACAGCAATAAACAGCAAATCTAAATAAACATCATCATTGGGCACAACACAATCTTTGTGAATTCCCCTCCTTAATTTACCTATGTTTAAAAAAAAAAAAACTTATGCTGTATAATATTGAATCCATGAAACTTTTATACAATAATCTTGTGTATGACATCAATCAGGGATCACAAGGTGAACAGACAGTAACACTGACCACGGCAGAGATGACAGCAGTATCAAATGGCTCTTTCACGTACAGCACTTCTCTGACAGCCTTAATCACATCTGTGAGCCCACAAACTACACCAGTATTCGGTGAGATATTAATATTTAGGAATTTGGTAGACGCTTTTACCCAATTCAGTGCAGATATGTTTAACAGTTCATGTATTCCCTGGGAATTGAACCCAAGACTAGAAGCTGGGCCCTTTTCATTGGACATTATATTAGACCCAGACCGTGAAATTAACACGTACCCTGGATTGCTTTAGATGTTCAAATATGTTTTTCAGTACCTATTCATCTTCTCAAAATTGGTGCCCTATAGTTGGTCTCATTCTATGTTTGCAAACAGTCAACAACTGATTGTATTTCGATCTGAGATTTAGAGCTGTAATCCGATACTCTGCCTGTTGAATATTTTCTATTCTTAGAATAGAATTCACTTGCCTCAGTTTACAAGAATGTTGAGTAGTAAGTAAGGATGAATCAGCTTTCTGTGTGTGTGTGTGTGTGTGTGTGTGTGTGTGTGTGTGTGGACTGGTAATCATCACGTTATGGGGACAAAATGTCCCCACAAAGATAGCAATATCCGAAATCCTCATCCTTGTGGGGACATTTTTAGGTCCCCATGAGGAAAACATCTTATAAATCAGACTAAGTGATGCTTTTTGAAAATGTAAAATTGCAGAATGTCTCCTGTGAGGGTTAGGTTTAGGGGCAGGGGCAGTGTAGGGGGATAGAATATACGGTATGTACGGTATAAAAACCATTACGCCTATGGAAAGTCCTCATAAAACATGGAAACCAAACGTGTGTGTGTGTGTGTGTGTGTGTGTGTGTGTGTGTGTGTGTGTGTGTGTGTGTGTGTGTGTGTGTGTGTGTGTGTGTGTGTGTGTGTGTGTGTGTGTGTGTGTGTGTGTGTGTGTGTGGGAAAAAATTTCCAGTGACAGGTTTTCTTTAGATCAGCAGCTGATTGGTGGAGAGGAGACCAAGTGATGAAGCTAATCAGTATGTGATACGCCGTGTTTATGATACAGCGTGTTTATGATAACGGCGTGTGACAAAAGATAATTCCACTAGCTTTAGCTGATGTCACGCAATCAGAAAAGCCGGTTTGGGTGCAGTGAAGGACAATCAACAGTGTGACATTTCTTAAAAGGATCCATCAACAACACTCTAATAATAAAAAAAAAAACACTCTAATCTAAACAAGCTCAAAAATCACAGCAATTTTAATATCAAACTTCCTCATTGTCACCACCCCTCACAATCTTACTAGAACAGCTATTCATTTTACCCTGTTTTCACTTATCTTTTTTGATAAAGGGCACAGGATTCTCACCATCTTGGGCACACATTTTGAGGCACAGGCTAATGGCAGCTCTGTTTTGATTGGTGAAGCTGAGTGTGAATTGCTGCAGTGGACCAGTGAAAACATCACCTGCCTGTTACCCACACTTCCCCCCGCTATGTACAATGTCGGTGTGAGAGTCGGAAACCAGGGTTACCCCTTAACCAGGTCTTATATCACTTACTATACTCTATTATATATCATTAAATATCATACTCTATATGTAAATATATTGTTACAACTGTAGAATAGAGCTGTGCATCAACAGGACTTGTGCATTATGACATTTAATTAAAAGTGAATCTTTTTGATTAAATGTTTGTTTGTGTGCAGTGCTGGCGTTAATACCACCATAGAGTATGTTCTAGAGGTCACAAGTTTTTCTCCATCTCTGGGGTCTTTGTATGGAGGAACCACCATCACTATCACCGGCTCTGGGTTTAGCCCTGTCGCAGCCGACAATAATGTCACTTTAGGTAAGATAAGGCTACTATGGAAAAAATGTATTTATCAACATTCTTTAAAATATTTGATTTACTCTTTGATCTTTAACAGTGTATTACTGAAACCAATCCTTTTTGGATCATTAGTACTGTAGTAATAGTTGTGCGTTTCATACAGGGGACACACAATGCAGAGTGACAGCCACTTCAGATCATCAACTTGAGTGTGTGACCCAGTCTAGAGATAAAACACACACTGTGACGAACCAAGGTTTCCACCCGGGTAATATCTCTTTACTTTTATCTCTTTTTCTGTCACGCACACAAAACCTGAATACATCAGAGACAGTGAAACAATGGACTGTACATTGACACGACTTATCAAATACACTAGAGCTGCCAGCAAAATTTTTTTGTGAAATCCTTAGCAGTTAGTCCTGCAATACCAGGTTTTTTTTTTTAAAGAATAAAAATTTCATTTAAAAAGTAAAGAAATCATAACGCTTTAAAATAGGTTCACATATTTTACCATTAGTTTTTAGTATTTTTTTCATATCATTTATTAATCTTTATGTTAGTTAATAAAAATACAATTGTTCTTTGCTCATGTTAGTTCACAGTGATACATCTTTTGCCCCCAGTTTCAAAGACAAGTAGGGCTGTGCGATTAATCCTAATTAATTTTCATTTTCAATTTTGGCTTCCAACGATTATGAAAACAAGATAATCGGCATGAAACGATAATTGTGCTGCTGCCACATTTCGTCCTGCGCACCTTCCTTTCCTTCACAACGGTCCACTTTCGTTCCTCCCTAAAAATCCAAATTTGTCATCCAAATAAGTGAGTGTTGTAAAATGCAGTCTATTGTTGCTAAAATGTGGGACACACCTGATATTAAACAGTGTTATGAAAAGCGTATTATGCTTTTTTAAAAGCAACTTAAATGTCCTAAATGAAGTAAGGCTTAATCTAAGCCTTGTCTGTGAAACCAGCTCTGAATTTGAAAAGAGCATTATTACAGTAAATATTGAAATAAACATTAATAAATGCTTTAGATTTGTTTATTGCTTATGTTTTTGTACAGTATTTAAGTAATGCTAACGAATTAGAGCTCATTAAAAAGTGTTACTGAAAAATAAATGGACATTTTAAGACGTAATGGAAAAGGCTGGAGATTATAATCTTAATTTAATGAAAAAGTTAGAGAAATTAATAAAATCTAAAAAAGGGATGAAAAATAAAACCTAAAGTAATGAAAATCTCATGGAAATTATATATATATATATATATATATAAAACTTGAACAAATAAATGAACAAAAGCTTAAAAATGAATGGAAATGAAAATGGTCCTGAAAAAAATCATGGAGATATGTACAGTCCAAATATGTGTTCTAATTATGCTGTTAAATACTGTTTTTGAGGTGCAAACGATAATTATTTTATTAATCTTGTGTGGACAATTTGTATTGTCATAAAATGTGCAGCTGTGACTACATGTGCTTGTTTGTCCACTTGCATACATTTAATTACATCATATGTGTTCAGTGTACGGTCAGGGTTACGTCTGGAGCCCCTCTGCGATAATGGCCTCGGTGGGGGACACAGTGGTTTGGCGTTGGGACGCACCAGCTTTTGTGGCCGGACTGGGCTACAGGGTCTTCAGTGTGTCCAGTCCCAGCAGCACAGACTATGATGGCATTGCTTTCAGCAGTGGAGTCACCCGAACCGCCAAAGGTACAAAAACTACAACAACTACTCTCCGATAACCTATTAACACAATCTAATGTACATTAAGCTGACAAACAATGCTACACAAACTATTTGTGAGAAAAACATTTGCTTGAACACCATTTTGTTAACTAGTCCTTGCTTAAAATTGCACTTATTCCTTTTAGCCTTATTCTTATAAGAGAGCCCATGTAACTATGAATCAAAAACCATGAACCATGAATATTAAAGGGTTAGTTCACCCAAGAATGTCATATACACCTAGGATGGCTTGAGGGTGAGTAAATCATGGGCTAATTTTCATTTTCAGGTGAACTAATCCTTTAATATGTAAATAATTTGATGGTTTTCATAAATATAAACATCTTTATTAAATATAAATACTTTAAAAAAATACATTATTCTATAAGCTATCAAGTAACAAGACAATACATTTTTTTTGTTTGTTTCATTTATAATGTTTATTTATTTATCAGTCTAAGGTAGTTTTCCTGGACACAAATTACTTGCATGAAGGTACTGTATAGTTACTCTGGAAAACAAATACATTGAAATTCAATTTAATTTAATTGAAACATTTTTTTTTTTTCATTTTTAAAAAAGTTTATATTTTTGCTAAATATTTTTCATTTTGTCACATACAGCACAATATTTTGACTCTGAAACAGTGTCGGTGGCTTTTGATTGTCCTGACCTTTAGGAGCTTTTGCACTAGGTAGTTCTAGGAACTTGTTACTCTCTGGTGGCTAGTTCCAGAGAACTAAAAAGTTCCCCAAAGAAGCTTTCCTGTAGCTCAAACAGTAGAGTGTGGCGCTAGCAACGCCAAGGTCATGGGTTAGATTCCCAGGGAAAGCAAGAACTTGAATGCAATGTAAGTTGCTTTGGATAAAATCGTCTGCCAAATGCATAAAATGTAAATGTAAGAACATTTTCCTAGTTGCATTCGCACCGCCAGTAGAAACTCTGAAGTGATGTAAGCCGCTCTTGTTGTTGTGACTTTTATTTTGACGGCGTGGCGTCTATTTATTTTGACTCCACTGAGAATGCCAGAGCCTGAGCACACAGTGCTTCCATTCTGCGTCTTCATTAGTTTACGACCTCTTTAGCAGTCCTGTCTAATACGTTAATAGATAGAACTGTTATACAAAGAAAGTAGACAGTATATGAAAAGTTTTTAGCGTTTGCCGTGTGGTTGATGCCCAATGTTTCGCTTGGTCCCCTTAAAGTTGCTTTGGATTTTCTCCTTAGCATAAAGGTCAAGAGGTCCATCTATCACTGTTTTCCATGTTCGTTTGTGGAGCAAATAAATAAGATATAATCTGTGTGTACACAGCTTTTTTTTAAATGGTAGGTGCTGCTGTTTTGTTCAGCCAATCAGCATACACTTAACTAATAGTTCCTATTGTGCTGGGTTAGACCCTCCTCTGACTCCTACTCTGAGCTAATTTGGTTCCCCCAAAAGGCATCCCTAGAACTAAAATCGTTCCCATTTCCTGCAGTGCGAACACGCCAGAAAGCGGGTACTTCCGCCATTAGTTATTAGAACTATGAAAAGGTTCCTCTGGTGTGAAAGCCCCTATTGTGACATTAGAGACTGGTCCTCTGGGAAATGTTATTAAATACCCCTGATCCAGATAAGAAAGGTTTGTGAGATTGTCAGATTTAATGAAGGGTAATCTCAAGGTGTCTGCTCTGTAATTAGCTATAATTCCGACATAATTACTTTACACACCAGTAATTGTACAAAGAAACATTAAAACAACAACAATATTGTGCTATTTTGTTAGACAATGTGTTGAATGCCTTTTGTTGTAGATGTTAAAGTTTGTATTCTGTAAAGAACTGAAGAGGACAATAAGAGCTGGAGGCGTGATGCTATTTTGTTTGAGGAGGAACAAAATCTGATCCTACTGATTCCAGCCGTAGCTGGAACCAGCTTCCTGAACAGATCAGATGTGCTCCAACAGTAGCCACTTTCCAATCCAGACTCAAAACACATCTGTTCAGCTGTGCATTTACTGAATGAGCACTGTGCCACTGTACGTGCTTTGTCCGAACTGCTTGCATTTTAATTTATATGCTTAAATTTAACTGTTTTTATTTTTATTTTTAATTATACTCTTTATTTTTATCTTTCAATATTTTCTTTATTTTTTATTTATTTTCATTCCTATTATAACTGTTTTAATTATCTTACGAATATTTTTATTTCATTTCTGTGTAAAGCACTTTGAATTGCCACTGTGTATGAAATGTGCTATATAAATAAACTTGCCTTGCCTTGCCTTACTGTTCTTGTCTGTTTCATTGTTAGGGTTTTTCGCCTATCGTTTCACATCTCCTGGAGTTTACTACTACAGCAGCGGTTACATTGACTCTGGCAACCAGAAGACACTGCAGGGCGTGGTGACTGTTATGCCTCTGGAGGAGAGCACAGTTGAGCTTCAGGTGTTTGTGACGGGAATACAGGCCTCTATGAAAATAGGTACAATGGCAACCTATATTCAAGTACTTTGACTCAAAATAACATTTAAATTTAAAATTTCAGCATAAGCTATGGTTTTTAGGTAAGGAATTGGTAAGTAAAATCCTCATTGTCATTTGTGTCCATTCCAGTTTCAGGACAAATGAACTCTGACTCTGACTGCGTGGCCACTTCAGACTGTTTTCAAGATCAGCTGGAATTTAATCACACCTCAGACGGTCACTACTTCAATTTTACTTCCTGCGCCAGCCCCACTGTGTACCACATTACGCCTGACCGTGGCACCACACATGACATCATCAACATCATTGGATCTGGCTTTAGCAACATTAAATGTGCAAACGAGGTGAGCTACAGTGGTCAGCCATGACATTAAAGATGCTGTATGGGATTTTTGGAATGTCCCAAACACCCGACAGATGTCACTGAAATACAATGCAAAACAAGAAAACGAAAATAACCTACCATTGTCTGATTTTGTACTTAAAATACCTAAATTAATCATTTCCAATTAGCTATCACAATCCATACAAAACTTCAGTGTGAACCACACATATGCATTCTTATAATCATATAACATATAACAAGTAAAGGTACATCAATTTCTTTTTGCTTGCGCATTGAAAGGGAGACGATTCTTTAGTTGGAGAAAAGGGCACATTTAGCGGTGTTTTCACCTAAAGAGCAAAACTTGCACAGATAAGAGCAACGATTTCACCTCTAGGCGGTTCAACAAATAATAAAGAGCAGTTTCCCTTAAAGGGGCATTTATTTATGTATTTATTTATTTATCCATAACAACCTGGTTGTCTGGAATTTTTCTTGAAACCCTAAAACACATTTTTTGAGATGTTAACAGATATGTACATCACTGAAAACAATAGCACTCAATACGTTTATTATCATGGGAAAATTCAAAATCAACTGCGGGGCACTGCACTCAGTCAGTGGTGAATTGCTTTAATTCATTCAGGAGCAGGACAATGGTTCCGCTGAAATAATTTCAGAGGCTCCTGGGGCATATGGCATTCCACAGCCACGGACACGCCTCTTGGATTGATGCATATGAGACCGCTTTAGCACTCTCGAGATGACCATGGTCTCGGGGCACATCGGGTGATCATCACATGGATCTGTTGCCGCTATGTGTGTGCGTTACAATGCAGCACGCATTAGTTTAGAACGTGATTAACTTACCTGTACAATAAGCGGTTTAAAAAGTGCAATATCCCGATCAATTTTGAGCATCCAGATGGCATAATCAAACATGTCTTGTGGAGAACTCTCTGAGTTTGCGTTTATTTGTCATTTTAACTGTTGGAAACGTGTGTGTCAGGAAATGACTTATCCTGTTGCACCCTCTTTAGGCCAGCGACTAGTCGACATCAAGCTTAAAGCGTCATGGCAGAGCATTAAAGTCGACTAGTCGATTAGTCGACTAGTCTGTGCAGCCCCTAATACCCATATGTCCGGGGAAGTGGCTTGCCATGTTTCCTTACCACTCGAAGATAATTTGGCATCCAAGTGAGACTCCAAGATGCATCAGTCATTCGATGTAACATCTCCATTCCTTCCTTCAGTGACCCAATGACATCTGTTCTGTTTGCCAAAAATATAAAAAGCGGGAAAAAACAAGACAAATCTATTATAATACAGTTTATCAGGGTATTAAATATTTATGCCAATATTTAATGTACTTTCACTCACTTTTGGGCAGTATGGGTTAGGAAAAAAAGGGGGGGAAAACATTTTTAAAAATGTCTTTTTTTTTTCAACCAAAGGTCAAAGTTGGAGATCGTCCATGCAGAATTATCAACAGCACCTCCACTGAGATTAACTGCCAACTCAGTCCTGACAGTGGAGCACCAGCGGGAATCCCCTTACCCGTAAATGTCCGAATCAACAACCTTGGCACCGCCATCCTGTCCATGCCAAAAGAATATGATCGCAGATTTGTAGTTCTACCCGTGGTTGATTCTGTCTTTCCCTTGGTGGGCAGCACCACAGGCTACACACGTCTCTTCATCTCTGGTTCTGGGTTCTCAAATGGTTTAGTTACGGTAGCAAACATTCCATGCAACGTGGTTTTCATGAACTACTCCCAAGTGGTGTGCGATACCTCACGATCTGCGGCTCGCAGGGGAAACGTCGCAGTTTATGTCAACTCCATCTCTTCCTCATGCAGTTTTGATTGCATGTTCGAATATTCCAACTCCATTGCACCGTACATCTCCACGGTGCTCCCTAACTCGGTTACTGGAAACGCCACCACTGTTAAGATCACCGGCAGTGGATTTGGGAACAATTCTGCTGATCTAATGGTATCTGCGGCCAACATTCAGCTGAAAGTCACAGAAGTCACTGATGATAACATCACTGTTTTAGTTGGTGCCCTTCCTGCTGGCATGCACGTCCTACAGGTGGTGGTCATGAGCAAAGGTCTCGCCGCCGGAGACGCCACCCTGACCAGCATAGCACAAGCCAGTGTCAACCCAACATCAGGCAGCATTGCTGGAGGAACTCCACTCTTGATAACTGGAAATGGATTTGTGGCAGGAAATACAACTGTGAAGCTCGCTAACTCCCCCTGCAGGATTTTAGATGTGACTCCAGACACAGTGAGATGCATGACACCTCCACATGCAGAGGGAGAGGTGCAGGTGAACATTAAGGTGGTTAATGTTATGTATCCTCCTCGACGTTTCAACTACTCTAGGGGACAAACTCCATACGTCACCTCTGTCAGTCCTATAACAGGTATGAATGTACATTCCATTTAAAAAGAATGTAATTAGTGCCATTTACTATGGAGTGCTGCAGTGATGACGTATTTTTGTAGGCCAACCCAAAAGTTAGCGTCCCCCTGGTTCCTTTGACAAAAATTAAACTGGATTTTTCCATTGGCTTTTGGATTGTTGCATAAAATAAGCCCTGTGTCCAACAAAAGTTTGGATTTGTACACGTTTTGTTCATAATAATCTTGATACTTTCACAAATGAACATCTTTTATGAAATGTAAAGAATAAATACTATCGCCAGAGGTAAATAGCTAAACATTGACTATAAATGCTTGCATGACTTCAATGTCACCACCATTAAGCTTCATAATTTCTTTTGGGTTTTTATTTGTCTCCAACAACCTCTGTAGTCCCATTTATCCACTTATTAGCAACCTCCTTTTTCAAAACAAGTAAAATAATGTAGAAAAAAAGAAGTGATTTTTATGTCATAAGTGTGTTGTAGTTTATGTCATAGAATAAAACATGAAAATATATTGAGATTGTGTTAACCACAGACCTTATTTCAAGCATTTAAACAAAAACCCATAAAACAAATGTAATAAATAAAAAACACATTGACTACAGGATGATGTGACCAGAAGTGCTAAAAAACTAACTTGTTTCCAGGGTTTGGCCTAAAAAAATACGTATTGAATATCACAACACATTGTAATAATATTACGGACATAATCCCTTCCTCATAGGTCCGGTTGGAATAGAGATCACTGTCTCTGGTTCTGGCTTTGGCACAGATGTAGCACTCGTCTTCTTAGAGATCGGCGGTGTGGCTTGTAGCGTGACATCCGTCACAGATACGCAGTTGCTGTGTAATGTTGGGGAACACGCAGGAGGAACTTTCCCAGTCATGTTCCACCATCAGGTCAAAGGTCAAGCCTTGAGTCAGTCTGTCTTCACCTATGAGCTGCTGCTGACAGGGGTCACACCGAATGAGGGTAATTAAAAAATATGTTAATATGCACAGAATAAGACAAAACTGACTAAAGTAAAATTTAAGTTAGGTTCCCTTTGTAAAGGGTTTATAAAGGTGTTTGTAAATGATTCATAAATCATTTCACAAATGCATTGTAAATAGTTGATAAGCAGTTATTGTTACAAACTTAGTGTTGATCAAGATTCACGAAGGTGAAGGAGAACTTGGAACAGGAACTTTTAATGACAAAAACACACAGAAACACTACTATACATGAATGTCAACCGAGAAACACTGAGGGAGAACTGAAGACTAAATACACAGGGCTAACAAGGTGATTGACTAGACACAGGCGAATGACATTACTAAGACAAGACACAGCAGGGACAAATTAACTAATGAGGGTTACTATGGGAACACAGGAGTGGCGGGAAAATTAACAAAGGAACATGTGACAGAATCAAAAACACAACTGGAGCCAGACAGACATGTAACATAGCCAAAATACCTGCCAAATAGTCGGCCATTTATAACTTGCATGTTATACATGCTTAATAAATGTATTTATTCACACTTATTTAACTCAAAACCAGATTCCTGATTTATTTCATGATGTAGTAAAACCAGTGAGACTGAAGGGTGTTGTATTTGTGCTTTTCTCATTAATATCTCATGACTGCCACTTTTCTTATTATGTTGCTTTCCAGAAGTTACCCATGATACTCTGCAAAAAAGTCATGATGTCATTCCACAGCAATGTATATAAACTATAAAAAATCAAGATTGAATTCAAATTTTATTAAAAAACAACAACATAACCATAACTTGATGAGATATTAATAATGAAAATGCAATTCCAGTATTAGTTACCTGTGAACCTTAATGTAGGGTGGACACCTGTGAACCATTTTTTACAAACATTAATAACCTGTAAAAGTGAAGAATTTTTTTTTTTAATAAAGGTTGATAAATTCATCTTGATAAACAATAAATCAGTTTTGTATGTAGGCATCATGACCTTTTTGCAGAGTATCATGGGTAAGACACAGAGTAACTCCTGGTAAGATCAGAAAAATGGAACTCATGAGATATTAATGAGAAAACCATACCATAAATACAACACCCTTCAGTCTCACACTTATTTTTTACTCACCAGATTTCTGATTTATTTCATGATGCAGCTAAAATAGTGAGTAACTACATTTAAGCATTAATAACATGCAAGTTAAAAATGTCTCACTATTTGGCAGGTATTGTGTTAAAGTCGCTCTTTTTATTCTTGCAGTTATAACTACTTATCAAATGCTTATAATGCATTTGTAAATGATTTATTAGTCATTAACTAACACCTTTATAAAACCTTTACAAGGGTTTAAATCAATCAATCAATCTTATTGATCCCAAACGTTTGAATGCTATTTTGAATGTATGGTACTTGACAAAAAACACGAAAGAACAGTGAAAAACACTAATACACTTTGCTGATGATGTCAATCAAACCTAAACTTTTTGGCCACATTTATCTGGCAACATTTTGGTTGTGTGACATAACCTCATGGAAAAACTAAACATTTAATATAAAATGCTAAATACAGATAAATATGAATTGTAATTTCTGCTGTGAATTATTGGCTGCCAAGAGCATCATTCCAAATTAATCAAAATTCAAAAGACGAACAAAACACTGAAAAAAAAATGTTTATGCACTTTCTTCCTGTTCAGCCTGTCTTGTAAATAACTTTGCATACTGTTGGGCCAATGAAGTTAATGGTAATATTAATAAATATAAAAGTTTGATTTTAGGGACACTTTTGTTATGTGTGATGAAAAAGCTGTGTCCTGAAGCAGAACTAGATGGGAACCACTGTCACACAGTGCCTTTCTATAATTGCTGTCATATTCACACAAGATTACAGAGTAATAAGACACTACATGATGCCTTTGCTCTGTCTTGTTGTAGGAAGTTACGCTGGAGGAGCTGTTGTTGCCATTCAAGGCACTGGATTTGACCCAAACATCACAAGAGTCCTTATCTGTAACAGAGAGTGTAACGTGCGCCTGCAGAACTCCACATCTACCCATCTGAACTGCGAGGTCCCACCCGACAATGGCATGTATCAGTTTAAAAGCATTGCGTATGTGTCTAGAAATGTTCAGTTAGCATAACAAGTTTTGCAAAAGCAAAACACGTCAGGAATGCTCAAACTGACAGACATCAGTCACTGAGAGACAAGGATAAATGTGACATCTCAGAAACAGGTCACAGATGAATAGAACTGAAATAAAGACTATCAGTCTGCCTGCATGCATCTTAATGACTGTTTTTATCTCTTACAGGAAGTGAAGCTCAGCATGCCTGCACAGTCGTAGTGATGAATGGAGGTGACACCGTCAACCTCACAAACAGCTATACTTACAGATCCTCTCTGACCCCTGTTATCACCAACGTTACACCACGCAGAGGAGGAACTGCTGGAGGCACCAGACTCACGATTACCGGCTCAGGTTTCAGGTGCAGAACAGACAAGAATTACATCGTATCTAAGGATGATAGAAGGACAATCAGCTACAGTGTTCATTGTTCACTGTGACATTATGTTTCTAAATATAACATTTATATGTATTGTACAGTACCAGTATTATTATTTTAGTATTATTTTATATACTATTATAGTTTTATTAATATTTTGAATATTTTATATATATAATATTTTATTTTTATATTTTCAGATTTATTTTTAATTAAAATCTTTAGTATTTGTATACACACACACACACACACACACACACACACACACACACACACACACACACACACACACACACACACACACACACACACACACACACACACACACACACACACACACACACACACACACACACACACACACACACATTTTTTCATGACATATGGGGGGCGGCACGTAGCCTGGCTCCGCCCTCCTACGTACTTCCGCTCAATTTTCATTTTCCTTCAGTACTACGTCTGGGACTGCGGTGTATGCTTAGGTTTTCCCCCGAACAATTTTTTACCGGTCCAATCAGCGAACAGAGGGAGTGGCTGAGAGCGATGACGTTGATGTCGTGCGCTAGTTTGAGTTGTAGTTCAGTAATGGCGGCGGTGAAAGATGCGAGTGTGTGGCAGCGCTGACGAATGTACAGTATGGCGTGCGAAAAGTGACATTTCACAAACTTCCCAGAAGAAGGAGAAGGAGCAGTCTACCCATCCGTCGCCGTCAGTCCGTGTCTTTTTTTGAATGGGATTGATAGAGACGTTAGACGACAGACCGGCGGCGAAGTCACGGCGACGTCATGGTAGGAACGAATACCTACGGCGGCGTGGCGACGGCGTATGTGAGAAATTGACTAAATTTTAACGTCTGAACTAGGCACGTCGCCTTATAAGACGCCTGATACATACGTCGTTTCTATGTACGTCGCCTTATAAGACGCCTGATACATACGTCGTTTCTATGTACGTCGCCTTAGAAGACGCCTGATATATACGTCGTCGCCTTACAATACGCCTATACAGAGAATTAATTATCACCTTTCCATCTCTCCCTAAAATGAAATAACTTTATTTCAATATAATAAATTACATACCCATCTAAATAATTCCTTAAATCTAAATTTAATATTGGAGAAAACTCTTGTTAATTTTGTGGAACTAATATTGAAACCACTGAGCATATATATTTTTTCATTATTATTATTATTACTCCAAATTGCTTTGGTCTCAATTGTACAAACTGTCATATATTATTATATGTGTAAATCTCATTGAATACAAACAAATTCATTTTGGTTTACTTAAGAAAGATCGATCACAATTGATTAATAACCTATTTGAACTTGCTAAATACTTTATTCATAATTGCAGATTTTTGAAAACCCCTCCTTTTCTCATTTTACTAATGAACTTAAAGCTTTTGCTGCTTCACAAGTGAAAAAGCTTCTTCATTAGCCAGTTTTTTAAATAAGCTAAGAGCAATATAGCTCCTTACTATGTATTTTATTTTATTTTCTTCATTTAATTTTTTTAATTCCTTGCCCTTGATTCGAGACTTCATTGCTGTTACTTATTGTAATTTGCCACGTCTGCCTTTTGAGTATTTGCTTATTTTTCAATTAAAACACCTGATACATATACATCGTTTCCATGTATTTTGCCTTTGAAAGCATTTAAAAGTTTGCATTAGTATAGGCTAGATATTTGTTATAGGCTATTTATTTTACAGTTATTAGTTAACTTTCCCAAAAAGTGTCAATAGTGTTTACTACTTATAAGTTTATTTCATTTTTATTATTATTAACAATGTTAACAAATAAAAAAAACTGTCACAAATTGACAAACATTAACATTATGATCGGATTCCAATAAAGAAACGAAAAGAAAGAAAATAATCTGGGCTGCGTTTCCCAAAAGCATCGTAAACCTAAATTGATCGTAAAAACGATCGTACGAGTGATCTTAATATTAAGGTCTGTTTCCCAAAAGCATCGTAACTTAAGTAGCACTTGAAAATGAGCGTAGATCTACGAGTGCTCTTGAGTAGCCTAATCATAAAGCTCTAAGTGTAGGCTATCGTAAGAAGACAGAGTTATGAGGTCACCTACAGGACAACCGGCAGATTACACCTTTAACTTTATTCAAGTGCATTGTGCATTTATTCAAGTGTATAAGGTTTTGATTGTACTTTATTGTACACTTTTTTTTATTATTTTTGTTAATTTTAATATTCTCATTATTATCAATGTTGATTAAAAACAATAACAGTTCTGCTGCTTAATATTTTTGTGGAAACTGACTTTATGATCACTGGATTTTTTTTTTTTTTTATGAGGGCAGGTAACAAACAAACAAAAATATAAATACACATCTGAATTAAATGAGGATATTTATTTCGTCTTTTTGAAAGGTATCTTTTCTTGTTTTTTTTTTGTTCAGCCATTTTGTCAGTGCCTCAGCCTGTAGGTAGTTGCTTTATATAGACGTGTTTTGATTGCTAATCCACATCAGATGACAATTATTAGGTGAAACGTTCAGAGGAAACGATTCCATATAAGGTTATATTTCAGCACTTCGCAAATGGACAGCGACTCTTAAGTAGCACTTATGTTCATGTTAATTACATTTTTGGGAAACGCACGTGGAATTGCTGCGAGTGATCGTAACTTCGCTCGTAGAACATGCTCTTTAGAGCTAAGATACATCGTTATTGGGAAACCCGGCCCTGAATTTTAAAACGATTCCAAGTAGGAACCGGTTCTCCATGCCCAATACTAATAATGTCGCATACCAAACATTCTAGAGCGCTCTTTAGTTCCTACTAAATTGTAACATGGCGTGCCTTTTTACTTGCCCATTTATCTAGTATTGATGGTCGTTGCAAAAACTGTCATGCAGATCGGCTGAGGATGGGAACCGATGATGGTGAATTTAAATTTTACTATAACTGTAATCATAGGCGCGAGCGAGATGATTGACAGGAAGATAGCGGAGGCACAAGCGCAAGATCAATTTTGTTAATAACAGAAAACACAAACCACAAATTGAGGGTTTCCCATTGAGGAATTTCCAAATATCTTTTATTTATTTGTTATAATTCGGGTATAGCTATTTTATGTCATCCGTCTTATTCGTTTTTTTAACAAAAGTTCCATAAACGCAAGTTTTTTTATGGTAGGCCTACTATTTTATTGCTGTTGTATTTTCATTAAAAATAGGGTAATAACGAAAAAAAAAACATTCGTTTGAAAGTAATTCAAGAGGAAATTATGAGGTAAGCAATATCATACGAGCAAGAGTGCTATTTTCCAGAGATACTAGCCTATATCAGCACGATTGCAAAATGCGATATTAATTTTATACAACAGTTCAATAAACAACAAGTAGTCATTTTTTACAGTTTTGCTCTATTTTTCCAACAAAAATAGATTCAAACAAAGTAGGCCTATGGGTTTCGTTCTCCCATAAATCACCGTTTTTGAACAGTCGGTTAGAACGAATTATAGTTGAATGATCCATTACGCCGCCAAAATAAATGGAATAAATACATTTTCCCAACATATTCATATTTCTATTATTAAAATATTATATTACAACATAAATTTTAAAATCTCATTACATTATTCAGGCAATTGAAATTACAGTGTAAGTGGATTTTGATAAATAGTAAGATGGATTTTGTTGAGCCTTATTTAATTTAATTCTTATAACAGCCATAGTGTTTCGTGGTAAATAGTGTAATTACTTAAAAGATGGTCAACAATATGTAACTTTACTTTATAAGAGGTGTGCCCTAAAAATTGAGCATGCAATTTTGAGAACACCAAGGAAAGGGCACGTTCTTTAGTCTGTTTGGATACTTAAAACACAAGTTTGCACAGCCTGTTTGGTTTACCTGTTTAGCCTACACGTTAGTAACATGCGTTTTGTCCGACTCATAGCGCGCGTTCTCGACGCGTGATTTAGGCCTACCATATAAGCGCGCGTTCTTAACGGAAACGCCCGTTTTCAATGACCCCAAAGCGCACGTTAAGAGCGCGTTTTTGTGGTAAACCACGCGTCAAAGACGCGCGTTTTGCTGTCAAATCGCCAGCGCCCCCACCAGGCGCGCCCACTCGCGATATTCCATTATTATCCAAAATTCTATTATGTAATCTTATGAGGGCACCTATAGACTGTTAGTCCTCTAAAATGTTATATAATATTGAGGAAATACAGAAATGATTTAGAAACGCACAACAGCAGCTACATATAGAATATATATATAGGCCTATATATATATATATAGGCTATATATATATATATATATATATATATATATATATATATATATATATATATATATATATATATATATATATCTAATATATATATCTAATATATATATATATATATATATATATATATATATATATATATATATATATATATATATATATATATATATATATATATATATATATATATATATCCATCGCTTTGGCTGCGCCCCTATGCGCCGCATATAGCGCATACCCACTTTGTGCGCCACTTAATGTTATGTTCGTGTTGTGGTGAAGTACAACCAATTAAACATGTTTTGAACATTTAAGACATTGTCTTTTACTTGGACGCTAAAGCCCTATAAGAGCCATTGCACACTTTTTTCTTTCTTCCTTTTTTCTCTTGATCTCACCCTAATTTTCTTTAATTTCATTCAACATTTTCTTCAACATTAAATGGAGAACAAGTCATTGTGAGCCAACATGCTTAGTTTCATGTTTATAGTTTACCCATTTAACCAAATAAGAGGTTACAAAACTATATGCTGACGCATTGCTGCCACATTCATATTATTTTCCCACTCAGTTATGTCATAATGAGATGTCGTTTTAACATCTTTTCACGTAATAATAACGACATATATTTTCTCCTAACAAGGACATATATAGGCTATATGTTGTATTGTGATGTGTACAAAATATGCATTTATCCACATTAGAGAATTTATATAACCTATGTGCCTTTGTCGCGCTGTTGCACCGTCTTTATTTAAAAATGTATTGTTTATTAAACGTTTATAAAAGTTTTTAATTTCAAAAGCATTTTTAAATTCAGTTCATATTTCCAACAAACGAAAATCCAAGCCAAAATAACGAAGTGGTAAAGAAAAATTATGTTATTGAAATATTGTAAAGTGCTCACATGAACAAACAATATGCAAAATCAAAATTGAATAGCTCCATATAACGGATTGTGAAAAGTGCGTGCAACCTTCATTAGGGTTAGTAAAATAACGAAATTATAGTTAAGTAAAAAAAATAATAATAATAATTATGTAAAGAGATATAGTAAAATAAAAATTGCTTAAAAGTGCACAACTCTTCTTAAGTGGAAGAAAGCTACGTACTTCCCCCTCACATCCAACCTATTGGAAAGTGCAGATGAGTCATTAATTGGGTTTTTAAAATAACGAAATAGTTTTTAAGAAGAAAAAAAATATTTATGTAAAGATATAGTAAAATAAAAATTCCTTAAAAGTGACCAACTCTTCTTAAGTGGAAGAAAGCTATGGAAAGGGCAGTTGAGTCATAATTTGTTTTATAAAAATAACAAAATTAAGTAGAAATAATATTTATGTTAAGAGGTATAGTAAAATATATCCTTCAACATCCCAACATCAATATTGTGAACTAGTGAATCACCCATTGTATGGTCAACTGTGTAAAGTACAATTCTTACCATTTTCAAAGGTAAAAGCTCAGAATGACACATTACAGAATGTTATGTTTATAGATAATTACTGAATTTATGGGTCAATCTTTAAAGTTGTTAATAATTGTGAAAATAAAATAAAATAATTTGCACATAGCCCTTAATCACCAGGAGAAAGTGAGTGATAAAAAAAAACTTGTTTTATTATGCTTGTAAATAGATGACATCAACGATTTACAACGTACAATGCACAATATGTAGCAATAGGCTTAATATATTCAATGTCATCAGAACACATAGGAAAGTAAAAGAAAAAAAGTTAACATAGGTTAATAATAAATAAAGGAGGGATAAGAAAATCTAGAAAAAACAAGGATAAGATACTTGTGGTGGCAATTAGGCTACTTCTCACGACGTTAGTCTCACGAATCTGTTGTGGCGACGTACTTCTCAGCGACGTTGGTGTCACGCGTCTGTTGTGGCGACGTACTTCTCAGCGACGTTGGTGTCACGCGTCTGTTGTGGCGACGTACCCCTTCTCTCACGTAAAAGTACACGACTGTCTACTTCGGTAGGTTATCCGTGGCATTATCCGCTCGCCATATGTACAGAAGTTAAAAGTGTGGCGAGGTGGACGAGTGAGCGACACCGGTGTGCGTGATTGAGACACACCGATCTCGAGGGAGCACGGAGGCATATAAGGACGAGCGACACCGGTGAAGGACGAGAGAGGACCAGGCCTGGATTTTAAGTTTGGTTTTGTTATGTTTGTGCGCGGCAGTCGTCCGTGAGGGGCTGCCGCTTTTACTTTCATTTTGTGTTTATTTGATTAAAAGTTGTTAAACGTTCGCCGGTTCCCGCCTCCTTCTTCCCTGAACAAACGAACTCCCGTTACACGGAGCAAGAACAATCACTGCTGTACTGCTGATGTTGTGGTCCGGGAAAAGTATTTTCCAGCTCGCTCCGTTAGTGGTGAAGGAGTTGCTGAAGCCGTCCGTCTCCCACCACCCGCGAGAAAAACCCAGGCTTTTGACAAACATCAAGGTCGTGTGGTAATGTGCTGTCCGAATCCACATCTCTGAGTTTTCAAGAATATATCACTTCAAAACTCACTGTTTATATCCTTTATAGACCCTCTCAGAGCACTGTGCGGTTGCGTGAGCTGTAATTTGCATTTCTAGACTTGTATTTCTTTAAATACTGGCAAGTGTTTACAAGAGCAAAATATTTCACCACCGCTCAAAAAATAAAAGAAGAAAAGCACGTAAACATTTGAATTGGGCTGTTATTCAAGGCAGCATTTATTCTTATCATACTAAGCATATGACATTTTATTGACAGCATACAATCATGTTATGATTGCACGAGATATGCACCACGAGAGCAGCGCGTTCCAATCACAAAACTCTCCCCTCCACCGTGAATAAATAACAATCCGAATGTACTAATGCACGAGGTTTTATCACTGACACTGAGGTTGTGTGCTCAGTTAATGTGAGAATCAAAGGCGAACGGCGCGTGACATACGTCACGACCAAACGTTAGCGATTGGTTAGGCAGATCCAGAGTGACTCTTGGCAGATCCAATAGTTTTAAACTTCAACAGAGAACCCGCCTTCAAGGAAGTAAACGCTTGTCAATGGAGAGTGGCCAGACTCTATGTACAAATGAAATGTACGAGAGTCTGGTAAAACCAGGCTAGGCGGCACGAGCAGTTAAAAAAAAAAATCCTCTACGCCGCGAAGCGGTTTTCTATCTATCATTTCACTGAGTGGGGAATTGGTAAATTGGCGCCCTCTGCACAGTCTGCAACTGCAGGTGCCCTTGCTTGCAGAGAAGGTGTCGTGCACTTTGGTTGTGTGTGTGAGAAGGGGGGAGTGGGCGCGGGGAACAGTTCACCTCTGGGTCTCTCCCATTTATATAATTCCATTTGTAGCATTCAGTAAATTCTCGAAGGAGGTCTTGCCCAGGGTGCAATTCAATGTAAAACCGCCACTGTATACACCGATCAGGCATAACATTATTACAACTGACAGGTGAAGTGAATAACACTGATTGTCTCTTCATCAAAGCACCTGTTAGTGGGAGGGATATATTTGGTAGCAAGTGAACCTCCTCAAAGTTGATGTATTAGAAGCAGGAAAAATGGGAAAAAACAAAAGGATTTGAGTGAGTTTGGCTCAAAGCAATAGCAAGGCACATTGATGCACGTGGGGAGCGAAGGCTGTTCCGTGTGGTCCGATCAAACAGACGAGCTGCTGTAGTTCAAATTGCTCAAGAAGTTAATGCTGGTTCTGATAGAAAGGTGTCAGAATACACAGTGCATCGCAGTTTGTTGTGTATAGGGCTGCATAGCCGCAGACCAGTCAGGGTGCCCATGCTGACCCCTGTCCACCGCCAAAAGCACCAACAGTGGGCACGTGAGCATCAGAACTGGACCACGGAACAGTGGAAGAAGCTGTCCTGGTCTGATGAATCAGGTTTTCTTTAACATCACGTAGATGGCCGGATGCGTATTCATTGCTTACCTGGGGAACACATGGCACCAGGATGCACTATGGGAAGAGGGCAAGCCAGCGGAGGCAGTGTGAGGCTTTGGGCAATATTCTGCTGGGCAACCCTGGGTTCTGCCATCCATGTGGATGTTACTTTGACACATTCCACCTAAGCATTGTTGCAGACCATGTACCCTTTCATGGAAACGGTATTCCCTGATGGCTGTGGCCACTTTTAGCAGGATAATGCGCTCTGCCACAAAGCAAAAATGCTTCAGGAATGGTTTGAGGAGAACAACGAGTTTGAGGTGTTGACTTGGCCTCCAAATTCCCCAGATCTCAATCCAATCGAGCATCTGTGGGATGTGCTGAACAAACAAGTTCGATCCATGGAGGCCACACCTCGCAACTTACAGGACTTAAAGGGTCTGCTGCTAACATCTTGGTGCCACAGCACACCTTCAGGGGTCTAGTGAAGTCCATGCCTCGACGGGTCAGGGCTGTTTTTGCATCAAAAATGGGACCAACACAATATAAGGAAGGTGGTAATAATGTTATGCCTGATCGGTGTACATTTCAGTTATTAATTTTAATGCTTCAACATAAACTTATTTTAGTTAGTTGACAAAGCAACATTTATTTTTGTTTTATTTCATTTAGTTTAAAAGGTTAGTTAACCGAAAAATAACACTTTAGTTAATCTTCTAAACACATATTAAGATATTTGTAATGAAATCTGAGAGATTTCTCTGTCCACTGAAAATCTTTAGACCAAAACTCTGACGCTTCAAATTATTCATAAAGAGATTGTAAAAGTAATCGCTTTATATAATTAACTTTATTATTTATATAAATTTTTAGCTTCTATTATATTATCACTTGATTAGCGAACATACAAATGTGTTAAATGGAAGCTCAAGCATGCTTGCTTGACGTGCTTGAAAAATGTGTTAATAGATTTAGTTAACGATAATAACCCTGCTCAATACAGGTCCAGTTTTTTGTTATCTATGTTTTTTAAAATGTGTTTAAACAAAAATTCACATTCCAAACCTGTAACACAAAAAGAGAATATCAGAGCTGCTGTTCACAAACACACTATTCACAGCTATTTCACATCTACTAAAGCCTACTGAGAATGAGGAAATAATGACAGAATTCTTTCTCTTCCCCATCTCACATGTAGCTCAAATGTCAATGAAGTCACCGTCACAATCGCGGGGTCTGTCTGCGATGTTCAGTCGGCCAATGAGTCGCAAATCATTTGTGTGACCAACTCTCAGCCCAGATCTCAAGAAACTCAAGTGCGAGTCCAGCTGGGGAACAGAGGAATAGCCAGAATGGTAACAGAAAACATGACATGAATGTATTTGACCTTCTTAAACAGCACAGTGACAAACGAAATACTTATTTATTCTCATTATATATATTATTAAATAATAACAATAATAATAAAGCTATAAAACATTTATTGTGATTATTTAAATTTACACTCACTGCCAGGAATGTCTCTCTTCTCTCTCAGAATAATGCTACCTTCTTCTACATTGACGTATGGTCATCTCCCTATACATGGGGTGGTCTGTCCCCTCCTGAGGAGGGCATGTTTGCTGTAATCACTGCTGGCCAGACCATCCTCCTGGACACCAGCACCCCAGTCCTTAAGATGCTCCTTATCCAGGGTATACTCATTTAGAGAAATACTATCTATATTAAACAAAGCCATGGTACACTTAAACTCACAGTTCTGTGAATGTCTCTTTTCCATTTAGGTGGTCGACTGATTTTTGATGAGGCAGATATTGAGCTGCAGGCAGAGAATATTCTGATCACAGATGGTGGAGCTCTGCAGATCGGAACAGAGCAGGCCCCCTTCCAGCACAAGGCCATCATCACACTGCATGGACACCTGCGTTCTACAGAACTCCCTGTCTATGGCACCAAGACCCTTGCTGTCAGAGAAGGGGTGTTGGATCTGCATGGTATGAAAATAATCAACTGTATTCAGTTTCAAATTAATTTTACATTTAATTATACATTACTGTTAAAAAATTTGAGGTCTGTAAGATAATTAAAAAACCTAAATTCATAATTTAAAAAAAAAATGGGAGAGCCTATTTTCCAGTGAACGCACGAAAAAAGATCTTACTGACCCCACACTTTTGAAGAGTAGTGTAAATCAGTGGCGAGCGGGGACTTTTTTTAACCAGGTTATTGAAAGTATAATTTAATAAATGTTAGAAGCCTGTTACAAATAAATACAATAAAATAGAAGATAAATATATTTAGAAAAACATATTTTGTATAAAATATTTATATAAAAATATATTTTATATTTTGTAAAATATATTTAGAATAAATCTGAGTGTAATAAACATTTCATCTTTGAAAAATAAGTTGAAATAATGCAAATTGATGACTTTAACAAACGCATAGATTCGAGTAGCGTTGGATAACTGCAGTCGGTCTGCTTACAGTAAGGTCAGTCTTTAACAGTTAAGTTTTCGTAAAAATATATATTTCCTTATGGAGAAAAAGAAATACTAAGAAAATCAGTTTCAGTTATGACTTTTTTCACTTGATTTAGTTGAGTTAGTTTTGTATCACATACAATATGATTTTCATTGATCAAGATCTGTCAGCAACAGCACATTTTTCCGCTTGGGCTAGCGATTCACGGGCAGCTTTCTCTCTGCATGAAAACAAGCAAACCAATGAGAAGGCATGACAATGATGACGATACTTAACATCTGAGCGTAGACGCCAAAGCTGTACTGGAGCCACTTACCCGAAACCCTCCATAACTGGCAGATTTGAAGAAAAGTTCCGTCGTTGGGCAAATAAATAAATAAATAAATAAATAACAGAGAGTTATGTACGTATTGCCATAGTCTTAATGTTAATTAGCGAGTCAACGTATGGCTTGGGTATGCAGTACATTCACAGCTTATATGGGCCGCATGTCCCTGGTGTAAATATGAAATAAGCTGAATAATGCATAACCATAAACATTAAACAAATGTACCAGTGGTTCTCAAAGTGTGGTACCCGTACCACTAGTGGTACTCAGGATCCCTCTAGTGGAGGAATCATTAAATTAAAGTCGCTGTAATGACGATTCTAAAATTTGTTTCTATTCTAAACACATTATAAATGTTGTAAATGTATTGCTGAAACACGTTACAAACACTGTGAACTGTGTTGTTCTAAAATGGTGGCTCGATGACGCGCTGGAACCACTGAGCCTGGCCCCTCCCCTAACACTAAAACAACTAACGTTAGAGTGCATTTGCATCAGTTCGCCCGTTCAATCGTGCATTGCTGTCACTACAATTAGTTACTACAGCCTACAGTTAGCTAGCTAGTTATGCCATCATCACGTAAATGCATTTTACCTAATTGTAAAACATATAAAAAGCAGAGACAACTGGTATTCACTGATAATCCACTGCCTTACCGACACAGGACTTCATCCGCCCGTCCCACCAACATCTGGTGCCATCGTTGCAGACAGTACGTGCCACTGCCCAGTTGTCTTGTGCGCTTACTGCTGCGTTCCTGCTAGTGGGCATGGTTTCAGTGCAGACAGTGGGTGCGTCTCAATCAGCTCCCTAGTTCAGTAGTCAGGGCACTGATCAGGACATTAGTCAATGGGCTGGCTCCCTGATCAGTGCCCTGACTACTGAACTAGGGAGCTGATTGAGACGCACCCAGAGTTTGAGAGCAAAGAATGCTGCTTATTTTTTCAAGATTTTGCTTGGCTTTATATTTATTTTTTATATCATTTAAATTTGGCACACATTAAATAACAATTTTTTTTCTGTGGTATGACAAACTCAGAACAAATATTTAATTTTGACTTTAAATATAAATTAATGTTAAAACAATACATTTTAATTTCATCTTTATTTGAGTAAAGTGTTTTTACATTTAAGTACATTACAGTTTTAATTTAACTTTTAGATACAACACATTTTAATTTAATCATTGTTTTATTATTTTGTTTACCTGTATGTAAGCACAGTGTACAAACTTTGTATTTACAATGTTAAACAACAAAAAAATATTCTTATTAGGAATAAACTGCCTCGTTTTTTAACTGTGCAGACTGTAGCTGAATAGTTAGGCCTACTACACTACTGTATTTTAATGTTGGTCATTATGGTGGTACTTGGACAGCCAAATATTTTCTGAGGTGGTACTTGATATAAAAAGTTTGAGAACCACTGCCTTAAACTATATTTAATGATGATTATTATAATTTTTTTGTTTAACTTGACTAAAGTAACAGAAACCGTCTCCGGTTACGTATGTAACCTAGGTTCCCTGAGAACAGGGAACGAGACGCTGCGTCAGCTTGACGCTACGGGGAACGCCTCCAGCGTGACAGGTTTCTGAACTACTATCGAATCATGGCAATCCTATTGACCGGCGACAGCCTATGATGTCATCAAGGTGCGACCAGGAAGTATAAAAGGGCGCCTTGCCAACATGACACCGCCCTTCGTCTGAAGGGACTGTTTGGCAGGCAAACCCTGAGGCATGGCAAAGCGACGCAGCGTCTCGTTCCCTGTTCTCAGGGAACCTAGGTTACATACGTAACCGGAGACGTTCCCTTTTGAAAGGGAACTCGCGCTGCGTCAGCTTGACGCTACGGGGAACGAAATACCAACGCCGCCATGCCGAGGGGAGTGCATGCCCACTGGCAGTGACAACTGTCAGAACAAGCAAATTCAACTGAAATGCCTGAACCACCCCCCCTCTGGTCACAGAGGCTGTCAGTGACAGCATTCCCTTCGGTCATAGCCCAAGCTATAAGCCTGAGTAGGAAGCTTCGAACACTTAGAGAAGTTCTACCCAGGCCGCTCAAAGGCCTGGATCCAACCCATTCGAAAGAAGGGGGCTCCTTTAAGGGAATGTGGCTAGGGGGCCCTAGGGCGCCCCAGCCAGCCACTACCGCCACCAAGGAGGCCTAGCTTGGTGCCCCTTTTTCTAACGGGCGCTTCAGCCGATGTCGATAACAGAGCCTCTGGGTACTCGCCTCTTGGAGAGGCATCCAGTCCAAGGGACTGCAGAATGGCAATGTCTTCCTCAGACCGGATCTCAGAGACGGGAATCCCGGAGTGCAGTACTCAGCATAGCGATTTCTACCCTTGCCAGCGAGGGGAGTTAATCTGCTCGATCTTAGGATCTACTGAGCTATTATCAGATAGAAACACTCAGGAGGCCAGACTGGCCTAAAAACTGATCTAATTGGGAGGCCACCCTAGGGGCCTACGACCACCCGATCAGGCCCAGGCAGCTTCGGCTCACATACGACCCTCCGAAAGGAGGGGAGCTTAAAGGGGGCTGCCCGGTAGGTAAACCAGGTTGCAGGCTGAAATCCCCTCCTTGGGGACCAAGTAGCAGAAGCGACACCAGTCGCGCCAGGGTAAGACCTTACCAGATGCTGCCGGCTAAGGGCCAGATCACTGATAGCAAGTCACCACTGGCTGTCAGCGTTACGCCAGTTAGCAGTCCTCGTACTGAGAACTAAAGACCCGTTAGGGAGGCCTAGTGATGCCCATTGTATAATAGGAATATATGCCAGAGAAGCCTGAGAAATCAGGCTCAGGATCTCGCTTAGAGGGAGGCCTGGTGAGGCCTACTACCTGATCGCAGTTGAAGCCGACTGTCAAAGTAGCTGAAAAACGGAAACTCGTTTTCTCAGGGAGGCCTAATGGAGGCCTACTACCTGATAGTCAAGCTACAACAGTTAACCGAGCATCCTGACTCGGAAAGTAACCCTCAGGGAGGCCTTGTGAGGCCTACTACCTGATAGCAAGCTTTGCTAACTGCCTGAGCGTCTGACTCAGGAACTCATCCTCAGGGAGGCCTTGTGAGGCCTACTACCTGATAGCAAGCCCTTAGGGCCTGTTTAGCGAGCCTTAAGGGAGATTTTAGTGCTTAGGCCTACCGTCTGGTAGCAAACTAAGCCAGCTGCCCGAGCACCTCTGACTCGGGAACTCACCCTTGGGGAGGCCTGGTGAGGCCTACCACCCGATAACAGGCTTTTTAGGGAGGCCTGTAGAGGCCTACTACCTGACAGCAAGCATTGCTAGTTACCCGAGCATCCTCACTCAGGAACTCGCCCTCAAGGGAGGCCTAGTGAGGCCTACTACCTGAGAGCGGGCCTGCCGGTAGGCCCAGCCTGCTACCTGCAGGCGACTCGTGCTAACTGTTTCTCATTTTGATGGTCCAGGAGCCCAGAAACATGCCCTCAGGGAGGCCTGGTGAGGCCTACTACCTTATGCTAAGAGTTGGATAGGCCTAGTAAGGCCTACAACTTGATAACGGGCCCTCAGAGAGGCCCAGCAAAGCCTTACAACCAGTCTACAGGGAGGCCTAGTGCGGCCTACTACCCAGCAGCAGTCTAGCAGTTTGTGTGCTAGCTGGCACGGCGACTGGCAAACAGGAGCCCTCCTTCAGGGAGGCCTGGCGGGGCCTGCTACCTTACGACCAGTCTTCAGGGAGGCCTAGTGCGGCCTACTACCCAGCAGCAGCCTAGCAGTTTGTGTGCTAGCTGGCACGGCAACTAGCAAACAGGAGCCCTCCTTCAGGGAGGCCCGGCGAGGCCTACTACCTTGCGACCAGTCTTCAGGGAGGCCTAGTGCGGCCTACTACCCAGCAGCAGCCTAGAAGTTCCTGTGCTAGCTGACATGGTGACTGGCAAACAGGAGCCCTCCTTCAGGGAGGCCTGGCGAGGCCTACTACCTTGCGACCAGTCTTCAGGGAGGCCTAGTGCGGCCTACTACCCAGCAGCAGCCTAGCAGTTCCTGTGCTAGCTGACACGGCGACTGGCAAACAGGAGCGCTCCTTCAGGGAGGCCTGGTGAGGCCTACTACCTGCCAACGGTTCATCACAACCCACCAAATGCCGAGTCTTCAGGGAGGTCTGGTGCAGCCTACCACCCATCAACAGCTTAGCAGCCCATGCTAGCTGACACAGCGACTGGCGAATGGGAGCCTGCCTTCAGGGAGGCCCGATGGGGCCTACCACCTCACAGCAGGCCTGCAGGGACGGCTTCCTGGTGGAAGGAGTGAAAAACTGGCTGTTATAACCTTGGGCTGATAGTAGCTTCTCTGCTGGCTGACAAAAATTAACATCCAACTGCTAACTAGGGTTATTAGTTGGGAAATTCTGCTACTTGAAGCCGACATCGTTGGGGAGCAATATATACCGCAATACACATGGGGCCGAACTTTGCAGAGGCCTACCAAGGCTGACTACCTATTTTTCAGGTTGCAGCTAATAAATTGCCAACCTCCCCAACCGTCGGGACTCACTCGCAAGGAGGCCTGTCTCTGAGGCCTACTACCTGACCTGGAGTCTACTGCCAAGACTGCCCCAGCTGGCTACTCACAGCCAGCTGGTCCTACAATCCATCCCAGCCAAGCTGGGTGACCCATCCTGGAGGCCTCCAATTCCTTCTGGAGCCAACTGTATAATGGTGCAGTCTTATCGGCAGCGCCTACAAGCACTGGAACCTAATCACATTGTCCATAGCAGGGTACTCGGCAAACCAACCGCCCTGTACCCCCTAAGCGGGGGGAGTACCACATACGCCACCCACCTCATGGAGGTCCTAGCTTTAATAGCGGCCTACCATACCGTGCAAGGGCGTCAGCCATGGCAATGCTCTGGCTACAAGCGAGCTCACAACCAAACCAACATAAACAAAGGGTTGCGAAGTGCTGCTCGACCCGAGCCATGGGTGAGGCAGAATGATACAGAGCTAGGAGTGGAGGTACTCAAATCTACCCTGCCTTGTCAGGGGAGTACTACCAACTGGCCAGGGTATATACAAGAAGGGCCAGCGCCTGCCAAAAAACTGGCGGCTTCTAAAACTAGCTCTGGAGGGCCGGGCTGAGCTATGCATACGGAATTTTCGTACTTACATGAAAAAACGCCTTAACCCTGCCCCATGACTACTGGCTAAGTCGCTATCAATTCTGCACAGCACCAACCTGCATTACTAGAAAAAGCCCCAGAACGCAGGTAAGGGGGCGGGCCTTGGCCGGACTACTCTACATAAGAGGATGCTACATTAGGGACAATAATAAAGCTAGATTCAAAAAAGGAACAGCTACCCGGAGTGCAAATGCTTCTTGGCGTGCATCTCCGTAATCCCTAGAAAGCCTAGGCCAATCTAGATCTCTACCCGAGGTCCAAAAAGGGCCGCTACTATTGCACCATGCAAAAGGGGCACTCGGGTCGAAGTGCCAGTCGTTAAATAGATCTGGCTCTAGATCTAACTGTAGTTCTAGCATGGTCTGATCCTGCATTCTCAGAAATTTACACTGAGAGAAGATACAGACCGCCTTACCCTGAGGCGGCTACCAGTTAGCAGCTTAATACTAGGAGAAAAAATGCCTAGCCTTCCCTCAACACAAAAACCCCCCCTTTTTTTTTTTTCATATATAACCGCTACACACCCGCAGGAAATGAGCGGCATTCCCAGCGCTAATTCTAGCGCATCTTAGCTTTTTAGGTCTGGGAATAAAAAGGGCTGTACAGCTCTCACAGCGTGTACCATATATAGTGTTTGCTGGCTTCCACTAGCAATACTAGCTCACTTATACCTGAGCTTGAGCTTAAGCAACTGGTAAATAATATTTTATCGTTCTAGCCAACCTAACAGGGGAACTACAGGCCCTAAGAAATATCCAATGATCCACAGCGACCCCCGAAGCCCTCTAAAGGGAGCATAAGTCAGAAAATATATAATATTTTTCCCTCTTATAGGGGACTTACCCGCTCGCCTGTGGCACGAATTGATATCCACCCACAAGCTTAATTCACCACATGTATGCTTAGGTGTACCACTACCACGGGCCTGAGGGGGCGCACTCACAAACCAGCCAGGCGGGCCCTAGCACATCATCGCGGACCCACCTAGGCCGGATGTAAGAAGCGCCTGGGGAGATGATGAAGAAGAGGAGTGAGGGTCAATGTAATTTCTCATCTCACCCTCAGGGAGGAGATCCATCATGAACGTTGACTGCGTTTTGTGATACACAGCTCCTACTTCTCCCGGGAGTCCGCCTCTCTGTGCCCCACCCCCGACTGTGGGGGCGCACGAGAGGCAATGCTGGCCATTGGGCCCTGTCTCCGGTCCTCGGACCGTGACGCCTCCCGCCTGCCTGGGACCCGGATCTCAGTGGCATGCAGGTCCTCAGACGCATCACCGCATCAGGGAAAACATCCCCTGATCAAGATCCCTCAGCAAACCGGCCTGGTGCACATGAAACACCGCCATGGTGTAAGAATTAGCACCGGGCTGACCCGCTGCTGTGTATGCCCTGCCATTAAAATGACACATCGTTTAGGTGGCAGGGTTGGAGCACTCAGCTTCCCAGAGATAAAACATCCCATTAATCAGAGGCAACGACACATACCCATATTCTACCATCCTCCCGACATCAGCGGCATACTGCTGATGTCATACCGCTGATATCAGTGAACATGTACCGAACATAGGTTATTCCATGCCCTCTCGATCTAATTAGGAAGATCAGGAAGGAATGAAAGCCCAACTGAGCCAATGATTATGGCTGGGGAGAAATCGATCATTTAATCCAACATGAGAGATCTCTCCTCTAACGCGACAACACAGCGGCCGCAGCCCGCCTGCAGCGTGATTCATAACATTCAACGGCTCAGCATGCACAGTCGGGATGGCTGAGAAGATTAATCCTCCTTCTCACAGCCATCCCTAGAGCACTTGCAAACAAGTCTCGTCAGCCGCCAGATCGTCAAAGGGAAGAATGCCTTCCCATGACGATTCAGCGAGCTCTATCCGGGAAACCATGACGTGCGTCCGCGATCAGCCTCGGCATGAGCGGGGACCGCATCATCAGTCTCGGATGCCAAACCCTCTTCCCTCTGGAAGAGAATCAGAAGAGAGCAGAGCGATCTCAGATTGACAAACGCTCACATTAAACAAACAAACAAACAACTCGATAAGAGCTGACTGTGCATGTTCTTGATCCCAGGCAGAAACACACAGCTTGTGTGTATACAATAATGAATTTGGATTACCTTAACTCGAAGCAATTCAGACAAAACAGTCCCTGAAGACGAAGAAGCGGTGTCATGTTGGCAAGGCGTCCTTTTATACTTCCTGGTCGCACCTTGATGACATCATAGGCTGTCGCCGGTCAATAGGATTGCCGTGATTCGATAGTAGTTCAGACACCTGTCACACTGGAGGCGTTCCCCGTAGCGTCAAGCTGACGCAGCGCGAGTTCCCTTTCGACAGGGAACTCAGAGATACTGGATAATTTGAATCTAAAAAGTCACAAAGTCAGAAACACAATCCCTAAAATGAAGTAATCCTCACAAATATAGAGATTACCTTCATAACATTGCCAGAAGGCTCAATTAAGTTAGAAAAGCCCTTTGGTGGGCTTCACAGAAGTGCTACATGTCCCTGATACAGACACTGTAGTGCAAAATCCCTTCCTTGCAGTGAGAGATTGTGTTCGGGGCTTAACTACAATCCTACTTCTCCAGGAATCCCTGTTCCTATGCCGTGGACTCGCCTTTCTCAGACTGCACAAAATGGCTCCAACACGCTGACACTGATGGATGCCGTCACCTGGAAGACTGGCGACGAAATTGTCATCGCTTCCACTGGGCATAGGTATTGACACCAATGTTGAATGAATTCAATTTACTTAAAAAAAAAAGAAAGAAAAAAGTATAAACATTTTTGCAATTTTAGGTAAAATAATTTGAATCGCTTTATGGTTAAAAATCTAAATTATAAACTTACTGTATCAATTCTTCTGGTTCAAATTGAATATGCTAAATGCTTTAAAAATGATTGTTGTCAGTGCTAATGCTAATAATGCAAAAATATGTTTTGAATGACTTCACAGACACAGTCAGCGCGAGAATGAGTTGATGAGAATTGCCTCAGTTTCAGCTGACGGTAGGACCCTCACTCTGACCGAACCACTGAGATACACTCATCTGGGTGTGTCTGTCACACTGCCTGATGGGACCGTTTTTGAAGCGAGAGCAGAGGTGGGCCTTCTTACCAGAAACATTGTTGTCCGTGGATCCAACAACGTGGAGTGGAACGATCAGATTGCAGCTTGCCCTGATGGATTCAACACAGGTTTGGATGTTATTTCCTCAGCTGTGGATGGAAAGACAGACAGCTGAAAGTCATGTGATTAGCTATTTTAGCTAATTGTATGAATGCTTTTGCTTACAGGGGAATTTGCCACCCAGACTTGTTTCCAGGGTAGGTTTGGAGAAGAAGTAGGAAGTGACCAGTTTGGTGGCTGCATCATGTTCCACGCTCCACAACCGAACCAAAATCTGGCAATTGGCAGAATTGAATATGTTGAGGTTAACATTAATTTTGTTTAAAAAACTTTTGTTTCAAAACTCGACCTTTCAGACTAAATATTTTCTATTAAATTCAATCATGGCATTATGTTCATCTTTGTCCTCCTTTAGCTCTTCAATGTTGGACAAGCGTTCCGTCTGGGACGCTACCCAATCCACTGGCATCTAATGGGTGATGTTAGGTTTAAGTCGTACGTGCGTGGATGTGCCATCCACCAGTCTTACAACCGTGCCATCACTATCCACAACACCCACAACCTGCTGGTGGAGCGTAACGTCATCTACAATATCATGGGCGGAGCCTTCTTTATTGAGGATGGTATTGAGACTGGCAACATTCTCCAGTATAATCTGGCGGTATTTGTAAAACAGAGCACCAGTTTACTAAATGACGATGTAACTCCAGCTGCATACTGGGTCACCAACCCTAATAACATTATTAGGCACAATGTCGCGGCTGGTGGGACGCACTTCGGCTTCTGGTACCGCATGCATGATAATCCCGACGGTCCTTCGTATGATGCCAACATCTGTCAGAAGAGAGTACCACTAGGAGAGTTCTTCAACAATACGGTGCATTCACAGGGCTGGTTTGGCTTGTGGATCTTCCAAGAGTTTTTCCCAATGCGTACTGGAAGCTGCTACTCCTTTACACCAGCGCCAGCAGTCTTCCGCCGCTTCACTTCCTGGAACAACGAGAAAGGTGCAGAGTGGGTGAATGTAGGAGCAGTCCAGTTCAGCGAGTTCCTAATGGTCAATAATGAGAAGGCAGGAGTGGAGGCCAAGAGGATCATCCAGCCGTATGTCAGCGGATGGGGACTGGATGGAGGGGCGGCCGTGGTCAACAGCACCATGGTGGGTCACGTAGATGAGCTGGGGCTGGGGAGCAACTACTGCACCGCGCGTGGTGTTGTCCTGCCCCTGGATGATGGTATGAGCGTCATCAACACAAAGTTTGTGAACTTCAACCGTCCATCGTGTGCTGCAGTTGGGGTTGCAGAAATAGTTGGAACCTGCATGTTCCGCTGTGGAGGCTGGAGCGCAAGGTTCAGTGGGATCCAGTACTATCAGTCGCCCAACAAGGCCTGGTTCAGATGGGAGCATGAGGTGGCGCTAGTAGATACTGATGGGTCCCTGACAGGTATATAGTATATAGATATTACAGCATATAGATCCATAACTTGAAAAAAATGTATCTGTGTTACAATATCTTAATGGATACGTAGGTTTATTGGCATATTGAAACTCAAACTTTACATTGTCAAAGCAATTGTAACAAATAATAAATGAATATTTAATATTTTTGAAAAGGCAACATTAGCTACAAGGTGGTACCAAGGAATAACCTACTTGACCCGAGACACTGCTTTCCGGGAACAGAGTGGAGTGTTGGCGTCCCTGCTGTAGTGTGTGACAACACCATTGACTTCCACCGCTTGGTCGTCTTCAATTCCTTACCATATTCACTTCAGGCTAAAAATGTGATTCTGACCAACTCATATGGTAGGGTGAAATATTCTGGGCAATTGAGCCATGAAAAACAATGTATATGCATATGTTAAACATGTTTCTATACAATTGACTCTTTCTGTATTTACTTTTTCGGTTTACAGAATTTTCTGGGATTTAGTAAAAAAATCTTAGGGGTCATTCACAAAGAATGTCCCAAAGAGCGCCCCCCCCCCCCCCCCCCCCATTGCAAGACATGTATGTAGTGCATATTTACACACATTTGGAGGTCTGTAGCTATTGACTCTGCAGAAAGTTTCCGACTTCTGTGCACTGTGCGCCTCAGCATGCAATGACTCTGTGATTTTACGTGGCCTACCACTGATTTAGGGGACTTCCACATTTAAATGCGACTGACACTCTTTAATCTTTACAGTGTGTACATGGCCTCAATGATTCTAAAAAAATAACTAAAGATTACATACATTAACATTTGGGGGCATTCTATGTTTGTTGGGTTGAAGTGAGCTGTGATGTTTAGAAAGCATATTTGTTGGTATAACAACTCTCAATGTCGTACCTCTCTTTAGGGACATGCGTGCTTCCTTTCCTTGAAAAAATTGTGACCCACTCATTTGGCTGGATGGCAATGCTGCCCACCGGCCAAACCTATAACTGGTTTTTTGATGGTGCTTCCCAAATCACCAACATCTCATACAATGGAATGGTCTACGGTTTTAAGGTAAAGTGTGCACACTACACATTACTAAATAATTCAATATGCTTTCAAATGAAATGTAATTTTATTTTTATTTTTTTTGAATGACAGCCTGGTCAATAAAAACTATGCCTTTAATTATGTTCCATCCAATTAAGTTTAGTATTTATCAAGTAAATGTTTTCCTCTCTTTCTCCATGACAGCCAGCAAATTATATAATCATGAATCACAACCTGACTCAGACACCCGACCGCTTCCGCATTATAGATGACAGGAATGGTTCCTCCCTGCCCCTAAACTCCACTGCGAATGTAAATGGGGACTGGTACTTCAACCAG